>NC_056524.1:112041913-112149400 GCF_019175285.1 Sceloporus undulatus | reverse complement strand
CAGGGCATGGAAGCAGGGTTACAACAGAGTCTAGAAGAAAGTGCAAGTGGAAGCAGCCCCAGTTGCGTGACTGCAAAGATGTGTGGTAATAGCTGCTCTCAAATCAGTATGTTTTCATTTTTGTTAATTACCACAATTGCAACGTGAATGGGGCTTGTGTGATCATGTCCATAGGTAATGGGATTAGTATATTGGAGGGAATATAATGTTCCATATCAATTGTTCTAGTAGATCAACAAGGCTATATGACTTTCAACACTTTAAAGTAGCAAATAACAATCAATGCAACAACAACAACAACAACAACAACAAAAACGACAACCAGAAGAAAATAAGAAAAAAAGTAAGAACAAGATATCCCTTCCACAAGATAAGGAAACCAAAGGCTGGAATTCTACCTGATAACAAAAGAAATGTACTACAGGTACAAGGAATAAAAATATGATGTTTGTGATACACACAAGAGCTATATAAGAGAGAGGGCAGTATCAATGACACATAAAATAATGAATCATACAAAGATGAACCCCAAATTCTAGAAAGAGAGGTGGAAACTCTATTAAGCGTAAGTTGGAAAAATAAATTACAAGGAACAGAGGATATTCCAACTGAACTGCTACAACTCAGACATAAAGAAGCAACTCCAGTGTTAATTAAAATATGCCTACAAATATGGAAAACAAAATGCTGGCCAATAGACTGGAAATGATTAATATACACCTCCACTCACAAAATAGTAGACACAAAAGACGATAGGACCATAGCATTAATCTCTGATGCAAGAAAAGTTATGCTAAAATTCTGCAACATAGACTCCAATCACACATGGAAAGGGAAATATCAGAGATGCAAGCAGGATTCAGGAAAGGTAGAGCCACTAGGGACCACATTGCAAACATAGGATGGCTAATGGAGCACATCCAGGAATTTCAAAAGAAAATCAGTATGCTATTTTATTGACTATAGCAAAGCCTTTGACTACATAGACCATGAAAACCTGTGGAATGTTCTCAAAGTCATGGGAGTCCCACTACATCTGATGGTTCTAATGAGAAATCTATACTCAGGATGAAAGGCCACTGTACAAATAGAATATAGAGAAACAGAATGGTTCCCAGTTGGCAAAGGGATCAGGCAAGGCTGCATTCTATCACCCTATTTGTTCAACTTCTATGCAGAAAATATCATATGAGGAGTAGGCTTAGACTTAGAAGAAGGAGAAGTGAAGATTGGAGGAAGGAACATCAGCAATCTAAGATATGTGGATTATACCATATTACTAGTGGAAAACATCAGGGACTTCAATAAGGTCAAGGAACACAGTGGAAAGGTGGGTTGTTGCTGAACATAATGGCC
This sequence comes from Sceloporus undulatus, assembly GCF_019175285.1. Taxonomy (NCBI): domain Eukaryota; kingdom Metazoa; phylum Chordata; class Lepidosauria; order Squamata; family Phrynosomatidae; genus Sceloporus; species Sceloporus undulatus. The sequence goes on along the minus strand of NC_056524.1, from coordinate 112,148,044 downwards.
TGTTACAGACTGCCAAAATAAAGCTGCTTCGGGTCTCTTTGGAGGTATGCTGTTTAAATGATGCATGGGTCCTAAGAATCCGGAAGCTGCACCAAAAGCTGCACTCCGGTGCTTAGGAATGGAGTGTGGCTTTGGCGCGACCTCCGGACTCTTAGGACCCATGCATCATTTAAATAGCATACCTCCAAAGAGACCCGAAGCAGCTTTATTTTGGCAGTCTGTAACAGGCCAAAGACACTGATCAGAATGGTGAGTGCAGTCAAGAGATAAGAAGACTAGGAATATGAAAGGCAGCAATGAAATAATGAGACAATATATTAAAGAGGATAGATATACATTTGAGCATTAAAGTTAGAATCATTCAAGTCATGGTATTCCCAATCATTATATACTGATGTGAGAGCTGGACAGTGAAAAAAAACAGATAAAAAGAAAATCAACTCATTTGAGATGAGGTGTTACAGAAGAGTGCTGAGCATACTGTGGATGGCCAAAAAGACAAACAAATGGGTCTTTGAACAGATCAAGCCTGAAATACCCCTGGAAACCAAGATGATCAAATTGAAGCTGTCATATTTTGGCCACATCATGAGAAGGCACAACTCATTGGAAAAGACAATAATCCTGGGAAAGATTGAGAGTAGTAGAAAGAGAGGAAGGCCACACATTGGATGGACTGACTCAATTAGGCAAGTCATGGGAAAGAATCTTCAAGACTTAAATGGAACCAGAAGATGACAAGGGGTCTTGGAGGTGTCTCATTCACAGGGTTGCCAGGAGTCCAGGTCAACTCAATAACAGTTAACAAAGCAACAAAATGGCTCCCCATGTCCCCTAAGTTATAATGCTGAAGCAGAAATTGAAGGAAAGGATTGTGAGCTCCACTTAGTTCTGGTATTTAAAACCAGAGCTTGGGAAAGTTATCTTTTTGACTATGATTCCCATAACTCCCAAGGCCTACTGGATGAGAGACATAGTCCAAACATAGGGAGTTGTAGTCCAAACAGATTTTCCAAGCTTTGGCCACACCCAGTTCCAACTTTACAAGTCTTTAATTCTAAATATACCTCTTCTACGCCTGGCTCCAGGTGGTGGGACTCAACACTTTAATAAAACCTGCCAGTAGAGCCAGAGACCAGCCGCACCGCCATGATCTAGAATCTAAAAGAATGGAGAAGACTGAGAAAGATAGCACTTTTAGTTCATTCTCAAGGTCTATACCCCTTAAAAACACGATACACTTATCATGCTCAAGATCTTATTTGTTTTATCTGAAAATGAAACAAAGTGTAAGTTATTCATAACCGCATGATATTTTAATAGGGACATTTCTATTTGTACTTGCAACAAAATGTGTTATCATTAATCTCTGTGCAAAGAGATGAACTGGGTCATTTGCAACAAAAACACAGTTAAAGAGTACCCATCCCCACAGGTTCTTCTAATAGAAATGTTGTTTCTTTTTTTACTTCAGCTACACCACATATTCCAGTTCATGCACTTAAATATATCTCAAAACTGAGACCTCAATTTTCCACTGTGTTTTCTTCTTCTTCATAATGTTGGGCAAACATTGTATTATCCAGCACAACCTGAGAAATATTTGTTCCCCTGGTTCTCTTACCTAGACAACCAGATTAACACATTACACATCAATATAGTTTGTGGCAGAAGGCCATCTGAGTCACTCTTTAAAACAAACACACAAATCACAGCTGCTCTACCTGGATGAAAACCGCTGAAATGATTCAATCATTAATCCAGAGAAAAACTATAATCTCTGCCAAATCCACACGTTTATAACTTGTGAAGCCCTAAATTAAAAAGTAGCCTTCAATACAAGACAGAGATACATTAGGGACTCAATAAAATTTTCAATTTTGCTTCCTTTGCTTCAATTTTGCTTCAAAAATCTGCTAAGATACAATACACAGATGGCACGCATTGTATGGATTAATGGACCACAAATTTGATAGCGATGGTTTTACTGGAATTTGGGAATGAAACTTCAAATCTGAAAATAGAATTATTTTTCAGCTTCCCTCATATGTGGAGGACTAAAACTTTTGTAGATTTTTTAAAAAGTTAATGAATGTTGAGTTGTCTGCTCACATATCCCAGTTACATACACACCCCCTCCAAAAAAAAAAAATATCCCTGAATATACTTCCAGAAAGAAAAGCACACATAATGTTATTAATTTCTGGTTGTTATTTTAACTTGATCTTAATACAATGTTTCATGTAATACATGAATTAGAAATGCTTGAATCTTTGATACAAATGAACACATGTGTACATAGCTGTAGGGCCAGAATTGAGAAGGGACTTCCACATTGTACTTGATTGCTGATGAATCTATGGAAAAATGAAGCTTGGAAAAGTTTTTTTCTTAACTACAACTCCCAGAGTCCCACTTCAATGGCCATGGCAATGCTGCTCTTGAGAGTTGTAGTTTAGGGAGGGGTACTTAGAATTCTCAGCCAGAGAACTCCAAATTACAAAAGCCAGGATTTTATGAGAAGTAGCCATGACAGAGTAGTGTGAGCCAGTGTGGCATAGTGGTTTGAGTGTTGGACTGCAACTCTGGAGATCAGGGTTTGATTCCCAGCTTGGCCATGAAACCCACTAGGTGACTTTGGGCAAATTGCATACTCCCAGCCTCTGGGGAAGGAAATGACAAACCTCCTCTGAACAAACCTTGCCAAGAAAAAAACATGATAGGTCTGCCACCTTAGGTTCACCATCAGTCAGAAATGACTTGAAGGTAACAACATCAATAACAACAACATTGTCATACCTGTATAGTGTGAAAAGGCCCCTAGTTCTCAGCAGTGCTTATACGAGTTCTACACATACACAGGAGATCCATGTGTGACTAGCTGGACAATTTGTCAGCACTATGAAGTGTCTCTCAAGCATGTTCATGTCAACCTGGGTTATAACAGAAACAGAGGAAAGGGAGGGTGCCTGAGAGACATCCAGGAACCATTTTTGGAGGCTTCCAATCTGAAAACGCTTCAGAGTCATTGGCAGTGTGGGGATATGCTTGGATCCTTCTCCCTAAATTCTTCTTCCAGGAAGACTAGGAAGGCTAGAAATCCAAAGACAACTACAGTGGGCCTTTGTTATACACTGGGGTTTAGTTCCAAGATCCCCTGTGGATAACAAAATCCATGGATGCTCAAGTCCCATTAAATATAATGACATAGCAAAATGGTGTCCCTTATAAAAAATGGAAAATCAAGGTTTGATATTTGAAATTTATACTTTTTTTGAACATTTTCAAACCATATATGCTTGAATCTGTGTATAAAAAATCTGTGTATAAGAAGGGCTGACTGTATTACTTTGTACTCTCTTTTTCTTGCATAGTGGGAATAATGAGAAACTGGCAACAGATTTATGACCAGAGGGAGGCTAATCATTAATAAGTGGAGCCTCCCCTGTAGACTTCTATTCAGTTATAATATGCAATATTCGTTGCAAAACTGGTCAGTAGATTAAAATAACCCATGTAATTATTACCGATAGGACACCATTCTTGAGCTAGCAGCAATCAGTCGTTTAAATTAAATTAGCCCATCAATCAGCACAGTACCAGCTGTATCTCCTCTATGAACCACCACTCTCTCTTCTCTAAACCATCCAACCTGGACTACACAACATAAACACACCTACACATATTACTGAACCTCAGTGCTATATTCATGCAAGGAATGTGAAGGGAACAAAAGAGCTCACGAACCCTTGTGCAGGCAGATCCCCAAATGGATGAACAGCCTGTTCTGAGTCACTTGCCTCCATTAATGGAAGACAAGTGAACCTACATCCATCTGTCTAATGGCAGAGGTCTTGTTCATTTGACAATGAATATTTTTAGATTCTTCTCTCTGCTTACTATGAGGTTTTTTTTAAATCACTGCATGCTTAGGTAAGGCTCCAAGGCAGCCCAGGGGGCTTTTAATTGACTCACTTGTTTAAATTACCAACATCATTAGGCTTCACTGAACAATTAATTTTAGCACAGTAAAGATGAGGCAAATGGCAGGCCATAAATTGCCTGAGTTTGATATAATCCTTTCAAATATTAGTTATGGAAAGAAAGAAAAAAAGCTACCTGCAAAATCAACTCAGAGCCAGTCTTAAATAGAAGAGGCATACCCTCCAAGTGTCCCAGTTTGGAAGGGCAGTCTCGGTTGATTCTCTGTTGTCCCACATTATCAGCTGCTTTTAAAATGCTCCACTTTTTCTCTCTTCCTGCCACTTCCCCCCTTTGTCCTCAGCTTACTTTATTGCTGCAAACTAAGTTCAAAGTGAGAAATTACTTTGCACTCCATTAACTCAGCAGAGAGAAGAGGAGGAGAACAATTACAGAAAACAGTATTTAAAATAAAAATATCGAGATTGTTATTTATTTGATTTGAACACCAATTTTCCTCCACATACAGCACGTCCTAATGGTTTGAACATTGGACTACAGCTCTGGAGACCTTGGTTCGATTCCCTGCTTGGCCATGAAACCCACTGGGTGACTTTGGGCAAGTCACACTCTCTTAGCCTCAGAGGAAGGCAATGGCAAACCTCATCTCAACAAATCTTGTCAAGAAAACCCTGTGATACTTTTACCTTAGGGTCACCATCATAAGTCCAAAATGAAGGCATCCAACAACAAAAGTAATTCACTGATTTTAAAAGGATATATTTGCAAATAAAATGTGTGTTTGGGATGGTTTTGTCAGTTTCCATTCAAAGTAATATTGTTGGGTATGGCTTCTACAGTTTTGGGACTTTTCTGAATAACAGGCATGCCTATTTCTGCAACCCACTGGATGAGAATAATCTTCTCAGGGGAAGGGAGAATGTCCTTAAATTCACATTTTTCAATGGTTTCTTGGAATTGTTTATTTTGCTTTTATTTAGAGAGTTGTCTATGGCTAGACTGGGAAATTCCTTCATAACCAAGGCAAACTTAATATTGTAGGTGTAAAAACCCACTGTGCCACCCACTGTACCCTCTCTTCTTCACTAAATCTTTTGTTCACAACTCTTGTCTCTCGTCCACTGCTGGGAACATTTACTGAGTCACAGCTTTTATGCCTCTTTCAGCTCTCCTCCTTCCTTCCCCCACCATCCTGGCTCTGGAATTATGATCAGTGGTGAATCACACTTCTCTCTAGCTTCTCTGTCAACCCCCATATAGAGATTCCAAACAAAGGGAATCACACACCCACATCCTGGCTCTTCATTTCATTCAATCACCCTCCCAAATGTCAAACTAGTACATAGCTGACTGCTTTAACCAGAAAAGATGCTGCAAGTTGCTTGCATCTCATTGTTTTCCTGCACTTTCTCCTCTTTCCTAGTTGGCTCCAGATTCCCATCTTCCCTCATATATTTAGACAATACATCTCCTGTTACATATACATATATACTCGGACACTGAAATAGGCACATTGCCTACATTCAGAGGATGCTTACATGCTCAGTGCAGCCCTGTTATGTCATCCTTCCTTCCTGGATTGTGTTCAAAATTTGTCAGACAGAAATTAATATGCTGTGCATTATTTTGGGGGGACCTGTTGCTATCTCTATACCCATTTCTTTTTACCTTGGGAAAAAACCCTAACAACAAATGTTCATCAGTACATACAGAAGGTAACACTGAAACCAATTTGCAGAGAATATCTTAACTCTCAGCTACTATTAGATCAAGGCTTACTACATGAAGAAGACTTGATGCAATATGAAAACACAGGTCAGTGGATTCTTGAACTCTCATAAACACTGGGCCTTCTTCCCAACTTTGAAAACTGAAAAGACAAATATCTATGTCAGTGAAATGAACACTGACTCAGACATCAGCCTCTCCACCCCCATCTTCAGGAAGTCTGTCTGTCTTTTTTTAAAAAGCATACTGCATTAATGTTGATTATCTTCTTTTCTCTAGCTTCCCATCACTCCATGCAAGTGCATAGAGAATCATCTCCATCATTCCATTCATTTATACAGGAAGTGGGAAAGTAGCCAATGAAAAAAGGGTAATGGAAGATGGAAGCTCACCTGCTGTTCTATAGGTGCTTCATGGGGGTAAACTACTGCCCATACTTCCAGCCCTCTTTTGGCATGCAGGATTTATCCATCTTCTTCATGTGAATGGAAGTCCACTCTTAGACAAGGACCTTGCTTCCCAGGGACCTTTCTTCCCTCTTCTTACCATTCTTAATAGTCCTTTATCTTTCTGTCTTTATCCACCCCAAGTGAATATTCCAATAAGCAGATTTCATCACCACCAAGAATCTTTTAGGCAACAAGCTCTTTCATGGGCTTTGTTTTCTCTTCCTCCACCCCTAAATTTTCCACAGGACACACTTCACCACAGTTCAAATTAATGGAGAAACCATGCCTTTCAACTGCAGGGGAGAAAAAAAATAGACTGGTACAAAGCCACAGCCATGTTTTGTAGATACCATACTGGAAACTCCAGCATTGTTATTACCTAAGATCAAGAATTATTCAAGAGTACATCAGCACTGCCAATATACTGCAAACTGATTTTAATCACTTTGCAGATGGTTCCCCAAATAAACTGTGAGACCATTTTGATTTTTGTGTAATTTGGTGGTGGTGCTGAGAATTCCCTATAAAGAGATTGCCTTCTAGAACTACCTTGTCCAAGCCTCAAGTTTAACTACATCCCAAAGGTAGTATCCTAAAGAGTTATGAGAGAGTTGCTAGACCAGGTGAGATAAAACCCCTCCCTCTCTTATCCATTTTTTTTATTTCAGAGTTCCTGATCAATTGTACTGATGCTAGAATGGGCACTACCCAATCCAAGAACATAATGCTTCCCTTAACTTTGTCACTGTATTGTTTAGCAAGCAGCAGCTGATCTTAGCCTGTGTGAGTGAGGGGGACATTCAAGTTTTAAAGGACTTCTAGAATTGTGCCAGTCCTCTGCAAATCCAAACATACTTACAGCCTCAGTGAATACAGTACTAGTTTGTTTTTTGTTTTTTTGAGTAAGCACTATTGTCCCAATGTCACTACCCCATATGAAGTACACTCGTCCCTCCACATTCACTGGGGTTAGGATCATAGGACCCCCATGAATGTGGGGAAATTGCTAATAACAAAAACGCTATGTTTTTATTTGAGAGAACGCCTCTCTAGGATCTCCAAGGCAACTCTGTGGAAACAGTGCACATTTTGGTTAAAGTTGATCATAGAGTTGCGCTGGAGGACCTAGATATTCCTAGAGAGAACATATTAATAAAATCTGTGAATAATCAAATGCGCAAATGTCAAAGCCACAAATGTGGTTCTTTCATGTACAGCAACAGAGTACCTGCAGATTATATTTAACATCATATCCCAAAATTCTTATGTTGCTGGACAGCCACTCTACTTGAAAGTCACAACTTTACACCAGTAGAGAACAAATATGGTCCATCTTTGTTAATAATGTATAATGGTTAAGATGCAAATCTTCCCTTATATCATTATTGCATACAAGAATAAAATATTGCAAGTGTTTTCTTGCTGCTGTTGGTAACAATGCTGCTCCTAACCCTGCCTGCTAGCCTTTGTATCTTGAAACCTTTCTGTACCTGTTCTCCTAATACCTCATCTTGGACTCTGCCTGCTGAATCTCTTTGCTTGTTTGTTGCTGGGCTGTTGTTTGGCTTTGGCTCCTTCTCAACTCATTTAGTCCTAATAAGACTCTTTGTTTTGAGCTGGACACTGCTTTTGACTCTCTTTTTTAATTTTCCCTGTTTTCCTTTTCAGGTTGGTTCCTGCCCTTAATCTGTGTACTGATCGTACACAATGCCTGGATTGCATTGTGATTTTTCATTTACTTATTTATTTAGTTTTTGCACTTTAGGACTTTGGAACAAAAATTCAGTCTGTGCAAAAACAATGGGTTTTGTTTTTGCAGAAGTGATCATTTTCTGTGGGGAAATTTCTAAAATGTGGGGGAGGATTTCAGTGTTTGACCACCTTTTGAGTGTTCTTTGCTGAAATTTATTGCTGAACGCTTTCAAGTTGTTTCCAACTCAGGGCAACCCTGAGGAAACTTTATTGTGGGGTTTTCTTGACAAAATTTGCTCAGATAAGGTTTTCCTTCCTCTGAGACTGAGAAAGAGTGACTTGCCCAAGGTCAGCACTCTAGTCCAGCACTCAGACCACTGGATCAATCTCCATACTGCTGTTGTTACTGTGTGCCTTCAAGTCATTTTTGACTTATGGTGACACTGAGATGAATTTATCATGGGATTTTCTTGACAGAATTTGTTCAGAAGGGGTTTGCTCTTGGCTCCTCTGAGGCTGAGAGAGTATGAGTTGCCCAAGATCAGCCCATGGGTTTCCATGGCCAAGTAGGAATTTGAACCATGGTCTCCCCTATACTACAGCACTGGAAAAAAACTCCCAATTTATATATTTATTTTAAAAGTCTAACCACTATAGAGACAAGTGTTATCCCATTTTCCTTTTATTCTGATTAAAACACATTCAACTAGCCCTGAACAAACGTGTGGTCTAAAGTTCATCCCTCTGCACCCAGTGCCCATATTCCTTGTAAATTGCACTGGAAGTGTGTGATATAATGCTATAGTGTTTTCCTGCACTCCTTGATATCTAATCTATCATGCCTACAACAAATTTTCCACTTCAGCAGTCCCGAAGCACCTTCTCTCTCAAGGCATGCCTTTTCTTTGGCTCCTTTAAAATAAAAAAGTGAGAGTGGGACTGTTCAGAATCATCGTTTCTCCCCCTACGCTCTTGGATCTATTTTTAACTTTGAATTGGAATGCATAAGTGCCTATTATTAGATTACAATAGCACAGCGATGAATCTATGGAGCTGCATATCAAGACAAGTGGTTGATCAGTATTAATGTCACAATTATTTTGTTATCGCAGATTGAAGCTTCCCAAGCATCATTAAATATCACTGTGTTTGCTAATGGCAGAGATTTCTTGAGGTTTTCTTATTTTAGAGCAGCTTATTTTAGGTGTCGTTGGGGCTTTTGTATTATGTTTATCGCTAACTTTCCAAGATGAAGTGGACCCTGGTTTCATCATGAGATGTGTATAAACAAAGATGAGTTTCATTTTAGATTGTGCAAAAATCATTATATGAAGCAGTTATGTTAAGCTGGCGCTGAGCTTAAACAAACTTAAGCTATGTACATTTACTTGGAATATATTTCCAACAAAATGCAGTCTTGACTGTTATAGGAAACCAGCTGTTTGCAAGTCTGTTCTCTGTTTTGTGTGCCTTTCCCTCCAACCAGAAGATCTCTGTCCCACTGTTTATGCCGGCTGCTCATACCTATCTCCATTAGACATAAATGGACAAATCTCTGTGGCATGAAGTTCAATTAAAAAAATATTTTTCTAAAAAAAAAAGTATGGCCACAGACCAGCACAAAAATATAGAGTAATTACCATGATAATATAAAATATACATTACATTATAATAATCATAGAATGAGCATACCATAATCAATTGATGATACTCAAATCAACAACAAGATTCATAGATGAAATAACTTAATGGCTGTACCACTAGGATCAGCATGGGATAGTGGTTTGAATGCTAGACTATGACTTTGGAAATCAGGATTCAAATCCCTGCTCATCCATGGGCAAGTTACACTCTCTCAGTCTCAAAAGAAAGCAAAAGTAACCTCTCCCCCGAACAAATCTTGCCACCAAAGCCCAGTGACAGGGTCACCATACATCAGAAATAACCTGAAGGCACACAACAGCAACAGTAGCTATACAGAATCTGGCTACTTTATCTGTAATCTGAGATTCCTGATCAGAAACGAGTTTTAAAAACATTCATTTGCTCTACTGGGATTTTTTTTAATGGAATGATGAAAACACTGAAGATATGATAAAAAGAACAATACAATAAAATGCACCCAAGAATGTTTACTTATCCTCCATTGCAGGGGCACATAGGGTCCTCTTATGATACTCCACAATATCTCTCCTCCCAAAGTGTGGGTGGTAGAACATTAAAATGGGCAAACATGAATGCTTTTCTAAAGGTGGGAAATGTTAAATTAGGGAAATGATTTGCTGATGAAAAACATCTGTCTCTGAAGAAAGGTTATTCTGTAACCAAACTTTAATGACGCTGTAATTCTATTTTTCAAATTCTCTATTTAATTCTAGTTTTAGCTTTTGAGCATCTGAGTAACAGCAAACTACTAGATGCACACCAAATCATCCACCTTCTCCACTTGGACTGAAAAGCATCTACTAAACTCAATGAAGGGAGGGAGAGGGACAACCAAAACAAACTTTAACTGAGCATTCATTATGTATGTTTCAAGTGCAGGCCTTGATAGAAATTAAACTGGCCTTGAGACAGAGGACCATATTAGAAATAAAGGAGATGGATTTGATCATAAGTGGATACTTAACTGCAGAACTTAGAAAGGGTTTGTTTGTTTTTGTTTTTTGGAGGGGATTGCTTTGTTACAATACCTAGAATTACCCAGCTGGCAGGAGTTCTCAAAGTTGTAGGTCAAAAAGTAACATTTACAAGCTGTACTTATCCAAAGAATGCCTGATCAGATGAGTGGCTTTTAAACAGCACAGCAGTGTAGTACTATGAGAATCTGTATCTGTTAGGTGACAGCATATACTCCAACAGTTCATATATGAAAACCAGGGCACATTGGAATGTGTTCAAAGATGGGGGAAATTATTAATGAGAAAGAATACACAAGCTGTGAGAGGCTTCAGCAGTTTGGTGTTGCCAGAGCGTACTGGTCAGGACAAGATTCTGCTGCTTCCACTCCTATTCCTCCTGCTGCCTTAACTAATACAAACTACTTCTGGACATTGAACTCAGGATGCATTGAGGAGGAGCAAGCTTGTTTTCTGCTGCTCCAGAGACTAGGACCCAGAACAATGGATGCAAGCTCCAGCAAAAGAGATTCCACCTCAACATTAGGAAGAACTTCCTGACAGTAAGGGCTGTCCAACAGTGGAACACACTCCCTCGGAGTGTAGTGGAATCTCCTTCTTTGGAGGTCTTTTAAGCAGAGGCTGGATGGCCATCTGTCGGGGATGCTTTGATTTGGATTTCCTGCATGGCAGGGGCTTGGACTGGAGGGCACTTTCGGTCTCTTCCAACTCTATCATTCTATGATTGTATGATTCTATGCATCAGCATTGCAGAAATAATGCAGTTTGACACCACTTTAACTGCCATTGCTCAGTGCTACAGAATTCTGGGGATCATAGTTTGTTGTGGTACCAGAGCTCTCAGATCGAGAAAGCTAAACAAGTCACAAGATTACAGTTCCCAGGATTCTACAGCATGGCACCTAAAGTGGTGTCAACTGGATTATTTCTGCAGTGCAGATACAGCCTCAGTTTGCAGCAACTGAAGTGAGGATGAAAGGGAAAAGTGGAGGGAGGAGAGAGAAACTGGATATTTTAAAAGCACCTGAAAAAGTGGGACAACCGATGATTAATTGGGACTGTCCATGCCAAATCAGGATGGTTGGTGTGTATGCAACAGCACTCCCTTGAAAGTCGTAAAGATGCCAAAAAAACAATTGAAAGCTCTGTAAAAACCAGGGTGTGACCTACAAATGTTGCAACCCATGTAGGACAAGATGGAAGCCTCTACCTTACTTAGGACTTTATCACACTACAAAAAGGATGGGAGCATAGCGATATGCTCCTGTCAATATCGCACAATAATGCTAAGATTTTCACATGAAGTCTTATGATGTCATGGTTATAGCACAATTATCCGGTGAATAAAGAGGCATTTTAGCACAACTTTTTATCCCATGAATAAAAAAGCGGCAATAGAATGTCTCTTTATTTGCAGGATAATTGTGTGATAACTGTGGCGTTACAAGACATCATGTGAAAATCTTAGCGTTATTGTGTGATATTGACGGGAGCATATCACTATGCTGCTGCCTTTTTTGGTAGTGTGATAAAGTTCATACAGAAGGCAGGCAGACTAGCTGTTGCTTTAAGGGAAGAAATTTTTTAAATGCCCTTACAATTCATCTAGTACTATGTGGCAATATTTTCCACCACAACAGAGGACATCAGGTTAGGTTAGGGGAAAACAGGGAAGGTAAGGCACATACAACTTTGACTTGCTGGGCCTTAGTGACAGCATCTTTCACCCCCAACATCAGATGCCTCACTCTGGCTGACATTATCATCACATTACATTTTTGAGGGGGATTTTTCTTTGTATTTCAGTAGTAGCAGTTGACTAATTAAGGCATATATTGTCAATAAATAATCAGCAAACCAATAAATCAAATTGATTTAAATAAATGTACATGTTTATTACCCATCTGCAAAATAATATTAGAGATACAGACGGGCATCCAAAGTGGATTTCAATAAATAAATTAACAACGATAAATAAAAGATGCTGATGCCACATAGTACTAGATGAATTGAAAGGGCATTTTAAAACCTTCTTCCCTCTCCCACTATTAAAATAATAAACCAGGGCTCAAGTAGTCAAAAACCAAACAAACAAGCACGCCCTTAACTCATGGCCTTGCCAATTATAATTTGACCTCACTGATTAAAATCGGCAAGCGGCTGATCAATGGATGAAAGCCTTCACTGATGAATTTACAGGCTTCAACCATAACAAGCCCCATTTTAGCACCAACGTGACAACTAGACAAAAATGTCCTTAAGATTTTTTAAATCAAATCAGTCTAGGAGAATCAAGCTTCTCAGTAGACATACATGAAAGAGGAAGCTATTGTGACGAATCTGTTCTTTCACTGTTTTTTAAAAAAACATCTACAGCACAAACACCAGAGCTTTGTTGTACCATAATCCAAGGGCACACCCTCCAACTGTACAAATTAATCTCATCATTCAGCTTGTAAAAATGTCCCACTTTCTCTCTCCTTCTTGTACTTTCCTTCTTCATCCACAGATACCTTCAATTGTTGCAACCTGAGTTCAAAGTGCAATAGTACTTTGGTTTTACTAGGTAGTGAAAGGTAGCGGTCCACAGTGGGTGAAACCTCAGAGGAAGGGGGACACATGGTTGGGCCCACCTCCCCATGGTGTCTGTGTGTGCATGTGTATGTACCTGTGCTGCCTGGTGCCTGCCCCTTGTTCTCTGCTGCCCTGGTTTTCTCTGAGAGGAGGAAGCTAAGGCAGCATAGGGCACCCCCTTTCAGCCGTTCTCACTGGCTCACTTGCCCAGCTGTCTGGCAGCCCTGGGTGGGCAAGTGAGAGAGAGAGAGAGGAAGTGGGAAGAAAGAACTCTCATGGCTGCTCTGTTGCCCTGGCTCCCTCCCAAGGAGAAACCTGAGGCAGTGAAAGAAAAGGGGGAGAAACAAGTGTGCCCCTCACAGCTTCTCTGTTGCCCTAGCTTTCTCCCGAGAAGAAAGCCATGGCAGCAGAGGAGGAGGAGGGGGTGAGCTTGTCCTTCACAGCTGCTTTGCAGCCAAGCTTTCTCCCTGACAACCTTGCAGAGTCTGTGGCTAAGCAGCTGGTAACAGGGGCAGGCAAGTGAGTTAGAAATAAGGCATAAGGGAGAGCAGATTTAGCCACAGCAGACCATGCCTTAATCACCTCAGGATTGGGCTACTTCACAGTAGCGTGTTGGACTATGACTCTGCAAGACCACAGTTCAATTTCCAGTTCAGCCATGAAACCCACTGGGTGACTGTGGGCAAGGCACATGCTCTCAGACTCAGATGGCAATGGCGACCCTCCTCTGAACAAAACTTGCCAAGAAAACCCCATGATAGATTCCCTTTAGTGTTGTTGAAGGCACACAACAACAACCTTTTAAAATAATGTTTTTAGTGATTATTTAATGTTTTAAAAGTGTTTTTCTCAAGGAAACCTTGGTGGGTTCGAGGTGATAAATAAATACCTTGAGTGACTGAGTGAGTGAATAAATTAAAAGATAGTTGTGACTGATGACTCACTCATTTCCATGAGTCTATACACCATACACGTTTGGTAGTCTGTTGCAAGCTTTGGAGGGTTGCATAATGTGTACTTCTGGTCTACTTTAAGCAATATCTTAGCAAAAGGGAACTTAGCTCCCTTGTTTCAGTTTGGATCCTAACTACTTGAAACTACATGAATCTGGATCATAACTACTTGTTCTCTCATACAAACCTGGCCAGGTTTTGCAATGGTTAGACAAATTTCTTATTTCATGCATCCAAGCTCAGGAACACATTTGGTAGGAAGAGAATGTGGGTTTGTTGTAACCTGTCTCGATCCGCAGGGAGAGGCAGACTATAAATAAATAAATAAATAAATAAATAAATAATAATAATAATAATAATAATTATTATTATTATTATTATTATTATTATTTCTCTATAGCTTCTCCCTAGCTATGGCATTCCCCATTAAGGGAGGTTGGATCGATAGCATCCCTGTCCTCCTTTCACTGGCAGGCAAAACATTTCAATTCAGTCCGGCTATTGGCAATGGAAGATCTTTTTAACCAAATGGGGATTACTCTTTCTTTTACTGATTCAGTTTCTGACTCAGTCTTTCATTGATTTGTTTTAATTGTGATTTCAGTCTATTTTTGCAGTAATTTTGTTGTTGTTGTTGTTGTTGTTTCTCAGACGTTATATTTGTGAGCAAGCTTGAGTGCCACTCCTTGAATGTAAGGAGGGGTTGAATATCCACTAGACAGAATCAAATCAAATAAATTACAATCAGGATTTCTGGAATGTAGTTTAGTCTGAGACTAAAGGGCAGAACATAGGCTTTTAGAAACATTATAAACAGAAGATATTCTGTTCTGCAGCTAAATAATCTTGAATTCAATTGTTCTTCACAGATTGCAACCCTTCCCCTCCCCAGTGCTTGCTGGGGGAAAAGACAATATTTTTCACATTATTACTGCAAGCTGTTAGCTTTCTGGGCACATTGTTGCAGTGCCACTTCTCTTTAAATTATTAAAGGCTTTGAAAGAAATATTGACAAAGCCAGTGATTTTGTGGGGAAAAGCACTAAAGCTTTCCCGCTAAGCAAGCAATTTTGCACTCTATGTTCACCCAGACTGCCTTGCAATTTAAATATCAGTATACACTTAATGAAGGCAACTACCTGGGGAAATATAGCATTGCCCTTCACAAATAGCATAAATATTAAGTAGTGATAGAAGTTAATAGCACCAGGAAGGATAATGTTAAATTCAGATCAGTGTTTTTTGGGGGAACCTTAATTTTAGCTCTTTTGTATATATTGTATCTGCTGTATCCCAGGGTAATTTTGGTGTTTGAAGATATTTATTAAGACCTCAGCAGATCTGAGTAAGGTCAATTTTCCTTTTATATGGGATAAACTGCAGTGTGACTGTTCCGTGGTAGAATTGCCCAGTAGATGAGGGCCCACTTTTTTCTTCTACCCAATTTTTCTTGCCTTAAAATTAAACTGCACTGAATTTGCAACATCTGTTGAAAAAAAAAGTTAAACCAGTATTTAACACTTAATCTGTTAAAGGCCAGAGGAAAAGAAGGAAGAAGAGAATGAAGAAAGGAAAAATACGGATGAAGAAGGGGAAAAAAAGAAAGACCAAAAAAGGAAGGAGGAAAAAAGAAGAAAAAGAATGGAGGAAAGAAAAAAAAAGATACTAGATTGTATGATGAGGGACAGGGGATGTGAAAAACTGTAATATTAGGGGGAAATTTGGATAAAGATATTAAAAAATAAAAAGTGAACAGTTGATTGCTTTCACTCTTTGTCATCAGGCATCCCACTGCCAAGTGATAAGAAAGGCATCCCACTCTGCTTTTGAAATGTGTTTGGAAACTTCTGCTAGTACAAGGAGCTGCAGCCCGAGGGCTAACATAGGCAGGTTATAGGGTTCATACTACTCCCCTGTTACAACAGCTCCACTGACTACCAGTTTGTTTCTGGGCTCAGTTTAAAGTGCTCCTTATGATGTATAAAACCCAATATGGTTCAGGCACAAGCTGTCTCTCTGTATGAGCTGGCCTGGGCTCTTTGGTCATACAGAGAGGCCCTACTCTCAGTTCCACCACCATCATAAAATCATGGTTGGTGGGGACATGAGAGAGGGTCTTCTTGGCGGCTGCCCCTAGACTTTGGAACTCACTTCCCAAGGAGGTCATAATGCCCGCCCATCCCCTTGCTGTCCTTCAATCAGCAAGCAAAGTTTTCATTCTGCCAGGGTTTAAAATAGATTTCTTTACACAAATGGGCTGAGTGTCCTATGCTACTTTAAAATGAACTGCTTTAATTGACTTTTGAATCTTTGTTACATTTTATCTTTTTAAAGTATAGGTTTAAATCATTTTAATATTGTGAATTGTTTAATTCCACTTTAATCTTACATTTCTGTATGTTTTTAGCTTATCTTGTCCTCCTTTAAAGGGTAAACTGCCTTGGATCCAAAGTTTGCTAGAAAGTTGAAATAAGATAATGATAATGATAGTGGAAGGGTGCCTTCTGATGAAGACATCATTGATGGAGAATATTGCCATAATTCCAGTAGAACATGGAGTGAGTAATGTATGGCTCATGTTTCTGGGTTGCAATTCCTACAAGTCCTAGCTGGCATAGCTAATGATGGGAGCTGATGGGAGCTGAAGTCTAACCCTATCTGAAGAACCTTTTCCCTATTCTTGAATTTCAAAAGCATATTATTATGAAAATGAGATGCTGATGCTGAAAGTTAGAGCTGACTTGTTTACGTTTGAAGGGCTAAAGCAAAGACAGCTTTTGCCCACACAAAGAACAGCTAGAGTAGAGGCTCCTAACTGCTTGGCCCTGGCATGGAAACTTCTATAAGGAGGAGGCACTGAAGGCGCCCATGTCCTTGAGGTTGTAAATCTATTATCTTTTTAACCTGAACTTTGAATAAGCTATCTAAAAAGTTGAACCTATTTAGAGATTTAGCACCTTGGACAGCTCCTTTCCACTAGCATTGGAGCGACTGGACACTTGAACTGTTTTGGCCTATTGTTGTTAAGCCGGTTCGTGCTGACAGAATCATAGAATTCAAGGGGACTCCAATCCAACTTCTGTTTAAACTTTTCAAAAGATGGAACATTCACTGCAAGCCAAAGCAATCTAATCTACTATTGAACAGCAAGTACAGTAAAAAAAAAAAAGTTCTTAATGTTTGGGTAGAATCTCTTTTCTTGTAATATGAATTTATTTCTAGTCTCTGAAGCAGCAGAAAATAAGCCTGCTCCATCTTCTATGTAATATACCCTCAGATATTTTAGATGGCTATTATGCCACCTCTTAGTCTTCTCTTTCCTAAACTAAACAATCCTGCTCCTGAAATCATTCCTCATAAGGCTTGGTTTTCACATCTTTGATCACCGTGTTTGCCCTTCTCGGACACTTTTCAGCTTGTCACCATCCTTTTTGAATTGTGGTGCTCAGGCTTGACCAAAGCAGAACAGAGTGGTATTACTACTCCTCTCAATTTAGACACTATATTCCTGAGGATGCACAGCAGAAATGCATTAGCTTTTTTTGTCTTCTGCATCACACTGTTGACTCATGTTCAGCTTGTGATCTCGTAGGATACCTAGATGCTTTACAAATATACAACTTTCAAGCTGTGTACCTCACTACAGTTCTTTGGTTCGGAGCTGGGTAGTAGTAGTCCCTGCTTCAGTCCCTCAATCTCTGCCAGGTATAGCACAGGCCCGAGTTACAGGAAAACAAACAAAAGAAGGAAGCATGCATGGATGCTTTTGTTTTTTAATACAGTGTGCCCGCAGCATATGCAGGCATGCCATAGACGGGTTCCAGGTCATGCTGAAAGTGCCGTGCCAGAAGAAATAATGGTGCATGTGTCCACAACAGGCAGTGTACTGTGGTGTGGGCACAAGCCCCATTGTTTTCAATGGGGCTCAAGCATATGAGGTATTTCCTTTACGCGGGGGGGGGGGTCTGGAACAGATCCCCCACGTATGGAAAGGGCACACTGTATACTCTTTAAAAAGCTCTATTACTGGCTAATAGATTTTGGGAGTCGTAGGAAAGCCAGCATGGTGTAGCACAGCCATGGCGAACCCATGACACATGTACCAGAGGCAGCATGGAAAGCCCCCTCTGTGGGCACATGAGGCCTCCAGTGAGAGGAGGGAGGGAGAGGAGACAGGAGGGAGAGGAGGAGGAGAAGGAAGTGGTGGCAGCAGTGGCTTCAGTGACCTGCCCACTGCTGGTGAGAGGAAGGAGGGAGGGGACAAGGAAGTGCTGGCAGCATGGGATATTGCTAGCCTGAGGCTGAGTGACTGTGCCTTGGGTGTGTGCCTTCAAGTCATTCTTGGTGACCCTAAAGGTTTTCTTGGCAAGCTTTGTCAGAGGGGGGAGGGTTTGATATTGCTAGCCTGAGACTGAGAGAGTGTGTCTTGAGTTGAGTTTTCCCTGCCCTTAGATATCTGCCCCCCTCAGAAGTCCCATGGCCCCAGAACTCCCAACCCTAGAAGTCCCCCACCCGGCACCAGTGACACCCAGTGCGGGAACGCCACTGAGTTTGGGCACTCGGTCTCTAAAAGGGTTGCCATCACTGTGTAGTAGTATGATTGTCGGACTGCAACTCTGGAGACTAGGGTTCAATTCCCTGCTCAACCATGAAACCCACTGGGTGACCTTGGACAAGTCACATGCTCTCAGCCTCAGGGGAATGCAACAGCAAGCCCCCTCTGAACAAATGTTGCCAAGAAAACCCCACTATAAATTTGCCTTAGGATCACCATAAGTTGGAAACTACTTGAAGGTAAATACCAACAAAGTCCACAAAAGCAACTTTTCCCACCTCTGTCCCTGAAAATAAGCTTTACTAAATACAACGGACTCCCTTTCTGGGCACTTATGCATCAGATTGTGGTGCCAGTTTCTTTTTGTGTGAGAAACTGCTGCAAACATCTGATGTCCTTGTACTGTTTGGTTTATTGACAAATAAAAACCCTGCATACTGGAAAGAAATGGACACTCTGTTGACAGACAGAAAATCCCCAGAGAGAGGTCATCCTTCCAAAGCAGGTTGACCTCCAACCAACTCAGAAACATTCACTGTGTGTCAATTTCACTATAGTTACTTTCAGAACTGCAGTTTCAACACATGCATATGTGTGCATGCTTACACACACACACATACACACACAAACACAAACACGCACACCTTCCAAATGTTATATGTGTCATATGGGTCAGGTCACTACTTGCAGTAAGTAACAATCTTTTGTCATCTCCCTAACCATTCACAGCATCCAGACAAATAAAATCTCAGTCTGAACAACACCCAGTTTACTCTTTTCAGCTTCTGCTCAGTGTAAGATGTTCAAAAGGTAGAACACAGTCTCATCTAAATTAACTGCTGAAAGAAAGGACTCACTGCTACAGGATTTGACAGGAGAGACAGAGAATGTTAAACAGCTAGAAGTCCACCATACAATTTATTTTATCCCGTTCCCTTGACTCAAGAGTGGCTTTGAAAATGACTTTGTGCTCCTTCCAAGAGATCTCATCCCTGTATTTAGATCAGATGTCTGATATTGGCAATCAGATTTCTGAGCACTTGTTTTCATTGAAATGACACTTGAGTAGCCTAGCCCAGTATCCCACTGATGAGTATTTGATTTGTAAGATAACAAGGTTGTATCTATGACAACTGATCTTTTATAATTTCTTCTAACAGACAGGCTAATTCATGACTATTTTAATAATCATGTGAGGGATATGTTGCCAGACAAGTCTTGAAGTATGGGGCACGTGAATAAGGAATATTGCACCAAAATACAATGAACTTTAGGTCTGAGATGGCTATGTGTGGTTGATAGTGAGTGCTCTACACACACATTAGCGGAATACATTTTATGACTATCAAAGTAAGGTGGTTTCCCTCCAGATATCCAGTGGTAACAAATTCTCGCACACATACTTAAAGAAAAATTAAAACAAAGCCTTTGGCCCATGCCTGTCTCAAGACAATTTGTTGCCTGTGGCACCACATACTGTACAAGCAACTAGTCACTCCATATACAGAAACTGACTGGACTGGTGGCTGAATTGTACTTCAGCCCTAGAGACAAGTACGGCAAGTTGACTAAGGCTGTATCAACATTGTGGAATTAATACAGTGTTACACCACTTTAACTTCCATGGTTGAATGCTATGGAAATCTGGGATTTGTAGTTTTGTGAGATATTTAGCTTTCTCTTTCAGAAAGATCTAGCACTGCAACAAGCAACAAATCCAAGGATTCCATTGGCATTAAAGTGATGCCAAACTGCATTAATTGCAGTATGGCAGCAGCCTATGACAGGATAGGGCAGACTTTGTGGCACAAACAATGATGTATTCTGCACTATGTGGAACAAAGAACTCTGCCTCACTACTGCTCTCATTCTCCAGCAGACTCTTCCTTTAGGCAGGGGCTGGCCCTGGTGTGGACAGCTGCCACCGGAGTTTTCATCTCATGTAGTAGTTAAGCCACCTAGTTTTGTTTTATTTTCCCCTACTTGATCCCTTGTGTCCTGCCTTTTATACAGTGCTTATGAAATCATAAGCCAACATTTTAAACTGGGAAGCACCTTGACTGCATTGGCATAAGGGCAGTATACAAAAGAAAGAGAGATTAAATAACATTTGTTGGCAGTAGTTCTGCCTCCCCTCAGGATGGTGGTAGAACTTGGTTTATTTGATTGGAGTTGCTTACACAGACTGACTATGGAACTAAAACACAGAAAGCATGTGCCCTGCCATTATGAACTATTTTATATGCTTCCCTTCCATGCCTATTTATTCTAACTCAGAACTAAGGAGTTTATTACACTAGGGCTAATTTCAGCATTAAAGAGAGATTAAAGTGCATTTAAAGCATCCCGCAAATAAAGTAAAAATGGCAATAATTGTGCGAATGATTATCACACGCAATTGCACAAATAAAGTGATATCGGAAATGCATTGTCGCTGAAATCCTGAAAGTAAAAAAGAAACGTGTTAATGCTTCTTTGTGTCCACTTTAATGGTAAGTATTGTGCAATATCGAGCAAAATCATTTTGCGTAATTACGCAATTTTTCCGGGATATTCACAGGATAAACTCCTGATCTCCTTCATGTGATAAACTGCTATGAAATGTTCCCTGGCTGCATCTATAGGCATGGCAATATCATGATGGCTGCAGGATTCTGGAAGCTGATGGCCAAGAAAGATAAATTTTCCAAGCTCTGTTCTGAATAGTATGAATAGCATGGGCAGAAGTAGGGTTTTCCTCCTCCACAAGCAAGGGCCATTACTTAGCATCTTCTCCATGCAAAGCAGATCAAAGTGCTGCCCTTCTTCCCATCTGCCTTTCATTTTCACTGTTGTCTGTAGAATTTGCATCAACAGGAATCTCAATTATCTTATGATCAGTTCCGAAACATTCTCATATCCCACTACGAATTACACCAACGGTGTCAAAATAACAGCAACAGATCCTGGTGTCTGCCATCTAAATGCAAATTGTATGCAAATTCTGAATCATAATATTTTATCTCCAAATTACGATATGGAAATGAGTGTCAGGGCTCTGGCTCATGCTTCAGAACTGAACGGCCGTCCAACCCTGCCTGCAAAGTTGTAAAGGAAAGACCCAAGTTCACCTTAATGATTTTCATTTAAGAAGCTATGCAATCATTACCGCAGTCATTTTGCAGATTTTAGAAAGGTCAAGTCAGATGTTGTAAGCATACTATTTGCTGTGAAACAGAACATCAAGGGTGAACTCGTAATCCTGCTCCAAGATAACTAGGCCCAACCTTTCCATGTGTGTCTCTGTGTGAGAGAGCAACATAGAGACAGAGACACAGAGAGAAAGACAACATTTTTGCAAAAAGCAAAATGGCTCCCCGCAGTGTAGCTTTTTCAAAGCACTCATCAGTTCTCTAATGGAAAGCTATTCTTCTGGAGGAGGAAAAACAACCTAATGGCTCTCTTGACGCCTTGGTACAGCATTAGTTTTTGGACGCAGGCAAGATTACTTTTGCATACTAATGATATTTATCTGTTGACCTCAGCAGAAGTCTTCCCCCCCTCCCCATTATTTTGTCTTAAGTGTGTTTTTATTACACAAACTAGCATAATACCAGTCAAAAGAACCTTCCACTATAAGTACAACATACAATAGTTAAAAATAATAACGTTTCTCCCTCACCATTCCTGTCATCCAGTACTTCTAAAATATACTGTGCTCATGAAAAACTAACAATTCAGATAAAAGGGGGTTTCAAACATGAAGGATGTAATGATAAGTAGGGATGTACCCATATATCCAATTATTCTTTCACACATCAGCCACCCTGCCTAACTGGGAGGCTCACCTGAGAACAGTTTCTCGGTTCTCCTTGGTGGCAGACTCCCAACAGGTCCTGCAGCAGGAAGCAGCAGGAAACATGCTACTCCAAATCCCTTAGTTATTCAGACCTTGGAACAATTGTTGTTGCTGTTGTTTTCACTACAACTGACCAGAGAATTCTGGGCACTGTGGGGAAAAGGGAACTAGCTCTGCTTCTTGTAAATTGCTACAGCTACACTGCAAATTGAATGCAGTTTGACCATGCTTTACCTGCCATGGCTCGATGCTACGGGCTTGTGTAGTTTTGTGAAATATTTAGCCTTCTCTGTCAGAGAGCTCTGGTGCCACAACAAATTACACACTGCAAACCAGGATTCCATATGAAGGAGCCATGATAGTTAAGTAGTGTCAACTGCATTAATTCTGCAGTGTGGCAGCAGTCTGCCCCATTTGTAGTATTGGGGGTAACCCATCAGTCGAGTTTACTCAGGAGTATTGAATTAACCACTGTATAACAGAGTGAACATTACAATCCTATGCCATTTATCTGACAGTAAACCCACTGAGTAGACATGTATGGTTGTTATGGTGTTACGTTTCTCTTTATATTTAAAAGTGAGAATGAATGCTGAACTCAAAAAAGTCATCTGTGGGCTTCAGCTAACAGAATCTCATAGTCAGTTTGTAAGACGGGGTTGTGATTCTGAGAGATGTAGTTTAAAGAAGTAACTTTTCCAAACTCTGGGTGAAAGTGAATACATCATGTTTAGTTTCTAGGAGGAGCTTTCAGGAGTTTCATAAGACAGCAAGCCATCAAGAACAGCTGGAATCAAATAAATGAATAAAAGAAGCAGAATATATTTCCCAGGCCTCAACAATAACTGCATTTCCTGAATGCATAACCTTATTTGTGTCTAAGAGAACAGATGCTTCCCTTATGGGCTGTGTTCTCAGCTAATGGAAACATTCTGATAGCAAAATAAAATTAAATAATTACCGGTTTCTTCCAGATGCACTTATTTTAGTTACACCTAAAAATATTCTGAACAATGAGTTAAAGTTGAGCACCATTAATTTCAAGAGATGAGCATGAAGCATGTGCTTACAGATCTCTACCGCTGAAGTCAATCAGGCTAAACATTTTGTCACTTTGGCCAGCTCAAGCTCAACACTTTGGAAAAATCATTTGGTTTACTGCAACATATTCTATGTGAGGCTGCCCTTGAAGATGATCTGGAAAGTTTCATTAGTGCAGAATATGGATTCAAATATCTCAGGGGGACTTGGCATTCCAGATATCAGTACTTTACTTCTTCGCTATTTTATCATCCCTCTCTAGGGTTAATTCAAAGTGATGGTTTTGACCTTTAAACATCTTCATGGCTTGGGATGCTTTCCCAGTATGGGACTTCCCACTCATCTGGTGGTCTCAACCAAGCAAAACGCTGGAGGAGACAGGAAAGATCTGTGTGACACCACTGCCATGGTCAGATTACCTCCTGATGATGTTTAGACCGACAGAGGCCATTCAGCACTGTAGGGGGAAAGCTGGGCTGATTAAGATGGTCCACCCAAGAAGGCTGATAAAATCCAAGGGTTTTCCTAACCCTCTTGGAAGGTTTCTTGTTAACTAATCTCTTGTTCCTTGAGTAGCTGTCCAACAGAGCTTTCCTGAAGTTCTGGTTGTTAACATCAGACCTTAGGTAGGGATGCAGTGTAAGGCTGAGAGGTTTGAGGTGACAGGTTTACAGTCAGCAACTCATTTTAGCCAACTGCTATACTGGTTATTTGAGATAATGACAATGGTACATATTCTTGCTGAACTTTCAGTGATCCGCCATTCCAGTGGAGGTGACCAGACCTCCATTTTAGTCAGTTGGTTGGATCATTCTCAGTCAATATAGCTTCAGCATATGGAGGAAAGGCTTGGAGAGTTGTGTCCATTTCTGCTGTGAAGTAAGTGTTGTATTCAATGGGGCTTCTTTCCTTAAAAAGTAGCCTTGTAAATTTGCTGCTTGAGACAAACAGCAAGATGATGGCCTCTTCCTGTTCCATGCAGAAAGGCCAGATGGAATGGTAGGTGAACCTTATTTCAACACAGGCCATGGGAGAGCATTCACCACCATACCAGAAGCCAGCAAACACATTTACAAAAGGCAGCTGAACAACAAACAGCAAAGTGCCAGTGTGGTGTAATGGTCTGAGTATTGGACTAGGACACTGAGGTTCAAATCCTGGCTCAACCATCGAAATTCACTGGGTGACCTTGGGCATGTCACACTCTCTTAGCCTCAGAGGATGGCAACGCCACCCCCACCCCCCTTTGAAGAAACCTGCCAAGAAAACTCTATGATAGGTTTGCCTTAGCATTACCATAAGTTGGAAACAGCTTGAAGGCACATAACAACAACAACAATTTTCCAACACCTTGCCATCACCTTCTAGCACCTGTTCTTTGAAGCAAATGCACCATTATGAGTAATGTAGTGCTGGGGTTGTATTATTGCCATAACTAATGTCAGTGTTTTCCTACAAGCTGAAATTGGCATGAAAATTAAGCAATTGTTTATTGCTAATAACAGGGGGAGGCTGCTGCCACACTGAAGAATTAATGCAGTTTGACCCTGCTTTAACTGTCATGGCACCATCCTATGGACACCTGGGAATTGAAATTTGTTGTGGGCCTAGAGCCCTCTGATAGAGAAGTTGAAATATCTCACAAAACTTCCATAACATTGAGCTGTGTCAGTTAAAGCAGTGTAAAACTGTATTAATTATGCAGCCTGAAATGTACAATACATGGCCACATTACTGAACTACCTCTACGAATCCTAGCTACATGAACAGGATTCACACACCCCTCCCCATTTCTGCAGATCTTGTGATTATGCAGATTTTCAAGAGCACAAATGGGGCAGTAGATGCTCTGCACATGCTAATTTATTCATTCCTCTTTGCTACAGTGTAAATTCAGCCCTTGATAAAGGTCTACACTTTCATAGCTTATGAAGTTTCACTGCATACAAAGCCACTACAAAGACTGTGATTACCCCTCCAGGGACAACAGCAGCAATAGCAGTAGCAGTAGCAGTAGCAATAGTAAAGGCAATAGCATCTCTTAAGTCAGAGTAAAACTGCTTGGAAGGCAGTCACGCCTGGCTTTCTTCAGGCAAATGCCCAGATGGTCAGCAACTGATTTAACCTGACTGCTTCATTTGTCCTTTGAGATAAGAATTGTCACTCTCAGGAAGTGTCACTTACAAGAGAGTTTATTGCTAGTTTTTAACAACATGCCTGTGTGCTCTCCAGAATATGAATTACATTGGCTCTTTGCCTTCAGATTTGTTTGAAATTTTCAGTGTTGTGCTTGATTCATTCACTTAGAAGTAACCCCTCTAATGCTCAATGGGATTTACCTCTGGGTAAATATGCATGGATTCTTTTTCAATAGCCAATTTTTTAAAATATGGCTACTATTTTGAGTTAGCAAGATATGAAAGATGAGCCAGACTGGCTCTACCTATCTTCTTACTGACAGTGAAAAGTGAAGCAGTGGCAAAGGGTCTTTTCAAACCATCTCCTCCTTTGTATTACCAGCAATGGGATCCTTTGGAGAGACAGCCTATTAAATATTATGTCAAAATGGGTTATACGACTTAAAGGCACATAACAATAAATTTAAAATTTTCAGCCAGACAATTCTAATACATCACCAAACGACAAAGCCTTGGTTTTCACAGGACTGAACCATGGCAGCTAAAGTGGAATCATAGTGCTATAATTGTGCAATGTGAAAGGGCTCCAAATTGCCTGTAAGTCCACCTTCAACCTCCTTTTGAGACGTGTGTGCTTTTCATGGAGGCAACTGTAAAATCACTTCGCTGGCCCAAAATATTTCAGTAGGGAAGGTGTCCAGGGGTCACAAAAATGTTTAGAGTGAGCCACAGTTTCCCTGTTCCAATCTACTAGAACATTTGTAATCTTGAATTATTATATAGAAATATTTTGCAACCATACAACAATATATCAATATAGTCATATGTGCTATGACAATGTCTGTCTGTCTATAATATTAATTATGTCCTTTGTAATTAGGGGAAAAAGCAAAAACCTCTGCCTTCACAACTATATGCAAAATGACTCTCTGATGAATATTTGTCATTAGAGGAAGAGATGGTGTTGCTATAATGTTACCGCCCCCCCCCCCCATGCAAGCCAAAGACATTTTGCTGCCTGGGCTACTTGCTTTAAATTGTAAGCCACCTTGCATCCCAATTCTGAGGGGAAGGTGGGGTATAAATAAATATCAAGACAAGATGGTGCTCCCTTCCTATGGTATCTGAATCTTAGAATAACTCAGAGGGTAGGATAGTATCCTCCAATGCACATAATTTTCAGGTCATAAAACAGGGATAGGCCACAGTGAGGGAGCCAGGAGCGAATTCCCCCTTTCTGGACCCCTTCCCTATACACTGTGCACACATACACAACCCCAATTATCTTTGTTTTCTTCTGTAGTCCTTCTCAAAATGGTGATAGGATGTGACATTGTGTCACTTCCTGTTGTCATTTTGACTGGGCCTTCATATGAAAATGCAAGTATCAAGAGTAGCTCTCAGGTGCTAGTGAGATTGGAGTGGGAGAATTTTAGCATGTTTTAATGCATTTGTGGGGCTTTATGCATGATGTAGAGTCAAAAATCTCTCCAAAATGATATCTTTTTTTTTAAAAAAAAGAGGGGAAGTTGAGGAGACGGGGGGGGGGGGGCTTTAGGGCCAAAAAGTGGACTCAAGGGGTCACATACTGCTTGTATAATGAATTTTTCCCACCCCCCTCCTAAGGCAACAGGGTATTTTAGGGTGCCCAAAACTGGGTAGAAATGCACAGCTCTGCCCTCTAAACAGAGAAGAACAGAACATTACTGCTGCTGCTCCACAGCTTCTACCATTTCAGATGGGTGACTTATTCTGCTTCATGGTAGGGCCAGGCTCAACCTCCCTGCACACTGCTTCTATTTTAGTATTTTGGACATCCTAAAAGAAGGGGGGTTGTGAAATGTGCACTGCAAAACCTTTGACTTGCTCCCATTAATTTGACTAGCACTTTGAAAACCTACTGCAGGGGTAGGCAACCTTTTTGAGCCGGGGGCCGGGTTGCTGTCCCTCAGACAACTGGGGGGCCAAACTCAAAATGGTGCCCGGAGCGGCACGGAAGCTGCAGCGGGGATGGCAATCAGCGGCAGGACCGGCTGGGGCCGGTCCCAAGGCCTCACCGGGCCAGATACGGCCCGCGGGCCATAGGTTGCCGACCCCTGACCTACTGTTTCACACAACTTCCAACATGACAGTGCTTGCTGGGATGCTCTCAGAACTACAGACTGAAAAAGGCACACTTCCAAGTTCTGGTGGAATTGTTGTGGGTATCAACACTGATTTTTTAACAAGGGATCCACAAAATGACCACAGAAGATGTTTGCTTTTGTCAAGAGTTTATGTCAGCTTGTAAGACTTTTCCAGCAACAATTGATTCCCCTCAAAATAATTCAAAGCTCAAAGCACAATAACTCCATGCGCCCCCATTTCACATGTGCAGCCCTACTATTTTCCATAGAGCCACACTAGCATGATGGTTGATTAGTCTTGAATGTTTGTCCTTGCCTTTTCATCTAAGTCTAATTCTTATCAGAAAACAAAACACAAACCCCTGTTACTGAATCTGAAGTGCATACACAGTGGCAGCTGATGGCTCCCATGTAAATGGAGCAGCCAAAACAGACCACCACAAATGCATAAACAAAAGACCAAAGGGTATTAAATAATATAACAATTGTTAATTAAAATATTTACAGCCAATATGAACAGTAAATGAATGAGAATATGAAATTCTATAATTGAATGGGATACTTTGACTTACACCCAAAAAGAAAACAAGTATGGTGTACTACCAAGAGTAATTATTACTAATGTGATAGAAAAACAAAGATACACGGAACACTACCTCAGAACATAATGTGATAAAGGAAGCCAGTCCACAATCAACAAAGTCTGTAATAATCTGCAGACGTATAATGTCTAATCTTGGAACAAACAGACTGCAGTTATAGGCAACACAGATTATTCTTGTAAAAACACGTGTTGTACTGGCTGTTAAACTTAAAACAGTCTGTTAATAGTAGGCAACAACATGTGAATGGGGCAAGGAATGTATTTTAGGTTTTAGTTAGAAATTTAAAGGTTATATTCAAAGAACAGAATCTATATGGAGGATAATGCTCAACACTCTAGTGACATGGGAACCATCAATCCCTGCTGGGTTAATGCATGCCAAAACTTTTCCCTTTCAATATCCAAAAGCAGGCACTTTCCCAACAGGTCCTGAAAGGAGTGTGGGTTGAATGGATGTGCTCTCATCATGCCTGATTACTTTGTACTTGGTCATCCCCATCTGTACGCAAAATATAAAATGACCAGCAGCCCTTAAAGGATTTTCAGTAGAAATTTACATAGGCTTACCTGGGTTAATAGTTTACTGAAAATCAGTTGCAGTTTTGTACTGATCTAGTGTGCAGCTGATCTTCACCCTCTATGCTGTAATAACATCTGGGGGAGATGTTGCTGCAATACAAAATTGTGTCTGGGACGAATTCTTGGGACTTGGCCAACCTGTCACCAATATTTGTTCTAGCTCATTCTTTTAAACTTCCAGATTCCTACAGCAGAAGAAGCTATGCCAAAACTTGGCTCCAGCTGGGCTAACAGGGAAATGGCAATTCTTTTTAAATGTGCTTCCTTGAATGCACTTCCACAGTTGATTAAAGACCCATTCTACTATGCAGCAATGGCTTAGTAAAGTGGCTTTGCTAAAGCTCAAAAGCCTGGGGGTAGAAGAGAGATGGGAGGGCAACAATGATTGAAGAAGTTACTTTATGGCTCAAAATGTTCTTGCTGGCTGGATGGATTCTTGAAATTGTAGTCCAACAAGTAATTTTCCCAAGCTCTGGGATACAGGAGAGATTCCAGTTTATGATGATGGGACTAACTTAATAAGATGGTGCCTCAACACAGCAGGCAGAGGTATACAGAACGCTATATCTGGCTACAATTACAACTTTTAATAGGGTCCATGCACAATTCCTGGAAAAGAAATATAGTACTCTTTTCT
Organism: Sceloporus undulatus; assembly: GCF_019175285.1. Classification (NCBI taxonomy): domain Eukaryota; kingdom Metazoa; phylum Chordata; class Lepidosauria; order Squamata; family Phrynosomatidae; genus Sceloporus; species Sceloporus undulatus. Next base: position 112,118,550 of record NC_056524.1, on the reverse strand, counting down.
TTTATTGAGACTGAGGACTGGCCTAAGGCCTTTTGCTGCCTGGCGCAGAGCTCTTCGCTCATCCAATTCAGGCTGAATAATATCCAAAGCCCATCAAGTTATTTTGGCAAATGAAGCAAAAAAAAAAAAAAAACAACCCACAGGCGCCTTTCCTTGTCAGTAAATAATAATAAAAACACAGCTATCAAAATGTAAATAAGTAAGGTTTTGTTTTCCTTTAACATACAATATCTTCTGCCCAAGACAGCAGCTGTTGCCTTACTCTGCCTACTGATGGAGCTGGCCATCCTGTGCCCACAAATTTTATCTGAATAACTCTAATTACTTGAAAGCAGGTTGTACTGGGCTTACTCCTCACCTTCTCTCTGCCCAGCCTCTTCCTGGAACTGGCAGCACTATTAGCCCTCAAATCAGGGCCAGTTCCACAGTCTCTCTTTTTGCCAGCCTTACTGAAGGTCACTGCTTTCCCTAGAGAATCCCCAAAGGCAGAAGTATGAACAAAGCAGGGAAAGACCTCTGCCTGAGACCCAGGAGCACTTTAGGGAATGGGAAGGATGTGCTAGACTGCCTGGCACCAAAAATAAAGCAGAAACACTGCATTCTTAGAGCACTCTTCATGTGAGAAGGCATTTTCTGACAGGCATCTATCTGCTAGATAGATATTGGCACCCCTGCAACATAAATCCAATTTCCCTCTTAATCAGTCAGGCAGCTGGCATCATAAGTACCAGGTTTCAATTGACTGAGGTAGGCCAAGTGTATCAAAACATTGCCTACCCAGTATTTTAGCAATGTAATAGTGTTAAGTGGCCTTGTGCCAACACCTTCCCCACCACTAAGTGCTTATATATTAATGCTAACTGTCCACAGGGAGTATCAGCTATCCATTTCTCAGTATGTTTTGATTGTCTGTTTACATTGTGGTTTTGCCAGTAATGAAGGCAGCACACACATATACACACACAATATCCCCCTCGCTTTTGCTGTAGAGATAGAAAAAGAGGAGAAAGAGGTGGACGTTGAAGAGGAACAAGAAAATGATCACAGAATTTGTCTATTGTACCGGAATTCCCTGCGTAACTTAACATTCATTGCTACACCTGTGTGGGTGAGAGAAATCTGTCTATTTGACTATGCCAACCATAATTTGATCCAATTACAAATACAAACACCATTGGGTAAATGAAAATGTAACTGAACATCATTATAAATGCACTTCTATCTTCTTTGTATCTCCAAGCACTCCCTTCTCAGATCTAGGCCATAATAAAAAAGATTTGTAAAATAGTCTCCTAATTTTGTTTTTTAAAATTATACAGATTCTTATACTCCCCTGCATCATGTCAAAGGTAACATTTAAACTGGCTCATCAGCGCCCACTGTGAGCAGCCATTCACAAACTGTAGAGGTGTTTTAGCGCATCTTGGCAAGAAAAAAAATAACAACCTTGCCATGGTTTGGATCCCACCAGCTGTTTGAAATTTGTCTTTTAAAGAAACTGTTTTGTTTTAAAGCAAATCTGAGTCACTTTACACTGCATGCTTCATAATTATGGGAACAGCTGACCTGTGGCATTACATGTCCTGACTAAAAAATGAAAAATGCTTTTAAAGTATATATTTTGAGCTAATTAACTCACAGTAAATACTGGAAGAGATCCAATGTAACCCATCTAGGAATATAGGAAGTGACTTGATAATACAGTAAAAGGGGAAATGCAAGCAGCATTATTTACAATTTCACATAGTATGAAAAAATCTTTCATACAAAATGTAAGTTTACCTGCTTCTGCCTTGCAGAAGAACCATTGGTTTAGACAAACCTTATGCAAGCAACCCCATGCAATGACTGATGTGTTCCATTTATAATGTGATAGGCAGGAGATGACAGCAAATGATACAAAAAATGCAAGAGTCTGAGGCGTTGGGAATACACTTTGAAACAGAACAGCAGCAAATACAGCTCCTGTGGGCAAAATAAATGCACATACATTCAAGATTTGTGAGCTGGTATCTCACTACTTAAGTATTCAAAACATTTGATGAAATCAGCTGAATCTGCCTCTAGTGAGGGAAAATATTTTTCTCAGTCCAACTGGACATGATGCACCAAGCAAAAACCTTAACATTGATTCAGAAAGAGAAGAAAGAAGACTTAAAGCCCAGCCTTTTTGCATATAGCTCAGGATAGTGACTAGAGCAGAAAGCCAGTGTGGTGTAGTGGTTTGAGCATTGTACTATGATTCTGAAGACCAGGGTTTGATTCTCCAATCAGCCATGGAAGCCCACTGAGTAACCTTGGGCAAGTAACACACTCACAGCCCCAGAAAACCCCATGATAGGTTTGCCATTAGTGGGAAACTACTTGAAGACACATACCAACAAGTGACTAGAGCACACAGACCATATATACAGAATCTACCTGCTGCATATGCCGTACCTCAATGTGCTGGGGATACAACTTGGGAAATGTATTACATTCCACTATCTACTTCCTCAGATGCATGGAGGAAGTAGACAAAAACTACAAAAGTTTATGCTATAACTTCTTTCACACAATTAGTCTCCAAGGTGCTACATGAACCCTTTCCATACTGATATTCTAGACTAACAAGACTCTAAGTTTTGGTGTCTCTAAGTTTTGGTGTGTTTTTAAACTGATCTAATATAGCTTTTTTAACAGGTTTATCTAATAATTTTTAAAAACCTTTGTGTCAGATAGGTTTTAGCTATACTTTGTTTTAATTTATTGTAAGTCATGTTAGATCCTGGACTGGGAGAGAGATGGGATATAAATTAAATAAACAATCACGTTTCAAACCTTTTTTCTTCCCTAGAAATTTGCAATTTCTTTTAGTAAATCTGTTATTTTATTGAAATAAAAACTCTCATCCATCCATAGTACCAGGAAAAATAGATGGACAAATACTCTGACTTGTTGTAAGGCAACTTTCTGTGTTTGCACACTTGCATATCGTATGCATTATGAACAATACATGATGATACTTTTACACCAACAGGTCATCACCTGAAGCTATGATCAACATGACAGTTTGTTAGATTAAAAATATGTGGGGTTAGCTTTACAAAACCAAGGTCTTTTACAGAATGGCGAGAAATTGGAATTTTCCTAAAGTTTTGTTTAACTGCCTCAGCTGAAGACAGGTAAAATTCACATTAACTAGTGGAGTGAAGAATATTTGTCTATCTTCTTTTTCATTAGTGAAAAAAGACTTTCCTAGCCACCGCAGTGCTTTGCTGAGAAAGCCTGATACAATGAGATTTTTCAAACTGTGGGACATTTTATGTGCAAAATTCATGTACTGAATGTCAAACAAAGCATTTTTTTTATGCAGAAAATTGTATCTGCCCAGGAAAAACAGGATTCGGTGCACAGGAAACTTGCTTCCTACATAGAAAATGATCTATTTTTCTGCATAAAATTATCTTTTATGACCAGAAAAACCACCTCAGCGGAGGGTAACAAGTAAGTCCCAGTCTGTGAGTAGTCCTTGAAAACTGTGTGCAGCTTTCAAGGGCTTTCTCACATTTAGGAGGAAAATGTCTGAATTATTCATTCTTGCAATCCCTATTATTAATGCCATATATAGATTTTGGTACTTATTTATATTAATGTGAAAGTGGCAATTGCGCTCTGTTATTTAATGGTTTAGAAAGAGGAAGGTGAGCATTTAATACCTAAAATGTACCATTTGAAATACTGTACTTACCATGGTAATCTTCCTGCTACGTATGGGGGGAAAAACCAGTTCCCATGATTTCTGATGCTGTGCCCCCTGTACACCCCATCATAAGCATTAATTCCTGTCATAGTAAGTAGTTCCATATTTAAATTTTGGTTGGATTATTTGTTGTTAAATGATCAGTTAATTGTAGTACAACATAATTTCTGCAAATTTTGAATAAAAAATGTGTATATTTTTCCTATTCAAACTTTTTGTACCATTATTAAGACTGCTGCCACACTGCAGAATTAATGCAGCTTGACACTACTTTAACTGTCATGGCTCCATCTTATTGAATCCTAGGAGTTGTAGATTGTTGTGGCACTAGAACCCTCTGACAGAGAAGGCTAAATATCTCACAAAGCTACAGATCCCAGATTTTCATAGCACTGAGACATGGTAGTTAGAGTGGTGTCAAACTGCATTCATTTTTCAGTACGTCCATACAATCCACCCTGCATACTTCGGTCCTCTGGGAAGAATCTGCTACAATCTAAGAAGACCAGACAGGACCTTCTCATCAGCCACTCCCAGGCTCTGGAACGACCTGCCGGATGAGACCCGCCATATTACCACCTTGGAAGCCTTTTAAAAGGCTATTAAGACAGATCTCTTCTGGCAGGCCTTTCCAGACTAGGTTAGATCCATTAGACTTGCCTCCACTCTATTGTAGAGGCACTCTATTGCCTCTATTGTTCCAATATAAAAATTGATTGATACCATCCCCCCCCCATTTCTTGCGCTAATCTGCCTGATAGTTTAGTGTATTCTTATTAGACAGTTTTAAATTTGGATGTTTAATCTCTTTTTATGGTTTGATCACTATTTATATGATTGGGGGGAAGGTTAGAGTTTTGGGGGTTTAAAATTGTAATTTTTAATTGTTTGATGTTTTAATTATACTGTTGGAATCCGCTTTGATTCCTTTGTGAAAAAGTGGAATACAAATGAATATTATTATTATTATTATTATTAATTGCACCTTCCTTTAGAGCACGATATGTTTACTCACCAAATGTACTCCAAGCTAAATACAGACAACCAAATACGAGTAAGTCTTGCTTCTAGGTAGGTGTGTGTAGAATTAGAATAGAAATGTGTTCACAAAACCAAAGCAATGAAGTCAAGCCAAAGCAATGGGATAGTTAATCACAAAACTGGCATACCTGATGCTGCCAGAAAACTCATTCCAGACAACATACAAGAAATATGATTTTGAAGAATGCAAAATGGCATCTAAACTTGGCATTCCTGGTTTAGCACAGAATAGATCTGCTACAAGAGCTGACATTAAATGATGTGAAATTTCATTTCAGAAGCTGCTGTTTCACTGCAGTTCACAAAGAGATGGCATGCTTGGTATGGCTTTGAAAAGACTGCAGAGGTTAGGATTTCAAATGCTGTGGATATATGCCATATTATCTATAGGTGTGAAAGCCAGAGTGACATAGTGGCTTGAGTATTAAACTATGACTCAGAAGACCAGGGATTGATCCCCACTTGGCTATGAAACATGACCTTGGGCAAGTCAAATGCTCTCAGCCACAGGGGAAAGCAATGGAACAAATCTTGTCAAGAAAACCCCATGAAAACCGCATGCTGTAGGGTTATTGTAAGTCAGGAATGACTAGAAAGCACACAGCACACACATACATAGATATCTATATATATGTACAGGTCCAGAGGAAGGCAATGCAAGTGGTAAGTGGTTTGCAAACATATTCATATGAGGAATGGTTGGCAGAGTTCAATTTATTTAGACAGGATAAGAGACATCTCTTAGAAGTGCTTTAGCTCTGGATTCCTGCATGTGCAGGGGGTTGCATTAGAGGGCCCTTTCAGTACCTTCCAACTCTTTGATTCTGTAAGACCTTTCCCAGGTTACTGAATCTGCTGCTTCACTGGGGAAACATGTAATATCTATAGCAAAGATAGAAAAACCTTTGACCCTCCAATGTTTTGGATTTCAACTCTACAGGATTATGGCAGTCATGCTCCGAAGCATCTAGCATGCCAAAGTTTCCCAGTTCCCAGTCTAATGGGTGGTTGATCACCAATGTGTTGTGTCTGCCAACAGTTTCCAATCAACACTTTAAGTGCTGATTTTCTTATCCTCTTGGTGTTTCTATTTTTGGTTAGTCATTTTATCTGTAAGCAAATTATCTCTCTATATATATGCATCTTGTGTCCAGCTAAGAAGAGCGCTGCTAATAGATAAGAGTCAGAAGCCTGCACTTGAGCTGTGATAATTTGTTTAAATAGCTCCATGCCAGTTATGACTGAGGTTTACAAATTATGAATTTTGTTCAGCAAAATATTATAATATAATCATAATCATAGTATTAAAAAATGAGGTCAGCTAGTGATACTAAATAGCAGTCGGTACAGCAAAGCAAAATAATAATAATAATAATAATAATAATAATAACAATAATAGTTCTCATTCAGCACAAAAGTAAAAGATCACAAAATTAATGTAGGTGATTCACATCCTCGAGATTTGATTCAACCACCAACTGAGATAGCTTTGAAAAGGATGTAAAATATGAAACTACTGGTGAAGGATGCATCATGAAGAATGTTTCTATGGATGTATAAACACCATGACAACTAACTCAGACCTTCAGTTTTCAGCAAAGCTTGGGGGTATTTAATTATATATGGATGCAAACTGTTTGTAATGCCTTTTCAATCAATTACAGCATAACAGATGCTACCAAGCAAGGGACATCTTCCCACCTTTTGTAATGTGATTGTAATTTTTTAACCTGCTTTTATAGTTACAAAGGTATGGCTTCATTAAATGGTGAATGAGGAATATCACCTGGTTCAAGTGCTGGGTTGTGCGTTGTTGCAGGTGCTGAGATAACAACACGATGGATGGGTGTGTTTTATACCTCAGGCAAGCATGTACCATCCTTGCGCTTTTAAAGAAATATAAAGTAACTAGTTGTAAGACATTTCTAAGTCAGGCTAAGTATGAATGTTGGCAGCACCATTTGGACTCTCCTTCAGCCAGGAACCTGCTCAAGGTTAGTACTGCCTATATTAGCTTCTGGTTCTGCCCACTAAGAAAATGCTTTTAAATCACAAATAGCCATATGCAATATCTGCAACAGATGCACTCAGAATGCAGTGGAAGCTTTTGCCTGAGAATATTATTTGGGGGGGGGGGGGGTAGGAAGAAGTCTGAATTATAGATTTTCACTTGCAGTTGGTGACTTACATGCCACTGAAACAGTGAATCCTTTCCCGGATTTAGTTTGAATTGTAAAAAAGATATCCAGTGGGTTGAAATGTATTTCCCAAAAGAGGTTCAGTACTCTCTATAACTCTGTCAAGTTCAGAAAGATTCACTGCTCTATTGATATGGAAGTCACTGGCTGCCCCTGCAGGTTTTGGAATAATTTAATACAGCATTGGGCCATGCAGACAGTCTCTTAAACAGTGTCCTCAGTTCCACCATATGGGATAAAGAACTCTAAGCTGTTACAGAGTGATCACTTGACCAGAAACAGGAATATATCTCTTCCCCCCCCCCTTCCTTTTTTGTGCAGTGGTACAAGAACTATGCGGCATTAGCTGGTTACTACTATTTGTTTTTGCAGTACGCTCCTACTGGGAGAGCAGCACAGTTGCACTGTGTACAAACAAAATCTACAGCTTTTCTTTAAACAGACAAAAAGATCCTGAAATGAACAGGAGAACCACTATTCAAAGGATAACCTTTATGCATTATTAGCTGCAATGCAGTACTGTAATTCATTTTATCTCTGCCACACACACATTAGATGAAGAGCAGTGTTGGCTAAAGAGGAGGAAAAACAGTGTGTGTATGGGGGGATCATTGTCTTTTCCCAATACATGCTTCGTTTGTTTCATCAGCTGGCATTGTCCAGGGAGAAGCAGTGTAATGCTTAAACAAAAGCTAAAAAGCATTTCTTTCCACTTTGAAGTGTCCACTTGCATGCTTTGAAGTACAAAACAGATATTATTATTTTTTTGGCATCCTATTAACAGCTTGATACTCACAGCCCTTGTTTCGACAAGCCATGTGATATCATACCAAAACTGAGCAACAAAAAAGAAGAAAGCTGCCAAAGCTGTTACATTTTTAGACAAATATAAGAGGAGAGAGGAAAAAATCCTTAGGTATAATATACATAAGACAAACATTTGACCTAATTTTGTAATTTTTAGTCCATCGCTCCCAAAGAAACCCACAGGGGTTTCAAAACCTTGGTCAGTTGCTAGCATTTGTCATATTTTGAGCTGAACAATAGCTGAGGAGAATGACACTGGCTCTTTCCTTTGCTCAGTTATATCTACATGAACATAAGGGGCAAAGAGTTCCTTAATCGTTTTTTGGCCTCAATTACAACAGTGTTCTTTGAGGAGTCTCAGCTAAATTTGAAGGAGAAAAAAAAGGCTGAGATTGACTTAGGAGAGATCAGGAAACTACATCTTCCAGAATCCCTTAGCCATCTAGCCATACTGGTAAGAGGATTCTGGAATCAATGGTCCAAAATAACTTTTCCAATGTCTGTATATAAGAGTGAAGTGTCTTGGGGATCAGGGATTATATTGAAAGTTTCTAAGGGGCAGGTGCACTGTTCTGAGCCCATTGTCAAAAGGCTTTGTTCTATTAATCCCTTGCTGAACCTTCCTATCTACCCTCAGATGCAACAAAGTCTAAAAAGGTATCATCATTTTCTCATAGTCATCCCTCAAAAGCCTTGCATCGCCCATACTTCTCTTTCAATGCTGCACCAAGTCATTTTGCTGCACAACCGCATATACTTTCACCTCTGCCCCCCAAGCTGCATATTACGCAAGGCCATTCAAGTTATTTCTAAATCCTAAGGCAGAAGATTCTCAATCCCCTTCTCCTCCCCTTCCTCACACAATAAAAATGCAATAATGAATTAAATAACTCACAATTTGTGGGGGTAGAATTCAGAGATATTGCCATATTAGTCTGGAATATCAATATGCAAAGGGACATTGCAGCACCTTTGAGACTAACTGGGCAAAAGAAGTTGTAACATAAAATCTAACTGAGGAAATAGGCCATGACTACAAAAGCTTATGTTACAACCTTTTTAGCCTCAAAGGTGCTACAAGATCCCTTTGCATCAAAATTTGTGGTTCTTTCTTGATACCCAAAATCATCTGCTGGAGGCAGATCTCTCATTATATGTATACCCATCCTACCCTGTCAAACTATAATCCTCTTGAAGCAAGAATATACATTTTAAAGCACTATGTATACTGATAGTATATAAATAAAATCCAAGACAGTTAGGTGAGATTACCTCCTGAATCCAACCTGACAGATTTCAGGATATGAGGAACATGTTGGATTTAGAACATCTTTACAATGAAATGAGGTTCTCTGTTAACATAGCACATACACAGTCAGTTAATGTATATTTCACATTTCTGACCTTTAAATTATGCTTAAAGTGGTTCACCAAACATAAGCAATTTAAATACAGTAGCAGCACAATATCCACAAAACCCAAACAAAATGATTCAGTATAATTATATCATTGGCATTTCAACCATTAACAATCCATGTAAAGCCTATCAGGCATAATAATCATAAGAAACAATCAGTTCAGTGGTTCAGATTAGGAGACCTAACAATAACATACATAGCCAAAATCAAGCTAGAAACAAAAACAAAAACAAAACCTGCTAAGCTAAACCAAGTACATTGGATATGCCTATAAAAAGTAAAACCAGTATAGAGGCTGGGTTTTGATGAGATGGCCAGATATTCTGTTTTCTATAAAGCTGCCCAATATTTAACATTTGCCTAGAAATCTGTCTGATTTCTATACATCTAGGAACTGGGCATACAGATAAGAAAGCTGTAACAACAAGTAGGGAGAGAAGGCAACAACAAGCTTTCCTTGTTTTGCTTTTTCATCGAATTAAGCCAGACAGGGGAAAAAGCAAAGCATCAACTGAGTGGAACCATTCAGCTTACAATAATTATGTTTAGGGAGAGACAGGGGATTGAAAGACACAGAGAGGCCAACAAGCCACCTACATGGCCATCTCATTTCAAAGTAAGAATCAAGTAGCTCACCACCACCAGAAGAGAATAAATGAATGAGGATAACTATAATTAAAGGAGAATTGATGTTAGTGCAGTCTGATTATTTAGGGGTAAAATAACTGAACAGGAGTCAAGATCTGGGATGTGGTGAAAACTATATTTAAAGACATTGGGTTGTGATCTGAATAGTAAATGAATTGGTTTGTTCTCTATGAAATTTAAATTCTAGTAATTACCTTTAAATTAGCACATATACGTATACATTAGCAAATTAAAAAAAATCACTGCAAATCAATACTCTCTTTTGCTCTAGTGTATGCCTTTTGGAGGATGGACAAGGTCTACTGCATATCAATACAACTAATGAAATAAGGTTCTCTAATGCATATCTATACCACTTGGACCCCAACTAGCCACCAAAGAAAAGGCATAATAACCAAAATGAACTTTAAACTCAAGGCACTCAACTGATGAAGAGAATGTCCTCTGCATGCATCAGAGGACAGGGTGGGACACCAGTCACCTTCTGTCTTGTTCTCCAGTACATTCCTGCATCACTCTGCTTTGAACTCCTTCCCTGTCACATGCAGTCCTAATATGCCTACTGCATTCTTTAGCATTTTGTTTCTTGTGGGAGTTCATTATCGTTCAGTCCAGTCAGCACTTTTGTTTCCTTGTGCAGTACAGGAACGGCTAAAACAACTACTGTTCCTATAGCTGTACCATACAAGCTGTTTTCTTTTCTTTTCTTTCTTCCTTTTTGGAGATGATTTCAGAGTCATTACTAAATAAACGTGTACAGGGCTATCAGGTGTGGAAATTAAGATCCATACAAGGCTTATTCCACTGGCCTGCTCACAATGCAGAAAATGCACAACAAAGGTCCTTAGATTTAATAATATGATTGGCAGTAATGAGAAGGGGGAGATTTTTAGAGGACTGGGTGAAATCTATTAAATTTCACAAGTAGCAGAAGACAAGGCAGAAAGGAACTTTTCCAAAACAAAATCAGTAGCCCAGAGACATACTTATTCCCCATATAATGATACTATGCTTATAATATTATATAAAATCATAATACATAATTTACTGGAAGATATCTGGAGAAAAACATGGCTGCTCCTATTAACCAGTGATGGCAGCAGCCTTCCACAACCCATGCCCATGTTATATCATGATACAGTGTCATTCCTGTGAGCTCATTCTCCTAGGAATTTAAAAATGCTTTCAACCTGCTGCTTGCAAGCCAGTCCCCTGAAACTCATCAAAATCCACCATACTCTTGGAGGGGGGGTGGCCTTGAGAAAGGAGGGGAGATATTCAGTCTAGCACCATAAATAACAAAATGGCCCAGGGTATGGAAGCAACATAGGCCTTAGAATGTACAGCACTGTCAGGAACTGAACTAAGGACTTTATCACATGAGGCAGTACATTGCAATTGGGGCAGGCTAATCCTGTATTTGGCTGGGGCTTATCACATGATGCTGGCTCTCTTCTGTTGTTATCCTGTTTGGGGGGGGGATGTTGGAAAAGTTAGTGACATATTTTCCAGCTACCATTGTGTTACCACTTGGAGCCTGATCACTCAGTTCTGCTTTAATGCTTATTTTGGGTGGTCAGTGGAGAGGCTTTAGGTGTGGCTTAGGTGCCCTTTGCTTACAAGAGAAAGATAAGGAGTGGGCATTTTCACCTGATTTCCTTTCCATCTGATTTGCTTTCAATTGGCAAAATAATTGTGAAACATTTAGAAGGTTGTTTTTACTGCTGCCCCTTCCCCAACTGGGAGAGAAGCCAAGAAGAGAAAACTTTGCTTACTACCCCTCACCTTCTTTTCCAGCAGAGTGGCCCAGTTTCTGAGCCCCACTCTCTATTTCTATTTCTATGTGTGTGTCTCTTAGATGTACACGTGCGCGCACACACACACATCTGGAAAAGTAAGCAGAAAAGAGTCTTACAGTTAAATAAATATTTATTTCATTATTCTGCCTATTCCTGACTGAGAAGACTTGATTAATCACTGGCAGACTAGTCACTCCTTTAGCTGATGCCGTTCATCTGCTAGTGATTATTCATATCTATCCTGAATCAGAAAGTTTCTCCCCACCCCCCACCCCCAACAAGGAAAAAAAGGCCCTTTTAAAAATAAAACTGCTTTTAATTTATATTTGGGGGAGGGGGAGGAAGATGTGTGTGTGTACGCGCATGTGCATGCATGCCAAACTACCAAAAAGAGGGCTACTGGGTGGCAGTGCCAAATGCTGTGTGTGGCAATGTTTTACACGAATGAAGGGTACAATGTCGGAAAGATTACAAATGTGCAGCAGGGAAGAGAACAGTCCTGATTACATAAGGCTTTTGAAAACAACATTCAAGAAAGATGTTGACAAGCTGGAGCACATCCAAAGGAGGGAAACTAAAATGGTGAAAGGTCTGGAAACCATGCCTTATGAGGAGAGACTTGGATAGCTGATTATGTTTAGCCTGGAGAAGAAATGGTTAAGAGATGATAAGCCCTGTTTAAATATTTGAAGTGGTGTCATATTGAGGATGGAGCAAATTTATTTCCTGCTGCTCCAGAGAATAGGGCCTGGAGCAATGGATTCATACTAGAGGAAAAGAGATTTCACCTCAACGTTAGGAATAACTTCCTGACAGTAAGAGCTGTTTGACAGTGGAACATACTCCCTTGCAGGGTGGTGGAGTCTTCTTCTTTGGGGGTTTTTAAATAGAGGCTGGAAGACCATCTTTTGGGGTGCTTTGATTCTGAATAGCTGCACGGCAGGGGGTTGGACTGGATGGCCCTTGTGGTCTCTTCCAACTTGATGATTCTATGATTACTTTAAAACGTGTAGAGGCTTGTGTGATAAAGTCCTAAATTAGGATTGGCTTCTTTATCTGAAATAACCATTCAAGTCCTTAGTGCCAATGCTTTACAATAATGGCAGGTGGAGTTCAGCCATCATATGTTGCTGAACTGCAGCTCCTATTATTCCTCACTGTTGGCTGTATTGGCTGGCACTGCTGGAAAGTGTTGTCTCACAACATTTGGCACACTGGAATTTGCCTACTTTTTCTTTACAATTTAGTTTGTGTTTGGTTTTATTTTGTTTTTAAGAGATCACAAAAAATGCATTTTCTGAACAGATCACACACACACACACATACACATATATATGAGAATTCAAAGTATAAAATAAAATGTCATTTTGACCTTTTAGAAGAATTTTGAAACAAATGATACACATCTTCTATTGCTCACACTACCTTCAGACTCTTATAAGTGGATCTCTTGGGAGAATGATTTTCAGGAAGTCATTAGGGATATCATCATACAGAAGACCATTGACATTCTAAGCAGTCTAGCTGTGCACTGCTCTGGAACTAAATCAATGATGAAAAAGCAAAAGCAAAACCTTATCTGCAATCAGCTGCCACTGAAATTATCGGAAAGTCCTCAGTATTTACGAAATAGGGCAGAGTTAAGTCGCCACATTCACAGCTTAATGTTAGAACTTCATTTGCATGGCACTTTATAAGCATAGGAAGCACCTGACCCACATTTTCTGAATAGTATTAGCCTCACCTGTTCCTATTTACCAGGGCAGCATAGTATAGTGATTTGACTGTTTGACTAGGTTTCTGGAGACCAGAGTTTGAATCTCTGCTTAGCCAGGGAAACTCACTGGGTAAACTTGGGCAACTCACACTTTTTCAGCTTCAGAGGAAGGCAAAGGCAAATCCTCTCGGAACAAATCTTACAAGAAAACCTTGTGATAGGTTGGGGTGGCTGTAAGTTGGAAATGACTTGAACGTACACAAGAAGAACAACAAGCCCCATTTTCTAGTACCTTGACATGGCACAACATTGTCCCTATCTTACTCTTACTCTGTATTTTCCTACCATATCCAACTTCTGCAGCCCTGTTTAAAATATACACAATTCCACAGGTGGGTGCTTGATTACACACAAATTCATAATGTGAAAATAAATGGAGAAGTTACAAGGGAGAATGACTTTTCAATAGTGACACCTCAGTTGTGGCAAGCCTTCCCCAGAAAGACTCACAAGGTACCATCTTTATGGTGATTTTGATTCTAGGTGAAGAGCTAGCACTTTAAAAATGTTTGATGCTAAGGCTGCAATACATTGTTTTTATCTAATTACATTAATATACTGCTTTTTAATACACAGCCAATGGTGAGGAATGCTAGGAGTTGCAGTCTAACAACATCTGGACACATTTCCCCACATTTTCCACCCTTATGTTAGGAGCTGCTGGTCCTGAAGCACCTCAGAATGGAAGAATGCAGACCCTGTTCCTTTCCTAGAGTTTGCTGGACTGTTGCCATTGTATTTCCAGTGCTCCATTATGAGCAGTGTCAAATTATTGTTTTTGGAAATATTCACAGAAAAAGCTGTACGTCATCCTTCATGAGGACAATTCATCACATATGGGAGTTTTCGAGTTCTCAAGTTTATACCAGCTGTCACCATGTGGGACATGTTCACAAAAATTATGAGCTTAAAAATAACCTTTTGATGTCTGTATCATGTCAGGAAAGTAATGTATGAACTGGACATGTGAAAAAAAGGAATGACAGCTCATGAGATGCAAGGGGGAAAAACCCACAACCCAAAGCACAGGTGTGTATCAATAAGAGAACAAGCTAGCAGAGTATATTTGGAGTGTTGTTAATAATGAAGTCTGGTGTGTGAAATTAAGGAATGTGTTTTTAGAGGTAAAGCTAAAGGTATTCCCAATTGACAAGGTTGTCAAGTCATGTCCAACCATAGGGGGCAGTGCTCATCTCTGTTACTAAGCCGAAGAATCAGCATTGTAAGAGACTACTCTATGATTATGTGGCCTGCATGGTTGCACAGAATGCTGTTTACCTCTTTATATACTTGTATTTGCATGCTTTCAAACTGCTAGGTTGGCAGAAGCTGGGACTAGGATGGGAGCTCACCCCATCATGTAGCACCCAGGCCTTAAACTGTTAACCTGCTGATCTTGCAATCAACAGAGTCAGTGTCTTAGCCACCTGAAGACACCACTTAAAAATAAGAATCTTCCCTGTTACTCCTGGGTCTTTGATAATTTTATTTGTATTTTCCTAACCTCTTCCCCCAGTTTAATTTGTTAGTTCAAGAATATCTTTTGCAGAGTTTCAAATGAATGCATTGTATCATTTCTGTTGCTTTTCTTCCTACCAGCATGTAGACACACAGGTGATTGCCTAATTAAACAGAACTGCTACAGGAAAATTTTTTTTAGCAGCAAGCCTCTTTAAATGAAAATTACAAAAGGAAATCATTAGTCCATTGACACAGTAAATAGGAAGTAAAGAAAACAACTTATAAACAAAAATGCATCTCTATGTGGAAATGTCATCTCGGGCTGGTTTAGTTGTGATGAAGATGCAACCAGGATGTGTCGCTGTCACATGTTTCCTGTCCTCCAACCCTCAGAGAAGCTATCAATATGGGAATGATGGAAGAAACAGTGTGGGGACTAGTTAAAGAAAATGTATGTGTGTTCTGAAGTTCAGTTCCCTGGGGCAAGGACATTGCTGTGAATCTATCAGTTAGGAAGAACTGGAAGCAAACTGAGACTGAGATGGAAATAAGGAGACATGAGTATAGGGCTGGAAAGAATAATTGAAAATATTCCCCAAAAATGGTCAAAAAAGATGTTTCTCGAGTGTCAAGAAACCCTGATGAGAAGCATTCCAACCTGATGAGAATCTTCAGTTTGGAACTTATCAGATCCAAAGTTCATAGTGGTTGTTTTGTACAGAAAACAGCATTTTCTGTGTAGGAAACAGCATTTTGAATAATATTTCATTGCAGTAATTATATCATATCTCATTGCAGGAATATTAATTCTGCAGAAAAGAGCTATAATTGGGAATTTTCTCTGCATAAAATTTGCATGTGCTTGGTCTACATAGAAAACAGCATTTATCTGTGCATAAAACAGCATTTTCTGCACAGGAAGTAAGATTTCTGCATTGAAATATTTTCCAGGCAGAATATGCCAGTTCCTTCACAGAAAATGCTGTTTTCAGAGAATCATAGAGTTGGAATAGACCACAAGGGCCATCCAGTCCAACGCACTGCCATGCAGGAACTCTTAATCAAAGCATCACTGACAGATGGCCATCCAGCCTCTTGTTTAAAGACCTCCAAAGAGGGAGACACCAGCCAAGTACAAAGGGAGAAACTAGGAAGAGAAGAGAGAAACTGGGTCATTTTGAAAACAGCTAAAAAAAAGCAGGAAAAAGAAGATTAATTGGGAGTGTCCCTGACAAATTAATTAATGTCTCTCCTGGAGATTCCAGATGCAGGCAGTGGGAGGATGTAGAACTATACATGTGGAGCTGTACACACATAAGTTCTACCTCCAAACCCATGCCAGGACCTAAGAAATTAAAACTCCATCCTTTTACAGCATATGTATAACCCATACATAATAATATTAACAGTCATAGAAGTAAAACATTCAATGGGAGGGGGGGGGACTTCTGATACCAGACCCTCCACCTGTCATAATATATACATAATGCAACTAAAATTCATAGTGAGAATTTCCTAACTACCATTTAGACCAAGAGAGGGCAGCGGTGGAAGGCTAGGGGCTGCACTGGTCCTTCAGGGGACTTGGAGGACCCCCCCCCATGTGCCTACCACTGCAAAAAATGAAATCGAAATGTTTTCTTGTCCTAAATGCCCTCTAGTAGGCATGGGGGGACTTTCCAGATGTTTTGGGACTTTCCCGTGCCATTTTAGACTCAGGAAACATTTTTTTTTAACAACAAGAAGTGAGTGAAAGTAACTCCAGGGTCTGTTACAGACTGCCAAAATAAAGCTGCTTCGGGTCTCTTTGGAGGTATGCTATTTAAATGATGCATGGGTCCTAAGAGTCCGGAGGTTGCACCAAAGCCACACTCCATTCTTAAGCACTGGAGTTCAGCTTTGGTGCAGCTTCCAGATTCTTAGGATATATGCATCTTTTAAACAGCATACCTCCAAAGAGACCCGAAGCAGCTTTATTTTGGCAGTCTGTAACAGGCCAAAGTGACACTTGATTCAAAAAAGTCTTCCTTGGGGCCTAATTTGGTATAGCAGACCTCCCCCCAAAAAATATGATAGAAAAAACCCTAAAGGACATTTGGGGGCAAAAAACAATTCTACAAAAAATGTTTCTTGATCCCTCAGATCTCCATACATGGTGGATATGTTCTCCACAACCCCTACAGGGAACTTTGAAGGTTTTTGTTTTGTTTTGTTTTGTTTTTTGGCAATTTTTGATCCCAATGAGCCCTGTTGCCACAAACACTGCCCTGTCCACTCCAATTTAGATAAATACAGTGCATGGCTACAAAGCATGAGACTCATGGATATGTAATAACAGCTTCATTTATATACCGCTTCATACTAAACTAACAGTGTCTAAGCGGTTTACAACTGTAAGCTAATGTAGAGTTCCTGAATGCACAGACTTCCTCATTAACCTCAGTGTGACCCTTTGGGTCAATGAAGCTCCTTCTCACCTCTTCTGGGATATTGAGGAATTTGCACATAGATGAAACAGACTGCATTTAGATGAACTGTATTTAAAATAGATAAAACAGATTGTGCATAGATAAATCAGATTCAAAATACAAAAAGCATCACAAAGGTATACTGCTGTGCCAGAATTATAATGAAACAGAATAAACATAAATTAAGATATGTTTGTGGCAGCAATCCATTATTCAGGCATGTGAATTAAAGCATTATCTTCTGAGTACTGGTGCAGTTCTGGATCATTAAAATACATTAGAATCAATCAGTCTATGAAATGATTGGCTGATCTATCACATAGAAAGAGATTAGAGATATGTGTAATGATAGTCTGATGCTAAGAAACTCACTTCAATGTTCCCTTGTACATGTCTTCAATACTAAAAACATAATTGCGGACTGATTCATATAATCAAGGTTATGTCAGTGTCTAATGTTGCATTTTGATGCATATGTGTTTGCCACAACCTGCCGTTAATAATACTGAAATTATTAAATAGAAGAACTGTTTGGAGCCATGGTTAGAAATTACTCTGGCACTCTTTCCAAGAAATCTGAATTGGAAATTATCTGTAATTAAAGTCTGATGTATAATTCCCAGGAGAGCTGTTTGTACAGTAATTTATTCTATTATTAAAATTATACAATTTCATATTATTACAGGGTGAAGGTAACAAAAAATAAACACCACAATAACAATGAGGAAAATTTTATGACAATTTCAAGTGTAAGCACATTTAACTTTAAGTATTTAATAACCTACTTAATAGTGGAAAAGTGCATCCATGAAGAAAAGGAAGCACATTTCTTTTATTTTCATATCTATAGAATATACCACAGAATATAGCATAAATGTCAATCAGATACAATGGAACAACAACAAAAGTGATTTCCTTGAAAGTTGGTTAGGGACCTTTTATTCATTTCAATGACATAAACCCACACCTTATCTGAAAGCCAATGATAATATGATTTTGCTGAAGTTCAGAATTATGTGGCTTCATAAAAGAACTTGAGCAGGAGTACTTCTACTTGGAATGTTCTCCAAAGGCTTAAATGTTTTTTACATGACTGCTGTCTGAACATTCATGTCCCAGAACAGGCACACTGGGGGCATGTTTACATGGGCCATTAACATTGCTTTCCCTCTGTCTTCAAATCACCCTCTCCACCCAACACAGGGCCAAAGCCTCGATTCATCTTTGGATAGTCTTTACAAGGGAGGGCTAGTTTCGCATCAAATCCAGGCCATCAATGCCATAAACCACATTTCAAAAAAGCTCACAATTTTTTCTGGAGTTTCATTCCAGAGCACTTTGGAGCAATGCCAGGCAGTTGTTTGCATGTGCATCGTGCTGTGATATCTGGAGATGCCATTGCTGGCATGAGTCACAATAAGGTGCCGAGCCATGTAATCGATGCTGGGTGCCTCATTTTTGACTCCAGAGGGAGTGACCTGTGCTAGGTGGCATACTGGGACACATGTATAGACAACCTCCCAGTATCACTCCAGAATGCCCAGGTAAGCGGAAATTTGGGGCACCTTTGAGGCCAGAATGCTCCAGGAGCAGCCCAGAGTATTCTGGCCAGTGTGGACCCACTATAGGTCTGGGTGTGGTGTTTTTTAAAATTGCTATACAATTTACAAAACTGTACAAACTGGAAATGAATTGAATGCACACAACAACAAACAACAACAACAACAAATAAACCAGGCAACGTGATTACATAAGGTAGGTGAGCATGTTCCATGCACTGTTTAAGAAGCCTTACTTCCACTGCATATTGCAGATTCACAAAAACCTCTTGTGAAATAGCAAAGAATCAATTGATTCTCATGCTTGGGGAAACTGAGTAACCTGTCACTGGGAAGATGTGCAACACATTGGTGACAAAAAACTATTGTGGGGTGACAGACCCTGACTATGCTGGCTATGGATTTGGTCCCAACAGCTAAAACAGACATACAACTAAACACAGGCACCAACATTTATTTCTTTTAAAAAAATCAGGGCAGTTATGGGAATAATTTTAGTCAGAACCATACATATAGATAAAGGAAGATGGGAGTTGAAACCTGCTATTCTCCACCTCAGTCTTAATGAAAAATGCAGTTCCCTAATTGGTTAGGCCCAGATGGGAGGTTCCCATGGGGTAAATGGGCTTTCATTTGGTGGTGGCTCAGGGGAAACAATTTTTATTGGAGTGGCAGTGGGAAAGAAAAAGGTTAAAACTTCAGTCTCTGTATGCACTCTGATGACATATCCTAATCTGGGGGTGAAAGGAGATGATGATGATGATGATGATGATGATGATGATGATGCCTAAGAACATCATGGCATTCCAAAGTCAACAGAAGCACTACAAGTGGATATGTTGGCCCTATCCCAGTTTTCAAAGATTTTGTGGGCCCATTCCACATCTGCAACATTACCCCACCTCCCAAGCTGTTCTCAGCTCTAAGCACATTCTCTTCAAGCAATGGGAAATTTTCCCAAACAGCTAGCTGCACCATATTAAAAATTCCCCATTCTGTTTTATAAAAATCCACAAGTTGGTGCTAACTATCACTACAATCTGTTACAACAAGCGTGGGCAACATGAAAACTCCCAAGGCTGTTTTTCCAGTCCCACTCCCTGCCCCTCAATCCTGTGATATTGCACCACCCAGTTTCAGTGGTAAACTGTTAAACAGCCTTTAGAGGAAGCAGAAAATGCTATTTGGAAGAGTGTGATTTGTTTTATGTGTTGCAGATTTCTGCTCAAATTCAACAGTAAAATTAGGGGCGGGGGGGGGGGGGATAAAACAAGCATGTCCTGCTTGTTTCAAGGTTTTATCACCCCTGTTTGCTGACCATTTTAAAGAGCAGGGAACACAGTCCATGGCAGGGTCCAAGAGAGTGAAACATACCCCAGACCTACCAAATCTGTCCATCCCTGCTTTAAAATGTATTTTAAAAATGCAGTCTTATCAAAGCAGCATAGAAAAAATTGGCAGTCCATCAAAATTCCAGGAGCAGCAAACAAATACAGTGGAGATTATCGTACTGATATTTAATCCTGGAATAGAAGCAGGATTTGCTCTTTAATGTTGGGATCCTAGCACACAGCCTCATAGCTGGGCAGTAGGCATCCGGCAGTCAATCCATTCTTCTCCTGCATCTTTTCAAGAACGGGAAAAGCCTGTGAATAGCAGTCATTTGCACTGTCAAGCCATTCTTGGTAATATGTGTGATTGGTCATTCCAGGATCAATCAGTGATTGATGATCTCCCTCTCCCTGTCCCTGAACATTCATTGCCATTCTACTTCTGGTGGTGATATGAGGAGAAGTAATTTTTGCGTTTCTCTAATGGCAGCCTTTCCTAAGCCTATTTTTGTGTGTGTGTTTATTTTAAAGCCATAATTGTGCACTGTTAACAAGCTAGCAAAATACATTTCCATGACACCAAAAATGTGAAGACCATCTTGGTAATTAGAAAAATATCCTCATCAAATAATTTAATTTACTTCACAGGGGGAAGATTTTTTTTACCATATGGAACAGCAAGCTGAAAAAACCCCAGTTTGTTCTGCTTATTTCAAAGGAAAGCAAAGCATAGCTTAAATCATGGAGCGACCAAAACCACACATGTGCAACAATCTATAATCTCACATAGCTGACAAGTTAACAGTGAATGCTGTGCGTTAATATTCATCATCAGCCTGTTATCATTTCAGAACTGCATGAGGAAGCGAAAAGAAGTGTTGCTGTTTTGGTAGTTTTAAAATGTGCAATTGTATTGGGAGAGAAGTGTTGTGCAATAATATCCTCAATCACATACAAAAACTACCATTAAAATGTCAAAAGCCCCATAGAAAGGGCCTGCCTTGGTAAGACTTCTAAAAGACGAATGATGTGAGGCACACATATCTTAATGAAGCAGGCCCATATCAATGCTGCTGCATAGAAATGCAGCCACTGCCTCATGCAACAGTGTTGTTGCAGAAGGCTGTCGCTCAGTGGTACAGCACACGTCAAAAAGCCCCAATTCCTGACATCTCCAGACAGAAGAGACCACTCTCTGAAACTCTAGGACAGTTGCTGCCAAGAAAGAGTGCTTTGGAGGTGGTCTTTAGCCAGTAAATTCAACTCTCTGCCCCTCCATAGCTTCCCACCATCAAAATCGACAGGGTGAATTGTAGGGACAATATGTTTAAGAAAGAAACATTAGTCTTGATTGAATGCATTGTTACTTCTCTGTCAGAAATATAACCTGGGGATAACATGCTCTCTCCACAAATGCATATTGTCTTCTGTCTCCCCAATGTATATTTTTTCTAGTGCCACCACTGTGCCGCTCACCTACACTTTCCCACTCTTTCCCAGGTACTTTACAGTGAAATCCATTCAGAACTTATTTTTGCAAAATGCTTTGGTAATTGAGGGCCAAAATACCCTAAAGGCACCAGGCCCCGTCTGATCTTGGAAGCTAAGCAAGGTCAGCTCTGGTTAGTACTTGGATGGAAGAGTGCCAACCAGGTGCTATAGGCTACATTTTAGACAAAGGGACAGGCAAAACCACCTCTGAGTATTCTTTGCCTAAGAAAACACTATGAAATTCCAGGGATTGTAAGTCAACAGGTAACTAGAAGGCACATACACACACAAAATACCCCCCAAGATCCAGAATAATATTTTTTAAAACAAATGCTGTGATTTGGGGGCATTTTAATGCCCAAATAAATTCATACAGGGACATTACTTCCTGCCACCATTTTGAGAGGGCCCTCAGGGGCAATTTGAGGTATTTGAGCTTGATGCGATGTGGGTCTAGGGAAGAAATTGGCCATTGTCTCCCACCACTGTGCTAATCCCTATTCCCAAAACAAGTGAAGCACTTTTATAGTTCAGGCCAAAACCTTGAGTGGATTTATCATCCCACTGACATGGAAGTTTCCAGCAAGCCATGGCACTACTTTTATCAGTAATTTTTGTCACAGTAAAAGTTAAAATAAAAGGATGAGCAAGATATGTCGCTTGTTTCGAACATAAAGATTCCTTCTTTCCTCCGCCTCACAAAATAGTCCACCTTCTGTGTATTTATGAAGATATGGAATTGTGTCATAGTCTCTGTCATATATTTTTTCATAGCCATATTGCAGCAAGACATTAAAAGTAGAAGTTCAGACACATATACATACACATGGCTTATGTTCTTGCAATAGTAGCTGTTAAAGAACACCTGTCTCATCACTTATGCCATGTTTAAGAATCAGATTTAAATGGAGTAGGCTGATAATAAAGATGCTAGCAGAAATAAAGCTTCTCCATTTTAAAATAAAATACAGATGAACTTCAAAACTTTCTGATTTGAAATCAAGAGATTTTCCTATAGATATGCAATGGTGGTTGTGCCAAACTTCATTTGCTTTCATTATAACCTGGGGCTCTGGGCTTTGTTTTTTCATTAAAAGTTTTAAATTTATCATTAAAAAAAAACAACCCCATCCACAAATAATAAAAGCCAAGCTATATCACAGTGGCAGTCATAAACAGAAGTCAGACATATAGTAAGATAATAAAATGAAACATTGAAAAGTTGAGTTTATTCAATTATCTGAAAACCAAAAATTACTTCTTAAGAGAATACTAAAGCTAATGAAATTTGAAGGACTTTAAACCACAAAATCCAGAGTAGGGGAAATATCACAAATGCTTCATATAGACAAAGTAAAAGGAAGATGAAAAGAATGCAAGAATAGAACTTATCAGTAACAATAATAATTGCAAATGCAATGAAGTTACATAAATATTGCATGTAATGAAACTGGGAGGGAAGGGTAAGAAAAGGGTACTAAATCTCTAATGCAACTGTACAATGTAATGTGTCTTTTATAAAATCTAATCTAATAATTTTTTTTAAAAAAAAAAGTCGAGTTCATTGGAATGAAGGATGCAGTAAATTATGAAAGTGTTTGTCCTCCAGTTCTTACAAAAAGGTGGTCAGGCACAAAGACAAAAAGAGACAGAACAACTCTTCTGTGATATGTAGTCCTCCTAGTACTGAACATGAGGTTCGCCATCTATAACTTAATTTATGTCTTAAAACACAAGAATAAAGTTTAAGTTTTAACTGAAAGGGAAAACAAAGCTGTGGCTATTCATGGTGGCAGAAGGCAAGGTTACTAGGGGGCGGCGTTGTTATTATCCTATTGCTCATGTGGTTTTATTACTCAGTTAATCATGTCTAAGCATGCGTCCATTCAAGGCAGAGCTTAAAATGTTAATTTTTAAAACATAATAATTTGAGACTCATTACTTCTTCAAAGTAGTTCATTGCTATTGCTCCGTACCTGTTATTAAGAGAATAACATGCCACCATCAAAGTGCTAACAGGCTGCTGCTTAAGTTACTTTATTATTTATTTTTATTACAGATATCCTTCAATATGACTTTCCCCCAAAGCGCTGTTTCACAAGTAATGTCTAGATTAACACACAGATACACACAATGTAACAATGGGACAGGTTATGTTAGTTGTTGGAAGAAGCAACACTGGTAAGAACTTAACTCAAAAAGGAATGTGTTACAGGTGACCTCACTACTCATAACAATTTCCTCACTCTGATCCAAATTCTAAAACTTTTCCTAATGGCATTTTTCTTCAAAAAGTGTCACGACTTTGTTACTTGAAATGTGGCAGTCTCCTTTGTTCACATAACAGCCGCTTCTCTGGAACTGCCTTCTACAAAAAGCTTGGCTGGCCCACTCCCTGCTTTCGTTTGGCCAGCAGGCAAAAAGCCTTTTCGCTTAAGCAGGCTTTTAATATGTAACTGCACCAGGGAAGCTTTTTTTATGGCGGGGATTATTTTTTTTAACTTTTGCATGTTTTTAAATAATTATTTCTTTTTTAAAAAATTCCATTGGGTAGATTTTAAATTGATTTCCTTCTGTGAGCCACCTTGAGTCCCACTCTGAGAGAAAGGCAGCATATTAAATAAATGCATGAATGAATGAATGAAGCTTCCACACTACCTAGAATATTTACCTGAAGCACTTTGGAGACTGGTTTGGGAGAGACATTCAGAGGGGGTAAAATTCACCTGATGGCAGCAGCAAATTAAGGAGTCTAGCCATAATATTTTCCTTATTTTTCCTCCTCTTCCACTCACAAGTGAAAGCATTGCCAGTGTGTTACACTGTATAGAACAGGGGTCGGCAACCTCCAGCCCATGGGCCGGTTGCAGCCCACGGAGGCCTTTCAGCTGGCCCCTGCCCACTCTTGCCGCTGCCACCGCCGATTGCGGCTTTTTGCTGCTCCAGGCGCCGCCATTTTATTTCTCAAAATGTCGGCAAAGTCTCGCGCGACCTTTCCTGTGGTCATGCGACACTTCGTCGCCATTTTGAAAAACAAAATGGCAGCGGACTAGAGGCGAAGTCTCGCGTGACCATGGGAAAAGTCGCGTGAGACTTCGCTGCCATTGGCGGCAGCCTCTAGGAGGCCCGTTGCGGTCGCCGGGGCCCTGCAACAGGGCTCCGGTGGTGGCAGCGGGCCTCTAGGACATTTTTGCTGGCCTCTGACGGGGCCTGGGGCCCCATTAGGGGCCGGCAAAGAGGAGGAGGCCTGGCCCCCGGAGGGTGGAAGCTCTACCCCCAGCATGCGGCTCCGCCTCCGGAAGGTGGAAGCTCCACCCCCGGCATGCGGCCCTGCCCCCGGAGGGTGGAAGTTCCACCCCCTGGCTTCGGCCCCCCAGTTGTCTGAGGGACAGCAACCTGGCCCCCGGCTCAAAAAGGTTGCCTACCCCTGGTATAGAATCAAGCTGGTACAAGAGGGAAAGGGGAAAAGAGAGAGTTCCAATCTAGTACTGATCTTGACTTGCGCTTAGAATGCATTCGCAAAACTCTTTCTTTCCAGAAAGATCCTAGAACAGAGGAGTTGGAAAGAATTACTTGTTATTCAGAATGGAAGCAGAGTGTAGCAAGCAGATAATTCAAAATAAATGCATAAGGTGGTGGTGCTTTGCAATGGTGGGCTCTCTGCTTTTGCTATAGTGGGAACAACGGACCTTTTGGAATCAATTTATCAACACAGAGCAAAGGCGAATTGTAAACCGGTTTAAATGTAAGTGGGAATGAGCCAAATGAGTGGCAATTTTGTAGCTTCATTCTGGTAACGTTTTAGTGTAGGCTTTTAAACGTAAATTTAAATGATAATTTTGCCTGAATGCCTTTCCTACAGAAAGACAACTGAATTGCCCTTTTCTATCAACTTTCCTATATCTGTAGGCACCTTTGCCTCAGATAAAATTTTAGATCAATGCCAGTGGTTTGAAGGAAGGATAAATCCAATATCATCAACGGGGAAATCCTTGCATGGCATCTGCAAATTACTATGAGGTATGTTTTTTTGCAAAGTGAGTAACAACATTCAATTGAGATCCATTACCAAGCCTAAGCAGAACCGATACATACCATGAACATAGGCTGAAGATGCTCAGATCATTTTAAACTTTTGTTTGTGGTCTACATTATGAAACAGATGTTCATGTTTTATTCTATGATAAACACACATCCAGATTACTGCAGCTTGTGACTTCACAGCAAACTACATCTTCCAGAACATGATTGCAGTACACATGCATTGATTACAGTCTATCAATCTATGTACTGCATCTGCCACAGATGGCAGTTGCCTTCCTCTGAGGCTACATCCACCTTATATTTATGGGAATAATATGAAGAAGTAGCTCAAAAGTATGCAAATGCAAGTAGATAAATAGGTGGGAAGGTAAACAGAGTTTTGTACAATCATGCAATCATGCTGGCCACATGATTATAGAGTAGTCTCTGACATTGCTGACTCTTCAGCTTAGTAATGGAGATGAGCGCTGCCCCTTGGACATGACTTGACAACCTTGTCAATGGGGAATACTTTACTTTTACCTAGTGAAGTGGAGCTAATTCTGGGAGCCAGAATGGTGTAGTGGTTTGAGTGTTAAATTGTGACTCTGGAGAACACAGTTCAATTCTGCATTCCACCATGAAAACCCACTGGGTGAATCAAAGTTTTGCTAAAACTATAAATCCTAGGACTATACAGTGACCTGGGGCAAGACACATTCTCCCAGTCTCAGAAGAAGGCAAATGTGAACCCCCTCCAAAAAAATCTTGTCAAGCCTATGATAGGTTCACTTTAGGGTCACCGTTAGTCAGAAATTACTTGAAGGCACACAACAGCAACAGTGGGCTGTCCATATGTTTATTTGTGTGCGCTCACAATACTGACTAACCTATGTTTTGGAAACAGACTCGTGTATAAGTTTAGAAATTTAGGTCAAAAAATTGACCCAAAAAACCTGAGTCGACTTATCCACAGGTCAATGTAAGTACTGTATCTGAACTCTTATTTAAAAGAAGGAACCATCCCTTTGTGAAAAGCAAGAGTATAATCTGTCCTGGAAGCACCGACACCCCCTCTACTCTCATCCCTCCAGCCTTAAGAGTGAGCACAAAGAGTGAGTCTGCTGGAATTTTGTAAGTTCTTTAACATTGTTTTGCTTTTCTTCATCCTTTAAATCCTTTGCTACATGCCCCTAAATTTTACCCTTGACTTATCCATGAGTCATAGCAAAATCCATAATCTGGCTCCCAAAACTTGCCCTCAATTTATACATGAGGTCGATTTATAGTTGAGTATATACAGTATATGTAACATATTTATATCCCACCCTACATCTAAAGAGGCCACCACTGTTATTACAAAGCCAGTGAAAGTCTTGCGTTTACAGTGCTCTCTTCTTAAGGAATGTCCCCATTAACTGTATCTCTCAACATCATATTGCTCAGGGAGGTGAAGAACAAGGCAATATATTGTTGATACACAGATAAAGACTACAAGGTGATTCTGTATGATTTAACTCATCAGGAGGTGGGATAGCCTAATACTTCAGATAAAGCCAAAAACAGAAAAATTAAGAAGAAGCTGCCAGAAGAAAATATCTTTATCAGGTTTATTCCATAATGTATTTTTGTTCAATAAACAGAAAAGTTATTTAGAACCAAGCTGGGATAACTCTATTGAAATAGTATGGGGGTCAACAGGACTAATTTGGTATTACAACCATTAGGGATAGTGGCATGTACTACCTATTTGGGCACTGCATCTTTCGAGAGGGAGAAAAATAAACAGAACATGTAATAAAATAATCGTTCCCTTCCTTTTTCTTTTACAATTGGTTGTTTCAATTTCTTTTGCACTGAAACATAACATTTGTAAAACGGATTTGTTCTTAATCAGTGCTTGCAACCTCAGATACAAAATTTACATTCCATAATAGGATTGCTGACTTCTATTATCTGGTATTCATTTCGTCAATAGAAAAGAATATCAAGAAAAATGAGTAAGTCCTAAGGCAGTGAACTGATTCTCAATGCAATCATACATTTACCTGGAAATAAGCCACATTTATATCAAGAAAGAACATGTAGCTCAGCACTACACATGTTTACATAGATAGAGGTCAGCCCTACTGATCTAAATGCAACTTACCATCTCTGGTTTGTACTCATTCATGTTGATATTAACATAAAAGGGGCAACGATTTGTAACAGATTGCTACAAATCACATAGAGGATGGCTCAATTCAGTGCTACTCTGTTTTGGTATCAAATGAACAAACTGGAAGAGAGACATTCATTGTTTATTAAAAAAAATAAAGCCAAATAAACCTAGAGTACATTCACAGGTTAATAGATAACATGTTTAAATTCTTTATATCTCAGGATATATATATACACATACATACACACAAACTACTTCTGCTATGCTAATTCTGTTGAGTTATGATATGTTATGATATGTTGAGTCATGATATTCTGTTGAGCTATGATATGAAAGTACTCCCAGTGGTGAATGAACATTATGGCTTATTTACATGTGCAAACCATCACTTGATGGCATAGTGGCTAGGCTCAAGCCACAAACTCTTACGATTGTTGTAGAATTTGGGCAGCAAATCAACTTTCTTGGTTCCTGTGGAGGCATGACTATGAAAGAGGAACCTTGGCTACATGCAGCCCATGGGTCCCACATTTCCTGTCTCTGAAGTAGTCAATACATGATGAACATGCATGTAGGAACCAGCAGTACATAGCTGAAAGTAAACATGTTTAGGATCAACATGTTTCCTTGTCCTTACTAAACCTGCATGGCCAACAGCTTCCTGCTATGTTAGCTCTTAGCATGGAGGTATTTCTTCTTAGTGCAGAGTAACTCCAACTATTCCTTTGTAAATAGCTGGCTAAAATTATTCCTTAGTCACGGAAACAGTTATTTTTCAACAACATGTCTTTTTAGAAACTCAATAGTTAATACAGTTTTTAACAGCACAGCGAAATTCTGGAAGTTTTCCATCTCTCTAAGTGGTGCTAAGATCCAAACCTTGCTTGAAGGAAGCACTAATATTATACAAGCCCTGCTGCACTGCACCAAACTCACGGAACACGTTGCACTACTTAAAACACTGCTATGCTACTTTTACAAGCATCCTAACATTAAGAAAAGCCTGGCAAATTATTCCTAGCTTTAAGCTGCTGATCCGCCAGGCAAACGTAACTGTCCAGTTATTTTTAAAACGGTACAATCTATTACTGTATTAGTGAATCACTGGCACGTGAAGTGTACTGCCATGGCATTAAAAAAGACCCTTAAGAATTGTTTATAAATTAAATATATGCATTTTTATCTGTATAATATAAAGAACAGAAAAAAGCAATGCCCCCTCCATTGCTTCTACTACCTCAAATATCTCAATTATGAATACAGAAAAGAGATCATCCAGATGAGCCTTCCTCAATTTTGTGTCCTCTAGATGCACTGGACTAAGACCCCCATAATCCCAGGCCATAATTCCCCAGATGATGGGATTTGTTGTCAAATATGTCTCAAGGGATCTGGGCTAGGCTGAACTAGACCTATACAGCAAACATATATCCAGATATCCAGTTAAAACAAGGACTGTGCGCCCCATAAAGTGGACCAGTGGGAGAAAGATGTGACATGTCAAAAAGTATGCACATGCACAGTATTCTCGTCACCTTAATGCTTGGCTAGTTGAATAAGGTTAATTTACATTAATAGAGCCAACTGGGCTTCAGGCTTTTGTTGATGTTTCTGATAACATTACACTACGTATACTAATATATAAAACTGTTGCTCCAAATGTGATTGCCAAAGAGGTTTACTTTTTTTGGACATGTCTAATGCTTTAGTGTTATGACTTGAAATGATGCAACAGAATGTGAAAAAGTTACTTTTTTTGGATGACAGCTTTAAAAAATCCTCTAGCACAGCCATACTGGTCAGGGAATTCTTAGACATGTCCAAAATAGTAACCCTTTCCAAGCCCTGGTGATGAAATACAAGGCAGCAGAAACATGTATCCTGCTAATCCTTCTAATTAAAATCACCTCCAACGTTCCCATTATTATCTGATTAAGAACAGGTCTCCATGGTTTTAGATACGGTTTTAGTCTAATCTCCAGTCTTCATCTCACCAAATGGTGCTAATGTTCAAAATATTTCCAGGTAGCTTTCTGCTGTGTCATTTGACAAGGGTAACCAAACCCAAAAGAAACCAGGGTTCCTGTATCTTTGGAAAGAGGGGGAACTGTGGGCAAATGCAGCTTTTTTCTATTCTACTTCACATGCAAGTACTACCTGCCCAAATTCACTCATCTGCAAAACTAATAGGTAGTAGTAGCTCTGAAATCATTGCCTCCTTTGCAGCCAGCCATTCAAAGAACTTTCCCCTTTCTCTATAATTGCTGCAAATGTAGCAAAGGCTGTGAACTGCCTCAGGATGGACAGTATTGTTCACACAAGATTGCTAGAAGTCACATTTTCTTTCATAATCTGGCAAGCCTACATTTAAAGGCTAAAATGCAACAGCAGATGCCTGACCAGATCGTCTCCCCTTAGGGGCACTGGGGTTTGTGCCAGGGTCACAAAATTATGTGCAGAAAATAGGATGAAGGGCATGACCTAATTCTAGCACATGAGTATTCTTGTGCCAAAAGGACCTCTGGTGATATTCCTAGCTGTGTCCCATATGTCCTTCTTCAATCCTGATTTCAACACACATCAAAGCACTGCTCAGTGTTCATATGCCCCAAGAGCAGAGCATGGAAAAGTGACCTTTTGGACTCCAACTCACAGAATGTTCCAGCCAGCAAAAACACTCTGCAGAAGTTAAGCTGTATAGTGGTAGCCCAAAATGTCCCGTGGCACCTTAAAGGCTGTCAAATGTATGATGACATGAACTATCATAGCCAATATCCTTTGTTGTCAGATGGGCAATGTTGGCAAGCACTTTCACTTTGTCAAAGGAGACTCCCAGCTATGAAACCCAGAATGAATTCATTGGTGTTCTAATATCAATAGTAATAGCAGCTTCATTGATATACTGCTTCATACCACCTAAGCAGTCTCTAAGTGGTTTACAACTGTAATCTAATTGCTCCCAACAAACTGGGTACTCATTTTAGTGACCTCTGAAGGATGCAAGCCTGAGTTGAGCCTGAGCCCTGTCTGGTATTGAACTCATGACCTTATGGTTTGTGAGTGAGCAGCTGCAGTACAGGCATTTAACCACTGTACCACCAGGGCTTCTAATGCAACGAAGGATAAACTATGGCCTTCTAGACGTGGTTAGCCTTTGGCTTCTGCAACAGTGCAAAAATGAAGCAACTTGACACAAATTTAAATGTCATGACTCAATGCGATGGATTTCTGAGCTTGGTAGTTTTGTGAGATATTTAGCCTTCTCTGACAGAGAGTTCTGGTGCCCCACAACACTAGAAATTTAACATTCCATAGAACTGAGCCATGGAAATTAAAGTGGTATCCAGCTGCTTTACGTCTGCATTGTGGCAGCAGCCATTGACAACATCACCCAGCAGCCTCACCAATCTCAAGAAAAATGGGAATCATAATGCAAAATCACCTGCTCTAGTCAATCCTGCAATCCAGTTTTGATATGGGGTTATCCTCAAACTTGACATCATGCTTCTCAGATTTTAGCGACATGAGGCAAGCTATTATCTCAGCCCAAACTAATCTTGCCCAAATGTTTTTTTCATCTTGCCCTTTGATCAACAGAACTTTAGAACATTGCACCCATGTATCAATATCAGCCTGCCAGTTGAAGTGGGAACAAGACAACAAGATATACTTGATACCAATAATTTGTCCCTCATCATGTCTTTTGCTTTTATTTAAGTATTTATAAAATATTTTATTCTGTCTTATCAGCCACAAAAGGTTGCCAAGGTAGGCTGTATTAATCAATAAAAAGAATACATAGGCATACAATCTAAATGGTGTTAACACAAAGTGAAGAAGGAATGAACAGGGCAAAGGAAAAAGCCAAAATCCAACACTGACTCTTAACATTAAATAACAATTTTTACAATAACCAGCTGAAGTGGAAGCAGCTCAAGGAGAAGTAGAACTCAGTAGAACTGGTCTTTCCCTAAAGCTGATGGATCAGATGTCGTACCAATGCTAGGTTTTGCAGACATGGAGAGCACTGCAGAACCAAGAAATTAACATGAGAGACAGACTACAATGAAAATCAAAGTACATACCAAAAAGCATAGGTGTGGAGACTATTCTAGAGATAAACATATTACTTTCCCTGCAACTTTGACTGAGTGTTAAAATGGCTGAGTGCATTTAAGGGGAAGAAAAAAGGTCCACTTTTATCAAATGTTTTTATTGGGCTCTGGACGACTTGAAAGAGCACATTCACACACACAAAGGCGCGTTACAGACTGCCCCTTGGGGCAGCCTGTAGGCACACCTTTCCCCACTGGATCGGGGCCTCAGCGGCCAGAGCGGCAGCCGCTGAAGCCCCGATCTGCCGCTTTCCGGGCTGCGGGGAAGCAGCAAAAGGCCCCTTCCCCGCAGCCTGGAAAGGGGTGTCCTTGGGGCTTCAAGTCCCAAGGACACCCCGCGGCGGCAGGGAGAAGGAGAAAGGGGCCGTTTGGCCCCTTTCTCCTTTGGTCCGCTGGGTGCAGCCGTCTAAAGGCTGCGCCCAGCGAACCAAACCAGGAAGGAGCTCCGAAACGGAGCTCCTTCTGGGGTCGTGGAAAGGGCGCCCTAGGCACCCTGCCGCAACCCCCAATACGTCACAACCACGCCGCCTCGTTTGGAGGCAGTGCGGTCGTCACGTATTGATGACGGCGGCCGTGTGGAACGGCCGCCACCATTTTGTGCGCGCAGAGTGCGCGCTAGGGTTAGGGCGGTGCAGAAGCACCGTCCCCTCTTAACCCTAGTACGCGCTCTGCGCGTACTTTTTAGCCCGTCTGTAACGGGCCAAAGACAGGAAGATATGAGCTAAGTTAAAATTGGCTTCTTTCTAATCAAAGAAAATTCTGATACAGAACTGATAACATTCTTAGGGAATCTCTTTCCATAGCCATGATCTTGTGTGATGATGAGGTCTTTTAGCTGCTGGGGGAAAGGCAAGAAAATTGTGGTTGCAGGATAGACTACAATCAAATAGAGGAATGATGACAATGCATTTAAAAATTAAAGGGATAATATTGTATCAAATGGAAAAAGAGGTAAACTAGAGAAATAATAACCTCTTTAAAAATCCTAAAGAATATACAAAGTACAATTATGTAATTGTCAGATGCCAGCATTAAAAACATAGATCCTGTTTGCTGAAAATCAAAATGCTTGTTTGCTTCCCACATGTATCCTTGTATGCTCCACGTTAGCAAAACCAGAACTTTGGAGAAGGTCTTTTCTAGACTACAGCTCCCACAAAGCCTCATCTGTAATGCCAAACAAGTAAATTTTCCCAGTGGTGAGCAGATCATTGAAATCAATCTAGAAATTGCACTTTAAATAATCCTCTATATTTTGGCCTAGCACTATCTCTATTATTTATTTGATTGTTTATATAGCCATAACACCATCAGTTTGCATGACAGTCTATAGAATAGTAAAAGAGAAGTCCTTGACCCAAGCAGTTACAATTTAAAATTTGGCAGAGAAGGAATAGCAAAGTAAGGAGAGAGAAGTAAAGCAGGAGTAAAAGGAGAAGAATGTTAACTGTACTACTCCAGTAACTCTTGCTCGTATTTAGGGCATAGTCACACTGCTCAGTTGCAGCACTTCGACACCACTTTAACTGCCATGGTTCCATCCTATGGAATTCTAGTATGTTGTAGTTTCACTATATATTTAGAATTCTTTACTGAACTACAGCATTAGAACTATCTGGCATAGAATTTTAAGTGTCTCACATACCCTCCAATATTTTACCGATGAGAGCTAAAAGACACGTGGAAATACACACAAACTAGGAGTGGCTGTGGCAGTTTGCTTTTGCCTGAATCTAGAAGAAAAGGCAGGGTTCTGCCCCTTTCTTTCTTCTTCCCCCTACTGAACTGAGTGCAAACTACTTCTACACATTAAACTCAGGCGCGGGACAGACCACCCAAAAAGGACGGCCTGCCAGCAGCCTAATTCCCTCTAAAGGGAAGCCGCAGCTGCCAAACCCAGAAAAAACGGGTTATTTTAGTGCCGCAAGGTGGATGTTGCAAGTGCACCAATGGTGCACTCACGACATAAGCAATGTGTGGTGTTGTGCAGACGCTGCGCACTGCTTAGATCACAATGGTGGTGCCCATGTACATAGGCACCGCCATTGTTACGACACCACAGTGTGCTAGGTTTAGGGACCGCACGGTGGCTGCACAGTCCCTAACCCTAAAATCAGCACCAGCATGGTGCAAAAGGGTGGTCTGTACTGCACCTCAGTTTGCAGCAGCTGAAGTAAGCTGAGGATGAAGGAGGAAAGTAGTAGTAGGAGAGAGATAATGGGTCATTTTAAAAGCAGCTGAAAATTTAGAATGACAGAGAATTAATTTGGACTGCCTCTACCAGATCAGGACAGTTGGAGGGTATGGTCTCACAAAACTACAAATACCACAAATTCATAGGACAGAGCCATGGCAGTTACAGTGGTATCCAAGTGCTGTAACTGAGTAGTGTAGATACACCCTTACTCATAGTAAAACAGCCCCTCCCTGTCCTAGTGCGCTCCAGATGTGTTGCTCAGTTCTCATAATCCTCCAGACAGAGTTGTCCTCCAACATGCCTGGAAGCCACCACATTGGGCAAGGCAGCAGTAGGGCATATGTAATGTGGGAGGATAATATTGTTTCACAGATTAGTTGCTAGATGACATAAGATATCGTTGTATCTATGTAAAGTTAGGAGTGTCTGGTTGCTGTTCTGTTCTTATTGTATAAAAAGTAATCCAAAATGTAACATTTTGAAGTTTAGATCTGGAGGACCATATGTTCCCCATCCCTGCAGTAAGGAGACCCTCAGTATGCACAATGTTAGTTTTTATTTTTAAATCAGAGTCTAATCATGGTACCATCATTGTTATTCCTATGATTCCATATGGAAAATAAATGAATAGTATTTCTTATCTTATGTGTTATCAGTCACACTGTGATTCACGGTCTGCTGTAGGTGTTGTCTGGATGCACTTTAACAGAGGAAAGACTGCCATTGTAACCATTTGTGGGAAGTACTCTGTACTAGTAAGTCACTTGGAATATGAAAAGACTAAAAATGCCAGTTCCAAAAGTCACATTTACTTTTGCAATGCCAAGGAAGGAAAGTCACATCAAACTTTTGGGAAAGAGACAAAAAAAGATTGAAAGCTAGGCCTCTCAATGAGTTAGTGTAGTTTTCATGTGGACAAGCTTTCATATAAGTAACACCCAACATACTAGCTAAAATCTTTGAAGGTAATAAACCTTTCATATGAGGAGGATTTGAATAATTACTAAGGCCCTGTACAAACGGTCCATTTTGTACGTACTCCGTAAGTACTAGGGTTGCCTGGGGGCGTCTAGTACGTACAGAGTATGTACAAAATGGCAGCATCCTGTTCACATGGGAGCTGCCATTACAATGTCACAGCCGCGCTGCCTCCAAACATTTTGGAGCTCCTTCCTGGATTTGTGTCGCTGGCGCAGCCTTTACACAGCTGCGCCAGTGACACAAAGGAGAAAGGGGCCGCTGTTTAGTGTCCTTGGGGCATGAAGCCCTTTCCAGGCCACGGGGAAGCAGCCTTTTGCTGCTTCCCCGCGGCCTGGAAAAGCAGCGGATCAGGGTCTCTGGGCTGCCACTGTGACAGCTGAGGCCCCGATCCGTTGGGGAAAGGGGCGGGTACAGGCTGCCCCAAAGGGGCAATCTGTACACTGCCTAAGTTAAGCTGATCTACTTGTAACTTTTATACATTTCCTCCTAACTTTCTCAAGACAACCTTCTATCCTTATGCAGTTAACATCTAGCTCTGGTTAGACCTGGGCCTAAATCTAGTGGCTAGTCCCAACTTCAGTCAATCCAATGACTCAGTTCCCAAATGGTAAATCAACACTTCTGTACATCCTATCAATTCAATTGGTTTACTTTAGCTGCACCTGGATTTACTCTACATTCACAGGCTTCTATACATACAACAGTAAAATATTCAGCAAAATGCAAAAGGTCTAAAAATAAATAAAGAAAAAAATAAAGATTTTTGTAACCCTTTTCAGCTTTTAGGAAATGGTGAAATAGTAAAACATTTATTCAGAGTAACCTGAGCTATATGTCTTCTGCCATTTTCCTCAGGAGAACAGAGATTTTATAAACAAGGTAATACATTCCATTTATTAATCATGTTATGAATTCTATTATTAACTATTGTTAATTGGAAACCACAGTGTAATTTCTACAGGCACACATAAAACATTTATAATAACGCTTGCATTTTTCTGCCGTTGTTAATAGAAAAAAGATGGATGGTTATGTGAAATTAATCTGCCTTCTCAGAAAGAAATAAACTGCAATTTGGGAGTTGCAGAAAATTATATAGTGTAAGATCTGCCCAAACATGTCTATCTTGAAAAGGCCATTACGCAGTCAACACAGTAAGGATGTACACATACTCATATAATACTAACAAGTTGCTCTAGAATTTTAAGGGCCAATTATACTACAAGAGCAAGGAAGACTCCTAGACTGCATCTTCACTGCAGAAATAATGCAGTTTGGCAACACTTTAACTACCCTGGCTCACTGCTAAGGAATTATGAAATTTGTAATTTTGTGAGGTATTTAGCCTCCTCTGTCAGAGATCTATGGTGCCACAACAAACTACAAACCCCAGGATTCCGTAGCATTGAGCCACAGCTGTTAAAATAATGTCAAACTACATTATTTTTGCAGCAAATACGCAACTCAGGTAGAACACACAGACTACATGAACCCTGCTACCAGTACAGTTGAGATGGAAAATTCCCAATTCCTCCCTGTTTGTTTGTATATTAAATAAATGTATCTGTCAGAGTAGCATCTATTGGATAGTAAAATCAATTCAGAACATTAAAAAAATATTAAAAAACACCAACCCACCAATGATAAACTGACACATTAGTTTTCATTATAGTTCAGCTGACCAAGATCTAAAACCAGACCCATGCAGCAAAATACAAATGTTAACAACCTTCAGTTCCACAGTTAAAAGTAGTTTTTAGTAATAGTAATTTACTAGTAATAGTAAGTGGTTACCAATCCTGATTAGACACCAACCAAAAACAAATGGAAAGTTCTATTGCAGGAATTGCATTCTAAGTAAGACTGGCTTAGCACTCCAGGTCACTTTCCAGCCTAGTTGCATTCTAAGAAAAATTCTGGGAAGACAATTAGTGAAAAAGAAAAATCCCTAACCATCCGTTTAATATCAGTTTACATCAGACAAGGATCAGGAAAGTTAGAAATGTGAGAAAGGGACACACTTCATATCAGTGTGTCCCTTTCAAAAATATCAGAACCCTATTACAATGCCTTTTCAGAAGCATTCTTGGTTTTTCCATACTAAGTATAGTTGTACTTCTAACATTTACAGGCTGCCAAAACAAAACCAACAACAACAGGGAGGGACATTATCGCATATTCCATAGCAAAGATGTCCTCATCCTATGGTTAAGGACTTACAAGAATATGCATTCAAGATTTCACTACTGGATAGAGAGAAATGATGCCACAGTATCATTAAGTAAATGGACACCCTGTAGGCCTTGCCATTCAACAACAGAACAATTCACAGATTAACATGCAAATCACTTCCTCTCAACCAACAGTATATAAATAATAATAAATAAACTTTTTATTTGTTTATTGATCCATTTCCTGTATTGCTATGTACTGTATATGTATTATCCTACTTGTGAGTATGTATTTTCCCTGGATAATGATTAACCTTCCATTTTGAAGCCAAGCCCTCCCTTCAGTCCATCTGCCTTGGTCCAGGCCTCGGAGGTTGAGAGGAACTGCTGGACCTCTTACCCTTTCCCGTCACCACCCCCTTCTCCTTCTGTGTCATGTCTTTTTAGATTGTAAGCCTGAGGGCAGGGAACCGTCTAACTAAAAAGATTGTATGTACAGCGCTGTGTAAATTTACAGCGCTTCATAAATAAAGGTTAATAATAATAATAATAAATAATAAAGTATCCCGCTCCTTCCCAAGATCAGGGCGGCTTACAGCAATAATAAAACAATTCATACAATACAATAATAAAATCAAAAATTACATATACATTATACAAAAAATTAAACAGACTAAAAGCCCCCATTAGCCCATCCTCTTTGCCACAGGAGAGGAGGGAGGCCCACAGGATTTTAAGCGGGGAATGCCTGCTGGAATAGAAAGGTCTTTAGATCCTTTCTGAATTGGGCCAGGGAGGTAGCCGAGCGGAGCTCAGTGGGCAGCGTATTCCAAAGGGCCAGGGAGGCGATGGAGAATGTCCTCCTCGTGGTGGAGGTAAGCCTGGCCCCAGGCACCTTCAGTAATTGCTGCCTAGATGTTCTGAGGGTGCGGGACGGAATATACGGGGAGAGGCGGTCCTTCAGGTATCCTTCAGGTATCCTGGGCCCAAGCCATTTAGGGCTTTATAGGTGATCACCAACGCCTTATATTGGGCCCGGAAGCGAATAGGCAGCCAGTGAAGATCTTTCAACACCGGTGTTATATGGCTGGCCCTGGAGATGCCAGTGACCAACCTGGCTGCCATATTCTGCACCATTTGTAGCTTCCGGGTTTGGTATAAGGGTTGCCCCATGTAGAGTACATTGCAGAAATCCAATCTCGAGGTTACCAGAGCGTGTACTACAGTTTCAAGGTCTCTCTGGGCCAGGTATGGGCGCAGCTGGCGAATAAGCCGAAGCTGATGACAGGTGCTCTTGACCGTCGCATTCACCTGAGCTGTCAGGTGAAGCGACGAGTCAAGAAGCACCCCCAGACTGCGCACGGAGTCCTTCACAGGGAGCGTGACCCCATTCAGGACAGGTGGAACCACCGCCATTCCTGGACCAGGGGAACCTATCACAAGTACCTCCGTTTTCTCTGGATTCAGCTTGAGTCGGTTTTCCCTCATCCAGCCCATTACTGACTCTAGCCCATATATGCCGCACTCCCTTCCATTTCAGCATTCTCTGAAGATGCCAGCCACAGCTGCTGGTGAAACATCAAGAATAAACTCTTCTAGCCCCCAAAACCCACGAAAAACAATGCTACGGTATGTTCAGGATATACAAAGAAGAAAAAAAAAAACAAGACGTTCCTGTTGTCATGTCTACATTCTCCTTGTAGATTCATAGAAGACTCTCTTCTATGCCCTTTAAGAAACAAGCTAAGTCTATGAGCTCATATTTAAATTCTTCCTTCATTATGACTGTTATTGTTATGTTTCTATATGGTGGCCTAATAATAATAATAATAATAATAATAATAATAATAATATTTCTATCCTGCCTCTCCAATAAGATTGAGGTGGGTTACAACCATAAAATTCATATAGTGTAAAACAAAATGAATCCCACTATCCCCTCCCTCCCCAACAAATAACGTAATAATTCCAACGTACATAATAAAATGCAGTTAAAATATTAAACAATCAGAGATAAAAATCCAGGGCATCTTGGGGCAGTCAGTAGGATGGTCCATATCATCGGGATGACTGAGTGAATCATTCAGGGAAGGCCTTTCAGACTAGATCTGCCTTGATAGCCTTCTTAAAGCCATCAAGATTAGTAATATGTCAGATCTCTTCTGACAGGCCATTCCATAATTTGGGAGCAGCAGATGAAAAGACCTTTTGAGTGACTATAGCCAAGCTAGTCTTTGTTGGCTGCAGAAGATTTTCCCCCAAGGTTTTAGTAATGACATGTAATGATGCTACTGAAGCTGTACATATTTGATTTTTGACATATTATTGTAATTTGGGTTGAGGGATGTTGGATGGGACAATGAGTTATAAAGGAAATATGAATTAATGAAAGATTGTAGAGGTTCAGGGAGTGGGGGGGTAGAGTTTTTTGTTCCCTAGTAGGCCATCCAATTGACAAGTTGAACCTGGCTGACAGTCAACTGTTAGGGACATTTTGATGATTTCTTAGCTGGTAAAAATAACTCTGGAAGAAGACTGTTAGCAAACAATTAGCAAAATGAGAACACAGCAACATTTGCACTTGACAGTATTTCAGAATTCACTGAACTATATCTGGCAACAGCACATAGTCACGTAACTTCAGTGCTGTTGATTCTGAAATTCAAAACTGCAGCTGCATGACTTTAACCGGTGAAGGAAGTGGATTGGATCATCCCATCTACACACCAGAGAGTATGGCATAACAGATTTCTAATTGGCAGCTATGACTCTGCTTTGGTTTCATACACATAATTCATGCAGGAGAAATACTTAAGAGAGGTTTTTAAATATTTACATACCTTTCTCAAGCAGCAAGTAGGTCAAGACAGAAAGAAACCAACAGCTAAGAGAAAGGCAGCAAGATTTCTTTCATATATTTGCTCTGCTGCCTTGTTCTCTCTCCTCTCTCTCCCTCTTTTGAGATGAAACAATGGAATAAATATAATCCCTTACAATTGAGCCAGCTTAGTTTTCCCATTGAAAAACAAGCAAAGTTCTGTGCCAAAATCCCTTGGAGGTGGAACTTTCACATAAGCTTCTCAGATCATTTATTTAGCAGTCCTGAAATGAAGCACGGACTCTGCTCTCAGAGTACAGAAATGGAACTTGGGTCACCAGACAAAGCAAAGAGAAGGGGGCTATCTATCTTCCACTTGATGGTCTCTTGTTTTTAAACACTCTCACACCACCCTGAATTAAAAGCATAACAGCAGCAGTCACTTTTCCCTGCCACAGTAATATGCAATTATCATTTTTTTTCTCTAGAATAAACCAGATAAACCAGAGTCTTCTAATAAAAATACTCATCTGCTGAATGGAACTTCAAGGACTGTACCACTACAGACTAACTGATGACTCATTATTTCTTTTTCTATATATAATATTTTTCATTGATAAAAAGACCAACTCTCCACCTCCAACCCGATCTACTCATAAAGCAAACATTTCAGTCAGATACACACACACACACGAAAACAATTGACTTCCCCCCTTCCAAATCCAAGAATATACAGTGCGCCCACATCATACACGGATGCGCCATACGCGGCTTTCAGCATATGCTGAAAGGTGCACCAGAGGAAGCAATGGTGCATTGCGGAAGAAGCAATAGCACTCGTGCCACAGGTCCGAGCCCCATTGTTTTTAATGGGGCTCCACCACATGCAGTATTTCCCTTATGAGGGAGGTCTGGACCCACCACGTAAGGGAAGGGTCCACTGTAAATGCAATAATAATAATAATAATAATAATAATAATAATAATAATAAAATTTATTTGTATCCTGCCCCTCTGAGAACAATCGGGGCGGCTAACAAAGTTAAAAATACAAAACATATAAAATCCCTGGTACCCTCCCCTCCTTAAAAAAGTATTAAATTCAATGCAATATTTAAAAAAAAGAACAACAAACAACAACAAACAAACAAACAAACATACAAGTTAAAAACTGACCAGAAGGTCAACAACATCATACCAACAAGCAACCAGTGGGAGCAGTAGTATCTTTCCCAGACGTTTTTCTAAGGCTGGGTTCTCTATTCTGGGAAGGCCTACCGGAAGAGATCCGTCTTAACACCCTTTTTAAAGCTGTCTAAGGATGTAAGCAGACAGATCTCATCCAGCAGGCCCTTCCACAGTCTGGGGGCGACGATGAAAAATGCCCTCTGGAAGGTAGTCGAAAGCCTAGATTTTTGTGGCTGAAGTAGGCCTCTCCCAGAGGAGCAGAGTGCGCGGGGAGGATTGTAGGGGAGAAGGCGGTCCCGGAGATAGCTTGGACCCAAGCCATTTAGGGCTTTAAAGGTGATAACCAACACCTTGTACTGGGTCCAGAAGCTAATGGGCAGCCAATGGAGGGACTTTAGAACTGGGGTAATATGGTCGCTCTTGGATGTTCCACAAATTACTCTGGCTGCCATATTCTGTACTAGTTGCAGTTTCCGGACCAAGCACAAGGGTAGCCCCATGTAGAGCGCATTACAGAAGTCTAGACGTGAGGTTAGCAGCGCGTGCACAACAAGTAATGGTTATAGTGAATTTCTCTGTATTCCTAACACCACTCATTACTACTTCC
This sequence comes from Sceloporus undulatus, assembly GCF_019175285.1. NCBI lineage: Eukaryota > Metazoa > Chordata > Lepidosauria > Squamata > Phrynosomatidae > Sceloporus > Sceloporus undulatus. The sequence goes on along the minus strand of NC_056524.1, from coordinate 112,076,550 downwards.
AAACATAAAGTATAACAACATTGCATTGCACATCCAATCCTGCAATCATAAAATTTTCATTTGTCTTCTTAGTATAGGACAAAAATAGTTCCCAATCTTTTAAAAAGCTATCCAAAGATTTCTTTTAAATTAATATGGCACATATCCATGTCTGTCATTTTGAAGACTTTGATAATCATTCTTCTCTCAATTGTTTTTCTACTTCTGGGCATATAACAATCCTAGTGATATAATCACATAATGTATCACTTTAAAACTAATTCCCTTAAATTTATCTTTTGTTATGCCTAGCAACTCTAGTCTCATCAGTATTATAAATCTGAAAATATTTTGCATCAATTTCTGTATTTGTTTCTATATCCTAGCTTTCTGACAAGACAACCACATACGATTAAAAGTGCCTTCATGTATATCACATTTCCAACAGTTATTTTTAAGTACTTTATACGTCTTAGTCAATCTCGCTGGAGTTAAGTACCATCTATACATCATCTTACAAAAAATTTCTCTGAATTCATAACTCAATATATCTTTTACACCATCAATCCACATTTTCCCCTCTCCACCAGCTCAATGTTATATCAAAAATTCTGAGTCCATTTAACTATACATTCTTTAACTCATCCATCTTCTTGTTCTATTTTTAACAACTTACACATTTTCCCAATCAAATGTACATCATCAGTACATAAATATAATTCAAATTCACTTTTTTCTTTTTCAAAACCAAAAAGTTTTTTAATCAGGTTTAACTCTTTTCAAAAATTGTTTATAACTATAGTACTAGAAGTCAAATCTATCCTTGATGAGCTTCTCTTGGTCTTTGAATTTAACTTCATCATTATCCCACTTTAATGAATCTCTATAAGTAATCCATGATTTTATTAACAAAATTTCATGAATTTGTTTATCTATTTCAAAGAAAGCTTCTTGAATAGAAACCCAAAACAGAATTTGGGGCAATAATCCGGGTTTGTATCTATTTCATATACTTAAAATAGCACATCTTACAAAACTCCAATTTCAGCAATCTATCATAATTTAATGTTACCCACTCTTTCATCCAAACCAAAGTACAAAAAATAAAAACAGTTTCAAGCATGGCAATCCAAGACCTTCCCTTTACTTTGAATATTGTAACAACTTAACTTTATCCTTGGACTTTTACTCATCCATATAAATTCTTATATATCTTTTTGCCAGTTCCTAAAAATATACCATTACCTAAAATAGGTATAGTCTGGAAAAGAAATAACATTTGGGCGAAACATTCAATTTTATAACCAAAATTCTTCCTATCAGTGACAATTTCAGTTTGTTCCATCTCTGAAAGCCTTGTTTTATTTCATTCCATATCTTTTCAAGTCATTCTGGAATTTTTGCTGGTCAAAGCAGTTCCTAAATATCGTACGTTCTCCTCTACTTTAAAATCTGATAGCTTCTTCAATTTCTGTATGTGTTCTTTCAACATGTTTTTGCCAATGTCTGTAGTACATTCATTTTAAATTTCAAGACTGATCCAAATTGATCCAGTATCTCTAGTAAAGATACCATTGATTCTAATGGATCTTCTAGTGCAATCATTACATCATCAGCAAAAGCTCTCAGTTTAATTAATTCCTTCTTCAATTTCAAACTTTAATTTTATCTTTTCCTCTTATTAGTCGCAATAAAATCTCTAAAGACTAAGGGCCCATTCCCACTGGTGGTATGACCCGCATTCAAGCCCAGGTCTGCCATGGGAAAAACCTCGATTCCAAAAGGACCTCCATTCACACTATGAAAAGGGGGCCTGTTTTCAATCGGGGTTGTTCCTTGGCATGCTTGTTGTTCCCATTGGGGAAGACAAGCAGCCATCCCTTCCTATCTTGGGGAAGGAGGAGAGGCCTGGCAGCAGCCCTGTCCTCATCCCTCCCTCTCTCCACCAGCCTGGTTGCTGGTGCGGTGCTCGGCGGTGGCCCTCTCCTCCAGTCCTTCTCCTCCACCTCCATCCGGACCGTTCCCCGCTGTCTGGCCTCCTTCTCCTTCTCTTCCCCATAGGCCTTACAAAGAATGTGGTGTCAGGAAACCCCGCGCTTTTGGCATCTACCTCAGAGTTTTCCCATTCGAATCGATCCAATGGAGATAGAGATCTAATTCCAATGGAAACTAGAGGCATTTGCCTCAAATCAGGACCAGGAGTTTTTCATAATGGGAACAAGGCCTAAATAGTAAAGATTATGGAGGACATCGTTGTCTAGTACTTTTTTGTATGTTGCAAATTTTTGTATGTTGCAAATTTTTGTATGTTGCAAATTTTAGTTATGACTCTACTGATTAAAATTTTTACCGATTGGTAATGCTAAATTGCTTTTATCCAAGCAATAAAATTATGACCAAAATCTATCTGCAAAGAGAAAATCCCAATTTAAATTTTTAAAGGCCTTTTAGAGCAGAACATGTTGTTGATGATCTATATTAACATATAGGATCAATCTGGGCAGCATATATATTTCCAACTATTTCTCATTAACCTCAATGGGATTTTCATCAGAAAAAAATTCCATAGATCCTGATCTGCCTTGCACAGCACTAGAACATCTAGTTTCGCATTGCAAACCCCTAAATGAGAGATATTTAATGAGAACATCTCCATGAAATATTGGTCAGTGAAATGAATGTAAAAGTCCAAGGTTTGCCTTATATTCTAACTTGTGTGATGTACACAACTAGTTCATCTGATTCTGAGCATCCCTTCCCCACAGATTTTTGCCTTGGCAATCTTGTGACCCAAACTGTAAGATCTGCTTGACTTTCTTCTTGGGTGGAAGACCTTTTTCATCTGCTTCTAGCCCATGATCCTATCCTTGACTTCAAGTTTCCTTTGCATTCAGCAAGTAGAATTCTGGTTCAATTTACTGGTTACTCCCAAAAATATGTTGCCATTACTGTGGTGGTGATACAGAGAAAAAAGAACTGACTGGTTGTCAGGTTTATAATATAGATCCTATTGGCATGAGAACATGTGGTAGAGAATACATACCCATTGTGATCTTTCTCAAGTGGAGTGAAAAATTAACTGCAACATTACTTTAAAAAAATCATTCCTGATAGGATACTGAGCCTCAGCAGATTTTGTGGGAGAACAATAATGCTAGAAGTTCCCACATATCAGTTGGCATCTTTTTAAGTTGCATTTAGGCACTAAATTCCAAAGGCCTACCTGAAAATCAGCAGCGTTTTTAGAGGGGAGGGAATTTCACTAGCAGTCCTTTATAATGACCTCCTGTTTCAAAATAGCTTTTTCATTCTTTAGTGTGGGCCCCCTGGTTTGCCTGGAACTCTCTTAACTAATATACTATATGCTAATCGAAATGGCAACATTGATCAAGAAATGCTGAAATTAGGGCTTGCATTGATATCAGATTGAACAGCGATGGTTAAGGTAATGTAACTTCAAAACAAAAAAAAAATGAGAGAGAGAAACAATATAAAGCATTTAGCTTTAGAGTACTTGAAAGGCAGCAAAAATGTTAGTACGATATTTCTTTAACTGGAAATAGAATGGCTTCAGAATATAGCCTTGACAGCACTGAAAAGATCTTCTAACAAAAGAACCAGTGTGGAATGGCAAGCAATGTTGAGCTTAGATGTGGAAGCTGAAGTTCATATTTAGTTATGAAGTACATTCAGAGGCCTTGGGGAAATAAACTAGAAAACTGATTGTCACCTTCCTGGAGGCATCCAATTGGCTATTGTGGGAATGAGGCTGTCGGATTAGAAGAATACTTGGTCAGACAAAGAGCTCCCATAATGTTCTTACATTTTTCTCCCTTCCTCTTCTCTCTTTCACAGTTATAATCTGTCAAATATTTCTTTTTCCCATATATGTAGAGTCCAAAGCTTGAAATGGTTAACTTTTTGGACTACAACTCTCAGAATCTCTGTGGCCATGCTGGCAAGTGATTCTGGGAGCTGCTGTCCAAAGTAAACTTTTCTGAGCACTGGAAACCTATTTGGTGCCTCTATAGTGTTATTTTTGGCCACATATAAAATCATTTTTTAAATATTGCCCTGGATTATAGCTGATTTTAGTCCTTTAGTGCTGTGAAAGAACGGGTGGGTGGGAAAGAGAAAGGGAAACAGAGAAAGAGAATTAAATGAGTGCTCTCAAAATCCTTGCATTGGTACTGGTCTCTACTTTTGGATTTTGCTGTTGTTGTGTGCCTTTAAATCATTTCTGACTAATGGTGATCCTCAAGTGCACCTATCATGGGGTTTTCTTGAGATAATTTGTTCAGAGGGGGCTTTGTCTTTGGCTGCCTCTTAGGCTGAGACAGTGTGACTTGCTTAAGGTCACTCATTGGGATTCCATGGTTGAGTAGGAGTTCAAACCATGGTCTCCCAGTGTCCTAATCCAACACTCGAAGTACTACACCACACTGGCTCTTGATCTTTCAGATTTACACTGGTTTTATTCTTCATTTGTTTTTGGTTTTACGTTATAAGTATTTCAGACCTTCTTTGGTGAGCTGGTGAAGGTGCTTAAGTTGCTGGGAGGCACAGAAATATATAATATATGAATAATATAAACATTCACTTTTCTAAATAACCTGTGTAATGAGCAACTCTCAAGATATGAGAGGTAAACAACAAAAATCCTATTGAATTATGGTCATCATCTAATATTAACCAAATTATAATCTTCTAAAATCCTCCTAGATCCTGCTTATAGTGTAATATATCAAGGTTACAATCTAATACAACCTGTACATCCAACATCGAGATAGTAACATTCTTGGGTGAAACATACACCCTGAAGAAATGTTTTTGATGTTGGTGCTTTTTAATGGTGTCTCATAATATTCTTTGGATATTGTTCCTAAATAGAAGTTATTAGCTTTTCAAAACTGTTCAAGTATTTGAAATCTTTCAAGGGTTTTGGTTTCTGTCATTTCATAACTCAGGCTTCTCTAATCAGATGTCTTCACAGTGTTTTGGTTTGCAAATCCCATCAGCCCTAAGGTAGCCAACAAAGGCAATGGTGTGGGGTAATGAGAGCTGAAGCCCAATCTGCAGGGCATCAAATTGAAGAAAGACGTCGTATCACATTTTGAAAAAGTTGCCCAAGACAGATTTCATTTTGGAAAATATCGGGTTTTGAAAAATGAGCTTCCAAATACAGAGACTGATATGTGGCTGTTCTCACACATCTCCTTGGAGTAAGAAAGAAATTGAATTATATAAAGATGAGATCAGATTAGTGAAGAACTGCCTTTCTTCAAGTACCAGATTTTACAGCTCCCTGCTTTAAAGAAAACAATCACCCAAAGCAGATGCACTTTCACAATTCTTCTATTAGATCTAAAATCTCACTGCAATTGTTTATAATTCTGGACTTTTCATAGAATTGTCACAGCTGAGGACTTATTCTGAACAGCATTCATAGCTTTACACATACAGGGATTAGCATTTTGTGTGTAGGGGCTATCATTTTCTGTAGAGAAAAATATCTGTGTGCAGAAATATTATTTTCAGCACCAGAAATACTATTTTCTGTGCAAAAAAATCCCATATATTACTTCTGTGCAGAAGAAACCCCAAGCTACAGGTTTTTCTGCACAGGAGATAGCATTAATTTAATTTTCCATGCTGAAAATGCTGTTTTATGTACAGAAAATGCTGTCTCTTATAAAAAAAATTTTTTTAATTTAAAAAATGCAAATTTTACACAGAAAAAATTCCAAAGGGCAAATTGCCTTTGAAAACAATTAATTTTTTGAAGACTTTCTGATATTGGAAAGAAAATCTTTAAAATGACTCATTGCTTCGAGCATGAAATTAGCAAAAGAATTATATTCCTCCTACAAAGAAACTTCAATTCATGGAAAGGATAGGCTGGATCCAATCCATCATCAGTTCATCTATTCCTTCAGTTTTCCTTTCTTTATACTTTTGCTTTCATAACATTACAGCTTTATATACTTCTTGCTTACTGTTTTTATCCATGGCTTCACACTGAATTCTTTCCCATCGTCTCCCCTTAAGCTTCTTTATGGCCTTGTCCTTTCTTGTTCACCATCCTCTCTCTCTTCTCTTCCTTATGCCTTTTGTTCATCACACACCAATCTTCTTATTAAATCTCCTCTTTCTCAACTTATTTTTCTTTCCCACACCATCTCTCCTGCAGCCCTTTCTGTGTGGATCTCTATCCCTTTAGATATTTGGCTGGTTGCCTTTTTCTCATCATTATGACCCCCCCCCCCAAAAAAAAAACACCACACCCTAATATATGAAGATAGTGAACAACAGCAGAGGGGTATACAATGTACAAAGTAATACACATATGAGAAAGAACAGAAAAACATGGCTCATAATGGTGTATTTATACTTTTGCATCTCTAGCCATGGGATTCTGCCCAATATTTCCCTGAGCTTGATAAAATCAGCTTTTCTCAAATTGTATTAACAGTACTGTTCTTTGGAACTGCTTTCTGCACTAGAATGTGGGCCCTTCGTAATTCACCAAAACCCACTGCTCCATAGGTATGGAAAGTACTGTATTATGGGACAAGTGTCCATATGGTGATGATGCCGAGGAGTAAGAGAAGAAAAGATGGGGGGATTCCATCTTACTTGCACTGCAACACTAGATAATGTTGGATCTAGATTTATACCTGTTTAGTAAGTAAGTAAGTAAATTACCAGGCCTTATGAGGAATGAGTGAAACCCAAATATCAAAATGTTCAAATGCCTCCTACATTTAAAATTGTGGAATTTATTTATTTTACTTATCTTCCACCTTTTTCTCACCCAAAGTAGTAATTAAAAACCCATTTTTCTCTTGTGCTTCCTTCATGATGTCCTATCTACACAATCCTATGCGTACTTTGGTTATTGTACAGGGGTCCATTTACACTACACAATTATACCACTATTATTCCATTTTAACTGCCATGGCAACAGCCCATGGAAGCCTGGGATTTGCAGTTTGGGGAAGGGCATTTAGAATTTCAGCCAGAGAGTTCTAGTGCCTTACAAAGTTCTAAGACAGGATGGCAGTTAAAGAGAAATTCTTTAGTGCTTTGTGTATTGTGAATGGGCCTATGGTTTTTCTTTTAATTCTTTCCCTTGCTATTTATGTTCCTTCCAATGTTGCAAGGTTTTTCCCTCTGCTATTACCATCAGGGCCCTTTCCTCTTTTTTCTTAGATCATGGGACTGTGCTCAGAGGGAAGAATCTTGATTTTCATCTTCTGTTTAGCATCTTTTTAAGTGGTTTGTTGTTGTGTGTGAACAATCAAATATGATCAACAATGTTGATTATCAGCAGCCTAAATTCAAGGGCCATCACTGAATAGTAGTGGACATAACAGGCATCACTGAAACCTGGTGGGATAAGTCTCATGATTGGAATGTGGAAATAGAGGGGTATAACCTTTTCAAGAGAAATAGGCCAAACAGGAAAGGAGGAGGAATAGCACTATATGTCAGAGATATTTACACCAGTGAAGAGATCCAGGACATCAATCCTGGAAGCCAGGTGGAGAGCATCTGGATAAAAATTAAAGGGCAGGGAAACAACAAGGATGTTATGGTGGGAGTCTACTACAGACCCTCAAGTCAGACGGAGGAATTGGATGATGCCTTTCTAGAACAGATGACCACAAACTCAGAAAGGAGAGATGTAGTAGTGATGGGTGACTTCAACTACCCTGATATTTGTTGGAAGTCAAACTCAGCCAGATCCTCAAGGTCTAGTAAATTCCTCACTTGCCTTGGAGACAATTTCATGGTCCAAAAAGTGGAAGAGGCAACAAGGGGATCAGCTATTTTAGATCTGATCCTAACCAACAAGGATGACTTGGTTAATGAAGTGCAAGTGGTGGGATCCTTAGGTGGAAGTGACCATGTTCTCCTGGAGTTTGTTATACAGTGGAAAGGAGAAGCCAGGCATAGTCAGACACGCATTCTAGATTTCAGGAGAGCGGATTTCAGTAAACTTAGAGAAATACTGGGGGCGATCCCATGGTCAGGAATACTAAAAGAGAAGGGAGTTCAAGATGGATGGGAGTTTCTCAAAAGGGAGATACTGAAGGCACAAATTAAAACAGTTCCAGTGAGAAAGAAAAATGGGAGGTGTCGCAAGAACCCAGGATGGATGACAAAGGAACTTTCAGCTCAGCTAAATTTTAAACGGAACATGTATAAGAAATGGAAAAATGGGGAAATTACCAAAGCGGAATTCAAACAAATAGCTAGCATGTGTAGAGATACGGTCAGAAAAGCCAAAGCACAGAATGAACTCAGGCTTGCTAGAGAGGTTAAGAACAACAAAAAGGGCTTTTTTGGATATGTCCGCAGCAAAAGGAAGAAGAAGGAAACGGTAGGGCCACTGTGTGGAGAAGATGGCAAAATGCTAACAGAAGAAAGAGAAAAGGCAGAATTACTCAACACTTTCTTTGCCTCAGTCTTCTCAGAAAAGGCAAAGGGTGCTCAACCTGAGGATAATGGAGCAGAGGACAGAATAGGGGAATTTCAGCACAGAATAAGTTAAGAGATAGTAGAGGAACACATTATTAATCTAAATGAATTTAAGTCTCCGGGACCAGATGAACTCCATCCAAGGGTATTAAAAGAACTGGCAAATGTAATATCGGAGCCATTAGCAATAATCTTTGAAAACTCCTGGAGAACAGGAGAAGTCCCAGCAGACTGGCGGGGGGCAAACGTTGTCCCCATCTTCAAAAAGGGGAAGAAAGAGGATCCCAACAATTATCGTCCAGTTAGTCTGACATCAGTACTAGGAAAGATCCTGGAGCAGATCATTAAACAGAGAGTCTGTGAACATCTAGAAGCCAATGCCATAATCACAAAAAGTCAACATGGGTTTCAGAGAAACAAGTCATGCCAGACAAATCTAATCTCTTTCTTTGATAAAATTACCAGCTTGGTAGATGAAGGGAATGCTGTGGATATAGTATATCTTGATTTCAGTAAGGCCTTTGACAGGGTTCCCCATGACATTCTCACAAACAAGCTTGTAAAATGTGGGCTGGACAAGGCAACTGTTAAGTGGATTTGTAATTGGTTGACCGGCCGAACCCAAAGGGTGCTCAACAATGGCACCTTTTCATCCTGGAGAGAAGTAACCAGTGGGGTCCCACAGGGCTCTGTCCTTGGCCCAGTACTGTTCAACATCTTTATCAATGACTTGGAGGAAAAAATTGGGGGAATAGTTATCAAATTTGCAGATGACACCAAATTAGGAGGAATAGCTAATACTCCAGAGGACAGGATCAAAATTCAAAATGACCTGAATAGACTAGAAAGCTGGGCCAGAGCTAACAGAACGAACTTCAACAGGGAGAAATGTAAGGTACTGCACTTAGGGCGAAAAAATGAAATGCACAGATATAGGATGGGAGACACCTGGCTTAAGGAGACAACATGTGAAAGGGATCTAGGAGTCCAAGTAGACCACAAGCTGAACATGAGTCAACAGTGCGATGCGGCAGCTAACAAGGCCAATGCGATTTTAGGCTGCATCAATAGAAGTATCGTATCTAGATCCAGCGAAGTAATAGTGCCACTATATTCTGCTTTGGTCAGGCCCCACCTGGAATATTGTGTCCAGTTCTGGGCGCCACAATTCAAAAAGAACATTGAGAAACTGGAGCGTGTCCAAAGGAGGGCAACTAAAATGGTGAAAGGTCTGGAAACCTTGCCCTATGAGGAACGACTCAGGGAGCTGGGGATGTTTAGCCTGGAGAAGAGAAGGTTAAGAGGTGATATGATAGCTCTATTTAAATACTTGAAGGGATGTCATATTGAGGAGGGAGCGAGCTTGTTTTCTGCTGCTCCAGAAACTAGGACCCGGAGCAATGGATGCAAGCTGCAGGAAAAGAGATTCCACCTCAACATTAGGAGGAATTTCCTGACAGTAAGGGCTGTTGGACAGTGGAACACACTTCCTCGGAGTGTAGTGGAGTCTCCCTCCTTGGAGGTCTTCAAACAGAGTCTGGATGGCCATCTGTCGGCGATGCTTTGATCTGGATTTCCTGCATGGCAGGGGGTTGGACTGGATGGCCCTTGCGGTCTCTTCCAACTCTATGATTCTATGATTCTATGATCACCTATAGAAAGTTGATACAAAATCACCAAAAATCTAAATTCAATTGCTGTCACCTATAGGAGGCCTGTACAACTTTTGAGTGCAAAGCTGAACATAGTTCCTCTGTGGGGTTCAAAATGGATGCCAGTCTGCCTGAGACTTAAAAGAAAAATAACATTAAAAGAATCCTCTTGATTTGGTTCCTTACTAAGTTTGGAAAAGGAGTGGGATATGGGATTTATAGGTCAGAAAACAGAAAAGTTACTTTGGCGGGATACAGACCGCCCCTTTGGGGCAGCCTGCACCCACCCCTTTTCCCGATGGATCAGGGCCTCAGCAGACACAGCGGCAGCCCCACAGGCCCCAATCCGCCACTTTTCCAGGCCTTGGAGAAGCGGCAAAAGGCTGCTTCCCCGTGGCCTGGAAAGGGGTGTCCTTGGGGCTTCATGCCCCAAGAACACCCCAACAGCGGCGGGGAAAGAGAGAAAGGAGCCAGCAATACGCGCAGCGGAAGGAGCTCCAAAACAGAGCTCCTTTCAGTGCCACTGAAAGGGCACCACAAACACCCTTCAGCAGCGCCAAGACATAACGGCTGCGCCACACTGTTTGGACGTGACGCAGCCGTTACATCAAAATGGCAGCGCCCGTGTGTACAGGGCGCCGCCATTTTGATGCCCCCGTCACGTGCTAGAGGTGAGGCCCGTATGGACGCTGCATCCTCAGCCAACCCCTAGCACGTGACGGGAGCGGCGCAAAGGCCCATTTAAATCGGGCCTATGTTGGCTTGGGGGTTCTGGACTAGTAATAATAAAAAAATGTTTACAAACTGGGGTGCTGGTTTAATCCACCATCCAGTGGTTTCTGTTCCTGTATGTTCAATAGGAATGAAAAAGCAAACAGCTTCTTTTTTTTTCTTCTGCCTAAGATACGGCTGGCCCTCCCAGAAGCAATAAGCCTCATGAGTTCAAAAAAGGATAACTTTTGCTTTTCTCTTCTTTCCTTTAATGAGTTCCCAGTTGGTTTCACAGAATATTGACCTCACAGCCCCTTTCCAAAAGCCTTACTGTAAAAAATGCACGTGCCTCTGTTTATATGTTTCGTCTCTTGAGAGGCAGGCTGCTTTTGTTCTAAAGAAATATTTTTGCTAAAGACAGGACTGGCCAACATGGGGCAGATCTTTCATTCTGTCAAATCCATAATCAGATACTGAAGGTGCCAGGTAGCTTTGCACTCCTTCTCACCAGATTCATCTGTATATGTATATGTCCCATAACTCAATAAATCATAATATACTTCCCTACATACCATAAGCCCTTTTCAGACGGTGTGAAATAAACTCACAAAAGGAGGAAGTGTACTAACCCCACCTCTTCCCTTCCCACTTCTGACATTCTTCTTATGTGGAAAGCTACTTTCTGAAAAGAAAAATACCTCTAGATGCTCTAAGAAATTGGCTGCAAGAGCCACAAAGAAGTGAATTTTTTCTTCTCCTGCTTCTCACCAGCTGCAATCTAGACTATAGTTACACCATAATCAAGCTATTCAGTTAACCTGCATTGCTATTTTGGTTTTCACAAGTGGACAGGCAATTAAGCTTTATGAGAGACTGCTCTCAGTATGGATGAGAACTCTTCGAAATAGTTTGTTGATATGGATTAATGCATTAATCTATCTGCATTAAGTAACGTTTCTTAAGAGCATGACTATGGACCCTTGCACAATAATTTTCACCACAATAAAAGCAAAGTACAGTTGTATCCTGCCCTCTGTGTTAGCAGCCAAAATCCATATATGAGGTTCTGCAGTTTAAACTGGTCTAGGCTGCTTCCGCACTGCAGAAATAGTCTACTTTGATCCACTTTAACTACCATGGTTCAGTGTTATGTAATCCTGGGAATTTAGGATTCTCTCTGATAGAGAAGGCTAAATGTCTCACAAAATTACAATTCCTAGAATTAAGTTCCATTGAGCCAAGGCACTTAAAGTGGGTTCAAACTGGATTATTTCTGCAGTGTGGATGCAGCCCTACAGGACTGGACTGCTAATCACTAGTCATGTTGCTAAGATAGTAGTGCAATCCTCTCTCCCTCTTCTTTTCTTTTTGCTGGGGAAAGTGGGAAGGAAATTTATCAGTTCTCAAATACAATGTCTTCACTGTATGAATAAATTATCCTGTGGATATAACTTACACAATGTTCTTCTCTCTCTATTCACACCAAATGCATCAAGTCATTAAGATGACAGTGTGCCGCAAAATGATCTGAACTGTCAGGCAGCAGCAGCAAGAAAAGATAAAGATGTAAAAATTCTACCAGCCCCATTTTTCCAGCTGCAAAAGTTGTGGTCACAGAACTAGAACTGCTCAACAGCACACAGTCAGTCCTGTGCAATGAATCCAGGTTTTCTGTCCATAGAAAATCGATAACATTCATATTTATCAAGCTGAACAGTGGCTGTCAGAGGGACAATCCTAGTCCTCTAAAGGCTCCAGGTAAGATTTGGCTTTCAAAAACAAAACAAAGTTGCACCTTCAAAATACATCTTAATCATTTTGCTTTTTTTTTTTTTTAATGATCCTATTGAATGAGTACAAAGAAGGCTTTTTCTGGAGCAAAGAGTGATAAAGTTTCATGGCCAGTCAACTTTGGATATTGTCACATGGGAGGAAGTCCTCTTTGGTTCAGGAAGCACCAGAAGTGACCCAGAGAAGCCTGATCTGGCTAAGGATTTATCTGACATCCATATTACTGTCAGAAATGTTGCTCTGCCCCACTATCCTAACAATAAGCCTGATCAATTTCACTGGGAAAGAAAGGCTCATATAAACAAAATACAGTTGCCATTAAGTGCAGGGTGCTTGGAACAACAGGGCTGGGCAGATGATGAAAAAAACAAGCAATGAGTAGGGTATGTGGGAGAGGTGAACTCTGGAGGAAATCAGCCAGTACTACCTCTCTTATGGCACTAAACCATTTGAAAATTATTGTGTGCCAGTCTTAAGCTTATAAATGTCTCCTATGGTTCACTCAGAGCCAGCATAATATATTAAGGTCAATAAGATAGTACCAATTCGGCCTGAATTCCTTAAAGAAGATCTCTTGAGAAAGTTATATCTGCTAATGAGGCCTGATGCAATGACCTACTTAATAATTATAGAACACTTTCCTATGAAATGCTGCCACATAGTTTTCCTATGGAATATTGTCATGCAAGAGGGCATGAATGACAATGGAACCTTCTTTTTGCCCATATAACTTTGGGTATCATTGTTAAGGTCAAATGGTGGAAATCCTGGAATGACATATCATAAGTGGAAGAGTGTAAATTCTAATTTGGATTCCTACAGTATTCCTTCAGTATACAAATTATACTCAATATAATCTTCAAAAAGAATTTTGTATTATCTAGTGTAGGTATGGAGAATATGTGGCCCTTTGGATGTTGTGGAACTGCTGCTCCCATCAACTCTACTCAGCATTGCAAATTGCAAATGATGATGAGAGTTATACCCCAGTCACATCAGGGATACCATGCAATCCTTAGCCCAGAACAAATGCTTTATGAACTTTGCTGTTAAGAATAATTTTCATGTCTACAGTTTCCATGGCAGCTTTGTAGTTTTGGATGCAAGGTAAATAAAAGCTTATCTCCCATTGTAACATCAGGTAATCAAAATAAGTCCCTCTTAGCTAAAAAGCTTTCTTTCAGCCATCCTGCCCCCCCCATCTTTCTACTTATATTAATACATTCTGACATACAGCTGAATAAGCTATAATATTTGGAAATGCTTTTGTCTTGACATTGTTTGAATGCATTGCAATGGGATGGGAATAGTGTAGCCCTCCAAATGTTGTCAGATTGGAACTCTTATAATCCCATAGTTCAACTCTCATAGCCTTGCTGTTGGATGTGCTGTTTTTAGATACTAGGTGTTACGGTCTAACAACATCTGAAGAGCTACACACTTCCTACTCTTGACCTACAAAAATTAATGGTCACCAACTCAGATCGCTTTAAAAGGGGTTTAGACAAATTCTTGGGGAACAAACCTATCAGTGGCAATTAGTCATGATGGCTCTAGGATTTCTACAGTAAGCATGCCCCTGGATACCAGTTCTTGAAAAAAAATGAGTGGGAGAGGGTTAGGGATGGAATGTTCTACTTATAGGCTTCAATTAGCTCCTGAGGACAAATCTCCAGATTTTCTGACTACAACTCTCCTAAGCACCAAACAGAATGGTCGGTGTTTAAGGATTGTGGCTACTGAAATGTCTGGAGTGTGCTACGCTATCTATCTTAATAAAGAAAAACTCAATTGATCTTCAAAAGATGTGACAGATAATTCTTTTGAGGTTATTCAAACAGTGAAAATAATCCAGGATGAATCTGGGTTGAATCTTTCTTGTTCACATGCATCCCAAATTCACTCAATTCAGGGGTTTTTTTTGCAGGGGGGGAGAGGCTGCCAAAAGACCCACTAAACCCAGGATAATTGGCACCAGGGTTTTTTCAGAGTTTTTAAAAAAGATTTTCATCATCGTTAGTGTGAATAACAAACCAAACAGACTAGGGATTTAACCCCTCATGCCCGACTGTGTCTTTCTCCTCTAAGGAGGAGAGAGGAGAACTCCCTTTTTCATTTCCCCCCTGCTCCCACTGTCTCTTGGCTGCTGCCAGCTCTAAGGAGCAATGGGAGACATTGCTGCCACTGCCTCAACAGACCCAGCTTGGGACAGTTTCTCCCAGGGGTCGATGGCCCCCTTGGGGGGAGGCACAGGGCTGGCGAGCATGTCTGACCAACAGATGTGATGAGATGTTGTCCCAATGAAAAAATGGTGTGAATAACAAACCCAGAACACATGAGTTGGCTTATTCACATCTACAAAAAACAAAACAAAACGCTGACATCTGAATGACCCCTTTGTTAACAAAGAATGAACAAGTGGTAAATCTGTTTTTCCAACCACAAAATTGTCTTAATTTTTTAAGAAACTGAAGACTGAAGCACTGAATGGATAAATAAAGGGCATGTAAGTTTAGTCAGAAATGACCTGAAGGCACACAACACACACACACAAGTTACACAGAATAAAGTGCAAAAAGTAAAATCCAAAAGTGAATCCATCAATTCACTTTTTCTTGATTTAGGACATGATATGAATACTTCCAAGTTTAGTATATGGTTTAGTATCTGCTCTAATGATCCAGAATGATGGCCCAAAAGCCCAACTAAATACAGGTATACCTCAGTTAATGAAGTAAATGTGTTCCTGGGCTTGACTTCTTTAACAGGAAATTTGTATCTGAGGCAGAAATAACATGGAAAGAACAGTGACCAGTGCCTACACCACAAATAAGAGCAGCTCAACATGTTTCAGCAAACATTTTAATCAAAGATAACAGTATGTACATGTAAAATGAAACAACCCATCTCTGAATAAGTAAACAAAAACGCACTGAACCTTCGAGAGACCACCACAAATTGAAACCTTCAAAAATTCAACCAGGGATTCTTTTCTTTCATTAGCTTCCAATTTTTTTATGATTTCAATTTTGGTGGGCAAATATTTAGATCAGTGACATACACACACACACACACTGATCTAAACATTTGTCCACCAAAATCGAAATCATATGCATGCTGTCGATGGCTGGTAAGATAGGATTATCTGCTCTCCCCTTTTTTCTCTGTTTTGCTGTGTGCAAATGCTAATAAATTATAGAGGCAGATGCTATTTACCTTGCCTGCTGTAGGCAGGCAGGCAGGCAGGCACACACAGTTGAACAGTAGAGTAGAATCTCTTTCTCAGTCCAAGCTTTACTGTTTTGTTTACTGCAGACATACTACTGCAACCTAATACCATAAGTATGTGTTGTTCCACCTCTCCATCACCATCTTCTCAGTGTCAGTGCTCCTAACAAAATCCAGCTAGACAAAAAGCAAGGAGCAAGTGGAAGGCTGAGCAGGTATTAAAAGAAGCTTCTTTGTAAGATAACTATGTCTGTATTTCATTAATGACTGCTTGCAAATACACCATCTCTTATATAATTCACATCTAAAAGCAGTTCCAGAGCATTTAGACAGAGGTGGGAATCGCAAGGCCCTCAAAGGCCATTTTTTTACAGTCTGTTATCCTTCCCAGATATATTTTAATGGGGGAATTTTGCTTTTTCTATTATCTTCTAAAGTAAGGGGGCACAATTCAAAACAAAGTTTGTCTCAAAACAAGGTAAACGCTTCTTGTTTTAGCAACAACAAAAAGCCATTTCCCCCATTTGTACATTTTTCATGTACATTTATGCTGTTTTCCAAGCAAAAGTAATCTTCCCAAAACTTTTGGTTTCACTTGGAGGAGCTGGTGTGGTCCCCCACCAAGGGTCTTGGGACCACTTGCCATTTTTGGTTTACATCCCTGACTTTGTTCCATCTCCTGAACTGCACAACAGTTCGCTCACTCACTTTCACCCTCCTCTTGGCTTTAGAAACACCCAAATCTCTTTATTTAATCCACTATATTTGTTCTTGTATCATGTCAATGGTCCACAGCCTGCCAAAGGGCTCACTGCTCATCAGAGGTATGGGGCCTCTTTTCTCGTTTCCCATTTCAGGCAGAGATGTCTCACAGCAGCAAATAAAGAAAGTATAAGAGAGGTCATGCTCTATGACAGTGAGGGTGAACCTTTTAGAGGCCGAGTGCCCAAACTGCAACCTAAAACTCACTTATTTATTGCAAAGTGCCGTGTCCCTCTGGCTTTCTAGTAACAAACTATGGCAAACTCTGTGCTGGGGCTATGGCAAACTGTGTGCACACAGAGAGGGCCCTGAGTGCCACCTCTGGCACGTGTGCCATAGGTTCGCCATCACTGCTCTATGAGGTCCTCCAGGACACACCTCTTGAGAAATAGAGATTGCTCCACAAAGTCATGCAACAATCAGTGGAAACAGAAGGGAATGCAAAGGTAAGGGAGAGGGGAGAGGAAAGACATTAAAACAATCTATGATGTGGGCCAGAGCATACAAAAAACTACACCAACCTTTTGAGTTTGAGGTTCTGAAGGAGGTGATTTAACTCAGTTCTCTGTATGACCACCTAGGAACATGTCCCAGTGAAATCAGTGGGATTTGATTCTGAGCAGAAATGTATAAGATCGTAATGAATGTTGAAATCCAGTGCATACTGGCTTGGCAGAATCAATGCCCTTTGAATTCAGTAGGAAATTCAAATAAACATGAATAAGGCTTGGCTACAGAAAATAGTTATCTTTACATTTTAGTCTTGAGTCATATTGTCTTTATTGCTTATTTTGCTGGATTTTAATGATTAATTTAATTGCTTTATAATTCTTGTTGGCCTCCTTAGTAGCTCTTTCTGAGGCGAAATGAAGCTAGGAATGAGAAAACAAATATACCAGGCTAATGTAGATCACTAAATTCTCAATATTCTGTTCTTCTATGAGGCAAAGTTACTATTTCATTTTAGACAACCTGCAACCCATTAATAATATCTCAAAATGGCAGCAAGATAATGTCTCTTTGAGATGTCTGTTCCACACCAAAGAACACCCTCTTCTGTTGACACACCAACCTATTTCATGCCACCAGCTCAGTTAGCACAATGTCCCTTTCTTGTCGCTGATATGAATTGCATTTCTCCTTACACAGCATTTATTGGAGTGTATTTTTAGAACTTTCTGCAAAAGTGCTTTTATGAGTAGGCACTTAAGTAAGATGGAAAGGTGGGGCAGAATAACACTTTAGAAAGTGTTGAGAACGAAAGTTGAGCTTCCATGAGCACTATTCAAATATTGTTTGTTCAACTCAAGCACAGGCTTGCTTCCAAATGGAAATAGTGTATCCCCAAACAATTCTATTGCCTTTTAAAGCTCAGAAAGAAGATTTAGAATTAGCTGTTCAACATTATGCAGTGACAAAATCTGACCACTCTGCACGTTTTGATCCCAAAACCTCAAATGTATATGCACGTGTGCATATATTGTATTTTGGGAAGCAGGACCTAAAATTGAGCTTTTTACTACTCATGGTATGGAGGAGAGATCCCTCTTGGACACAGATGTTCTGAACAGAAGCAGGGATGGAACCAATATTGTTTCAAAACTGATTCAAAAAATTGTAACCCGCTAGAAGTTATTTTCAGGGTCTCTTATAACATAAAGGGAAGATGTGTTTATTAACAAAACAATGAAAGCTGACTCTTGTGGGATTTGGGGGGGGGATTGAATTTTATGCTTGTGGTCAAACAGGGAATTGCATAGGAACATCATGAGTAGCCAGACATGTACTCATGTGTTTCAATGAACACTTAGCTTCTAGAGGTCTGAATTACAAATATCCAATCACTAGAGATACTGGTAGCATTTATAGAATCACAGAATAATAAAGTTGGAAGGACCATCTAGTCTAATCCCCTAAACAGCTAAAACACTCCTGAGAGATGGCTATTCAATCTGTTTAAAGACCAACAAAGAAAGAGAGTCCACTACCTCCAATCATTTTTGAACAGTTCTTACAGAAAGAAAAAGTTATTCCTATTGTTTAGATAGAATCTCTTTTCTTGCAATTTGAATCCATTGGTTCATGTCCTAGTAGTCTCTACAGGTTCAGAGAACATCTTCTACAAATATTTTAAAATAGCTATTATGTCACTTAATCATCTTTTCTCCTAGCTAAACATACCCAGCTCCCTAAGACATTCTTCATAGGCTAGTTTCCTCCTTTTTATCATCCTGCTCACCTCCTCTTGTCAATATCCTTCTTGAATTGTGTTGCTTAGAGCTGGACACAATATTCCAGGTTAGATCTGACCAAAGAAGACAAAATGGTACTATTTCTTCATTGGCCCAGCTCCAATCCTAATCTTGTCTTCTGGAGTACTGCCTACCTTTTCTAATTTGGTGTCTTCATATTTGATAAGCATGCTCTCTATCCCATCATCTAAGTGATTTATAAAGATGTTGAACCATGCTTGGACCAGGACAGAACACAAAGGCACTTCACCCAGAGAATGAGCAGCAACCAATGAGATGCACTCTTTGGGTTCAGTCCATCAACCAGTTAAAATCCACTAAAGAGTAGCATTGTTGAACCCCCATTTTACCAGTTTATCTGTCAATAATATCATTGGAGAACCATGCCAAATGCCTTACTGAAATTGATATACTCCATCCACAACACTAACCTCTCAAAACTGCAACACTATTTTAAACAAACAAAAAAGGAGAGATAAGATTAGACTATCATAACTTCTTCTTCAGAAACTCATGTGGGCTCTTAGCAGTCACAGCATTCCTTTCTAAGTGTTTGCAGACAAACTTTATTCATCTGTTCAAAAACTTTTTCTTGAATTTATGTCAGGCTAGATCCTCTTTTTCCCCTTTTTGAAGATGGGAACAACATTCACCCTCCTTCTCTCTGCTGCAAACCCTTCTGTTCTCCAAGATTTCTCAAAGAATATTGACAGGTGCTATAGTTACATCTGTGGGTCCCTTTATTACTCATGGTTGCAATTCATCTGGCCCTGGAAACTTTCGTGGAGACTTTAATTCATTTAGAACAGCTAGATGTTTAAGAAGGGATTCTCACAAGGGAGCACACTCCTTGAATAACAACAGTGGACTGGACTAGAGTAACCAATTCCTAGAGGATGAGATGAACAGTGTTGCTACTTCTATTTTCCTTTCCCCCTCCACCTTCCCTTAGGATGGGAAGAAGGCTGAGCGAGCAGAAGCAGCTTCAGCACCATCCAAATTGGACTGCAGTTGCACTGCATAAATAATGCAGTTTGTCACCATTTTAACTGCCATAGCTCAGTGCTATGGAATTCTGGGATTTCTAGTTTTGTGAGATATTTAGCCTTCTCTGACAATTCCAGTGCTACACCAAACTACAAATCCCAGTATTCCATACCATGGAACCATGAAATTTAAAACGGTGTTAAACTGCATAATTTTTGCAATGCAAATGCATCCTGGGATTGCCCTTTCCTTAAGCCAAAGAAACTTACTTTTGGGCAAGCAACATCAAAGACACAACCTACTGCCTGTGGGTTCATGCATGAGAAAATGCAGTATCATTACTGTAGTATGCTGTGTATGTTTTCTCCTCCTGTAGAAAAGTCATCAGTCTCTAAGGGAACAATCTAAAGAGCCTTTTCCTGAAAGAAGAATTGGAGGAGGAAGTGATAAGTAATTCTTAAGTGCCTTTGCACATACCCACTTGAATCTTACCCATTTTTGGGCAAACAAAATGATGCATGTACATCCCTATCAATTACTGAAATTAATATCTCAGGATGTGGCCCAGCAGGCTGAATACAGCCTATTAGTCCTACTATGTATTTTGGCCTGGCAAGTTCTTAGCAATTCCTCACTTCTGCCATCTCTGGCAAGAATGAAATGAAGAGATTTATTAACCCCCTCAATGGGCTGCCATATATAAATGGCAGCCTATGCTTTGCTTGGTGGCTTACAAGTTCCACCAGCCTCTTTAAAGATGTTGTAAATCTAATTCTGCTTTCAAATAAAGAAAACACATTATTCACTGCTCTGTATTTGAGCACAGCCTCCTCTAACTAGAATGAAACAAGGTTTCATTCTTAATTTTCCTCACTCTATTAAGAACAACCAGAATGCCTAACAAAGGAGTTTATCACATGGGAGGAATTTCTCTTAATTTCGAATGAAAAGAAAGTGCATTAATGAGCTCCAGATCTACACAGACACCTAGCTTGGATAAACTTTCACAAAATTAAGTTCCTGTAAGCTGATGATTTTGCAGGAATGGGTGATCTTGAAAATCTGTTGCCAGGTTGCAGTTGGGTCATTCAAATGAACCTTTCATGGTAGCCCTGCTCATCCTTTTGCTCATCCTTTTGCTTATCTTTCTTTCCTGTGTTCTCTGAAGTAATGTTGAAAATCCCACTTGCCACAGCAGTCAGGAAAGAGGAAGGAATGGCAAGAATGGCAAGAGCACAGAAACAAAAGATTAGTGGCTGCACTCGTGCTCTCTCTCTCTCTCTCTCTCTCTCTCTCTCTCTCTCTTTGAGTGCATTCATCTTAAAATTGACTTAAAAACAAAAGAGGTGAGCACCATTCATTTCATTTGTTTTTGTCATGATAATGAATGGGGATTCATATGAATGACTTTTGAATGAAAGTCCATTCATTTCTCATTTTGTTTCATTAGGTGCCCTGTTGAACAGGCCACAGGCAGGTTACAAGAATGTGGGAAGCTCTTGGCCTCAGTCTGTGCCCTTTTTAAAATTGTTTCCAAAGCAGAGAAGTCTATTTTAATAGTCTGAATTATGGCAGTTCTGAAAAAAAATTATGCTTTTGAGATTGAAACATAGACTTTTCAAGCAAGAGAAGAACAGCAAGCTCCCCCAGTGAGTCATGGTACTTCTTGGCATTCTAGGATTTTTTTTTATGTACGGCTCACAAGTCTGAATTCTGTCTACACTTATTCTGGGGTACTTATCAGGCAGTCTTTCTTCCACCATTTAAGAGCACCATCTTCTGCATATCATGTCTCTGGGATACCTAAGCAAAGCTGCTGCTTCCCTTGCCTAAAATGAGCTCTTCTTTATGCCTCCGTCAATATCCATCACAAAATAATACAGTGGATTAAATAAACAAGAAGAGTCAGGACAGGACAACAGTCATGACCACATGTTAGGTCCTTTAACTATTGAAAACTCACTCCTATGCTTTTTATTTAGAAAGCTACCACTAGGCAAAACACGAAGAGTTCATGTACCCACATTTTTTTCCAAGATAGGTTTGTGTTGCATCTTGAAGCATGACATTTTGAAAGGCTTTTCAGCAACCAAGGGAGGGGGACAGGGGAGGAAGGGACTTTAAAATATTTATTTTGGATGAATAAAATATTACATCTGGCAACTATGACAAGAATCATTTCCATCCAAGCTCTACAAGCTAGTTGCCTTGTATAGTGCCATCAGTGTTGCCTAGCATTAAGAGCCATTGCCCTTTGGGGTCTCATAAATGAGAAGCCATTACCAAACCAATCAGATAGAGCAGGTTGCAACTGCCCCTTGCGTTTTTACCAGACAGATGGTGGGAATGTAAAAGAAAGGGAAGCAGAGTATTCTTTATACTAACATAAAACGTCCTCTCAAGTAACGGCCCTTGTGTCAGCAAAACATGCACTCATCACATATATGAAAGAGGATCAGACTCAGTAATAGTAAAGGAGGTAGGAAACAAAATATGGACTTAAGAGGGCTCTGTATGACAGATGTGGGGAACTTTGGGGCCTTGACCTGCAAGTATTATTAGTACCAAACAGCTAAAACAATCTATTTTATCAATCTATTTTAATCTATAAAGCTATACTAGTTCTCCCCAATAAACTAGTTTTTCATTCTGGAAGGAAGGCAGGCAGGCAGTCTAAAATTGGTAAGAGTCATATCACCTAATTTCTTCTCACTGTCTTCCAACAATCTTAAGCATGTGCACAAAGATTTTCTCTTCTTTCAGTTCCTTTATACTAACTAATTTCAAAAACAGTGACAGTATGTTCCATCTTTTTGGTGGGAGGGGTGTTATGGGGCCATATATTATATTCCGCTCTTCCTAAATTTTGGCCTGGAGAAGTGCCCCTTCAGGGCTGGATGCCTGAGATCAGTAGCTCAAAATGCTGCAGCTTGCTGGTCTTACTAAATAAGGTACTGATTTTATTACAAAGAACATAAGGGTAAATTTCCTCTTGTCCCTTAGATTCAGGGAAAGATCTTCTGCTACCTAACTCATTCTGAACTGGGTTGTGGACACTGAAAAATACAAATCTACTTAGGAAAACTAAGCATAGATTCAGGTGCTAGACTGTGCCTGAAAACTTAGACTCAGGCTAGACAAAGGAGTTGACAACTCCCAAACAGACCAGTGCTTCAAATAGTCCTTTATAGGCTTTCACTTAATCTTTTATTTAAAAAATTCTCTTTTGTCATTAGACCTGGATAGCTGGTACCACCGAACCTGGATATTAGATTTTTCCAGTATGAAGTACAGTATATTCAACATTCATGTTTTGCACTCTTGTCTTGACGTAAAACAAGTTAAAAGGCTGAAATGGAAACTGAAGCATCAAAAACCATGTCAGTGAGTCAGACTGGACCTGTTATATGATCGGATTGCTTTATAACTCCATTTTTCCAATAGACACACTGGTTGGCAATACCTGCACAATGCTGGCAGCATCCCAAAGATACAGCAAGGCAGCCAACTGTGAGGTATTTTGGTAGAAATGTTACAAGTTGGCCTTTTGTTGCATACTGAGTGTGAAGACACTTGGAGGGCTTCCCATAGGTAGCAGAGATTCAGAATACAGCCTAAGTCAGTTTGGGCTCTTTAAAGCACAGATATATTCTCAGGCTGCATCTATACAGACGAATTAATGCAGTTTGCAACTGCTTTAACTGCCATGGCTCAATGCTATGGAATTCTGGGATTTGTAGTTTTGTGAGCTATTTAGCCATCTGTAGCAGAGTGCTGTCACAACAAACTACAAATCCCAGGATTCCATAGCACTGAGCCATGAAAGTTAAAGCAGTGTTAAACTGAATTAATTCTGCTGTATGGTGGGTTACAGCCTCTGCTGCTGCCATGAAGGCAATGCTTGTGCTACTGATTAATTGTGGGTCATTTTCTCAACAGCAAGGGATGACTCGTCCACAGCAAACATGGCAATCTGTATCTCCTGGCCTGCACATAAGCCACCACAAGCATGAAAACTGGGCCACTCTCCCCCACATGGAAAAAAAAACAAGGATTGAAAGGATGGCACAAAAGTTTGGACATGCATAAGAAAAATAAGATTCAATTTGCATGAATACCAAATATTGGCAAGAAAACCTATTTATAGTGTACAGGTGTGAGCAGACATCAGAACAGCCAGTGGCAAAGTTTAGATTTAAATAAAATGATACAGATTTTTTAAATAAAATAAAAATAAAATGCAAACAGCAGCAGCAGGCTAGAAGTTGCAAGAAATTTCCCCCACCCTTATCCTAGCATGAGTTCAATTTAGAAGTCAAAATGAATGCAGTTTCTTTCCAAAACATGCCAATAACTTTGTATTCTGTTCAAGGCCCACATAATTATTTCAAACAACACTAGCACATCATAACGTGCTAGACTCCCAGTTTCCCAAGAACAAAAAGGAGTAACTACTTCAACTAACAGCTAAGACCTATATGACACTAAATTAGGGGAAAAGAAAAAAGGATCATGAAAATTTTGTTGGACTCTACTCAGGCTGCATCCTGTTCTTTTTCTAAAAGTGTATAACATGTTTTATTTTATGGTGGAAAATATAATTTACAGCAGATCTTAGTTTAAATGCTAGTTATACCAATCATTATGTACATATATATGGATACAGTAGCAAATCTATATTTCATACCATCTGTTTTCCACAAAATAGTGGATTAGGTAAAGAACAAGGGTTATACTAAATTAATATAATGCACTATTCTTCATACATTTTGTAAGATAAAACAGATACAATGCAATTATTATCCTGTTTCATATTACTCAGTTGCACTGGTCATGAATTTCTGGCCTTTAGTAATGCTGTAGGTTTAATAGTGAACTGTACACTTTAATGAAGCAGTTGAAATTAATCGTCTCATTAAAACTAGACATATAGTTTGCTCGTACCCAGCTGCTGCTACTAATACAGCAACTGAGAAACAGGTGTATTTGGCTCTGTCTCTCCCAGGTACAACAAGGGTGCAGTGCTATAGGACATTTGGCTGTAGTCAGCCTCTGTATGTGCTTGTCTATATGTAAAATGCAATCAGTGTATAGCGTGTATGAACTGAAACTGAACAAAACCAATACTGGTATTTTCAATAAATGAATCAATCTTTAACCTTATAACTTTGCAAAATCTTAAAATAAAAGTGTTACCAAAAGTGCTGTTTTTCTGTATTTTGGATATAGGTGACATCCCACATGGCCCCAGATGGAATCTGGTCTGCTATCAGCCATAATCCCCAAGGCTAGGGACCATGTACACGCCACACCCAAGGTAAGGTCAGCCTCACCAAACAATGTCTTCCAGACAGTCTGAGAGTTGCTAATGAGACTATCATTCTATCCAAATAATCAGGAGCTACAATGTTTGCCCACCTTGATCATCTTACCCCCTCCTCAGTCTGTTATCAGACCGGATTAAAATCCCCCAAAACAATAGGACATCTCTGTCTGGGTGTTGCCCATGCAGTTACACACCCTTTGCCAAAGGCTTAGTTTCTGTCTTTTAAAAACTCTTAGATTTTCTCTTTCAGTGTGCCAGTCTGGATTTCAGGGGGAAGTTCTGTCCCTCTGAACTCTGGTCTAGCTCCTGATTCAGTCATTCATTCTGTGACTGAGTCCCATCTCCATCTCAAATCATTTGTACTCTGAAAGAAGCCTTACTTTGTATCGCCCTTAGAACTGCTTGTAAATCTATTCCATGCTAACCTCTGATTTCCCAGAGCCTTGTATGAATGTGTGTGTTAGTGAATTGCTGTGTGACTTTCTCCCTTTTTAATAAAAATAGTTTTCAATTAGAAGAAGTCTGTCTCTGCTCCATTTCTTAAGAAATTCCCTGGCCTGTTGGGTATATATATCGGGAGGCGAACTCACAGGGCTGTTGTAGCAAGGCCATCTCCCAATATTGAGCTAATTAAACAGACCATTGGCTACAAAGGAATACAAGAATACACAATGCATCATTCAACCAATTGCTGCCCTACCTCACCCTACCTCATATGACCATTGTGAAGATAAAAAGAGAAAGGGGAAAGTATATACACAGAGTCTTGATATTCATGGAGGCGAGGGAACAAAAACATTAATGAACATTTGAAGAGCCAAACTAGTTTACTTTTACATATGTATAGGTCATAGTCAGATTAAAGAACTACACTTAAGTCCCTGAGTGTCCTCTACAAATCAGGGCAACATACAGCAGGTTTTGAGCCAACATGGCATAGTAGTTTGAGCACTGGACTATGACTCTGGAGCCCAGGATTCAATTCCCCACTTGGCTATAGAAACCACTGGATGACCCTGAATGGCTCACACACCCTCAGCCCCAGAAAACCTGATAGGTTTGCCTTAGGGTCTCCATAACTGAGAAAAGACACAAAGACACACAGCAGCAGCAGCAGCAGCAGCAGTTTAGGCAGTGATTCACAGAGTATTAAAAAATATTTTTGAACTACTGTGTCTTGAATCCTCCCGGCTCACAGGGCCAATTGGGATTCTGTGTATTGTGCTCTAAAAGTCACTTTTCCAAGCTCTGCTGGTGGGTCCCATGATTTTGAACGTAATTCAGAAATTATATCATATTCATGACAGAGATGGGAAAATTAATAGAAAAGGTTAAAGACCCTGAGTTAAAGGTTAATGTGTCAAAAATACATTAGACCTTAGTGTCGAAATTTACATTACTTTACATGCATTACCAGAACGAAAGTGAAAAATATCACCCATGATTTTACTTCTCTCCTCATAACACTTGTTCCTGTTTTGAGCTTTGAAGTGGAAGAAATAGCTGCGTGAACTTCTTTACCCCATTTGACACTTGTTGTACCAAAAGCTCTTCTCTTGCTTCTGCTTTCTTCTTTATAATAATATCTCCTTACTTTCCCCCTTTCTTTGGGTCATTGATTCTCACAGCAAATGGCCAGAGTTAAGTGGTTCAGAATTCAGTTTCATTATATAAATGAGGAACCCCTGTGCAGTGTCCAGTGTAGAACACATAAGCGTAATCAGGATGAGAGGAAGGCCACCGTCCTTCAAGCTGTTGTTATGGCTGTTGGCTTAAAATCTTTAAACTATGGAACTTCCTGAACCAGCAGACTCTAAACACACATTAAAATAATTGGAAATAAATATACACAGAGAGAGAAGTGATTAATACACACAGAAGTGATTAATAAACAAAACTTTATATATATCAAGAGGAAAAAAATCAGCTTCTACCTTCTTCATTTGCCAAAGAGATGTATGGAAGCTAGCAGGTTAGAGAGATCCTCTCTGTGGCTCTGTTATTATCTGAGACATAGAGGATCCTGGACATTTGGCTCTGTGGATTTTTGGTAGTACACAAAAACATCCAACACAGGGATATGGATTTATAAGGTGATTCGCCATCTCTTTTTCTAAGCAATTCCTCATTAGTAAGGTTTTGTGTGATTTCAGTAATAATGAACAGAACTTAATGAAGTTCCATGATGATGTCTTTGTCCAAAGTTTGTGTGCTTTCTTATCTTTTAGCTCCATCTTCCACTAGTGGCGTTGTGTGAGAGAAGTTGTTGGAAAAGGGGAGAAAGTCTCAATTCCAGTTTATATCCTAAATTATGGAAGTATGTGGAAGGAAAATTTCCAATACACGTCTCTCAGCAGCCCTCTGCTTAGACAAAGAGATGGCTGATCACCTTATAAGCCCACCTTGTTCCTGAGTGCCCTTTATCCTTCTGAAAAGACAAAAAGACAAGACTTTTAGCAGGATCATAATATGCTACAGGGGCAAAAGGTATAACTTTTTGTCTTTAAGCTTCCTCAAGCTGATTTGTTTTACAATCAAAGCCCATATGTTTCACTCCTTTTACATGGCTTAATTTGGCTTTCTAGCTTCTGCTTCTGAAATCTGCTGATTTTACTTGTAAAGTTGATGGTAGGATGCGCTAATAGATGGAGCAGCAGAAGGACATCAGTATTCCTGTGAGTACTAAACATATATTAATGTTCACACCTTGAAAACAAAGCAAAGTATCATGTGCAGAGAGCCCAGTTTCTTTGAGCCATTTGTGGGAACATTCCACTGCTTTCTGTGCTCTCTGCTTTTTTATGGAACACCATGAACTGGATCATACAAGCTGATTAGTAAGAAAGCAAATCATTTGATGTCCATGCCTTGATTGATTTTGGTAACCTTGGAAGTTTTCCAGCTTTATGATCTACAAAGCAACAGGCAGATCACAATGTAGTTTAAAAAAAAACAAGTAGGTGCAAGGCAAAGCAGTGACATTTTCCAATATATACAGATCAATACAGCTGCATGAGGTTTCAGCCTTGTGTTCTAATTATTTTATGAAGACTGTGTGCCTAAAGATTGTGGAAGGTATGGCATTAATAAGTTATAATATGTATACTTGGCCAGCAGTTTCTCCTCTCTGTAAACAAAGTGTGGAAAAAGCAATTTAATTCCTTCAAGGATCATGACATTTATAAATTACTCTCATAAAAAATGAGATTAAGGTCACTAAAAGGGCCACGAGGGCACATTTTATTTCAAAATGAAAGTCATAATTCACTATCTTGATTTAGCATGTGAATGCGAATGTAGGGTGTTTCACTCCTTAAATGGCAGCCAGCTTCTATCATCTGTCATGTCTCCTCTTGTACATTTATGTCACAGACATATATCTTATCAGTACTATATTTGCAGTAGCAGATTTCACAGAACAGAGAAGCAATGCCTGGAAATCTCAGTGGCATTGTTCTTTCCTCTCTGGCAGCAAACATGGCTTCCAGCCACAACTTATTTCACAGCCGTTGCAGAAGATGTTTGCTGTAGTGTGACAGAAAGTGATGGAAAAAATTATTCTACCCAAAACAAACAAACAAAACCCCAAAAGCCAGATAGTATCACTGACTTTTATGTCATTGCTGGCTCTTGACTGGCACCTAGAGATATCCCTAACACTGATGCTCTCTGATAAAGGATCACACCACATAGTGACTCGCTTCAGATATAGCTGCATTTTGAAACTTCATCTGGAAACTTCATACGGACTTCTCTGCATAGGTACTTGTTTGTGTGCATTGGACAGACCACTATCACCCTTGCTCATGAATCCCTTCCCTGCCCTGATGAAGGCTGTTAACTGGGGAGGATCTTCTCTCTGTCCCACCACCTTCTCAGGTGTGTTTGGTGGGAACAAGAGAGAGGGCCTTCTCAGTGGCTGCTCCCAAGCTTTGGAACTCCCTCCCTAGAGAGGCCAGGATGGCGTCATCCTTACTATCCTTCCAATGCCAGGTAAAGACATTCCTGTGCAGGCAGGCCTATTAAGCAGAGAAGGACTGGGTTTTTAATAATGTTGTTACTCAAATTTTAATGGTTTGTATTTTAATATATTATATTTTAATTTATAACTGTTTTAATCCTTACAATTGATTAATTGTTTTTTAAATTTTATATTTATGTATTTTAATATTTTGCATTGTTTTTAAATTGTATTGTTTTAAACTTGTTCCCTGCCTTAAGTCCCTATATTGGGAGAAAGGTGAGATATAAGAAAACAACAACAACAACAACAACAAAACAACAACAACAACAATAATAATAATAAGCTATTGGTTTCAAAAATACTCACCCCAACCCCAACCTGTCGGGTCTACAAACTCTCATTACTGGAAGTGGATGGAACCTCTTCATAAGAACAGGGGAGCATTTTGGCTTCCAGCATGGACCAATAAGGATAAATAGATCAACCAGGGGCATCACAAAGCAATACATCAACCAAAAAAGATACAGACCTGAGGCCTAATGTGCCCTAAGTGGATTCATTTCCTGTTGCTGTACCACTCCATCCTCACAATCACAGAATCATAGAATTGGAAGAGACCACCATCCAGTCCAACTCCCTGCCATGCAGGAATGCACAATCAAAACACTCCCAACAGGTGGCCATCCATTTTATGTTTAAAAACCTGCAAAGAAGGGGACTCCACCACACTCCAAGGGAGCATGTAAGGAGGTTTTTCCTAATGTTTAGCTGAAATCTCTTTTCCTTTAGTTTAAATCCACTGCTCCTCTGGAGCAGCAGAAAACAAGCTTGCTCTATCCTCTTTATGACATTCTTTCATATATTTAAACATAGCTAACATGTCACCTCTTACCTTTTTCATCCTCAAGCTAAACATGGCACTATTACTTCCCTTGATCTAGATATTACACTCCTATTGATGCAGCCTAGAAGCATGTTGGCTTTTTTTGCTGCTGCATCACATTGTTGACTCAAGTTTAACTTGAGATCTACTAAGACTCCTAGATCCCTTTCGCATGTTCAGATATATTGCTGTAGTCAATACCATGTTCTCAAGAAAAGCAACAGTAGTAAACCTAAACTAAAGGTACATTCCAATACTGTAGCAGAAAGTATCCCTTGTCACCATCTTAGTAAGAAGGACATCATTACTATAAGTACAGACCCAATCAAGGCTCCATTAGTATTTTCAAAGGCAGTGAGGCTGAGTCGTTAAACATTCAGTTTGCACTAAAATCTGTTTTGTTGGTTTCATTTTTTGATGCAAAAATTAAACACTGCAAAAGTTTTCTTCTCGATGGGTAATATAAAAATTCTTGTGAAATTTGATGGGTTGGAGGGTGCATTTTGTGACATTTGGGGGGGATCATGGAGGTTTGGGAGATATTTATTTATTTATTTATTTTTGCTATTCAGATAGTGACAATTTTCTTTTGCATTCACATAAGGGTTAAAAAACCTGAAAAGTATGGTAAATTTTTTTTTGACAGGAACATGGCAAGGATCATAACTTTTGAAAATATTATTTACAGTTCTAGTTTCTACTGCTAGAATCTGCTAAAGTATCAGTCTTTACAGCAGCCCTTGTACTCCTATCCTAGAGAGCCACTAGACAAAGTTTCTCCTATTCAGCACTAAGCTGTCTGACTGCTGATACTCTGGACAGCTCCCTTAAATTTCTTGAAGTTAGAATTGGAGAAAACTCCAAGCAAGGCCTGTGAAGGTGGATGAGTCTGATCAGTAGCACAGCCAAAAGGAGAACAGAATCTAGAACTGATTGGCTACCTAATATGGTATAAACTGTTTCTTTGCTAGTACAAGATCTCCAAGAACTGTCCAGTAAGTTATACAAAGGGACACCACTAGTTTAATTAACTTATTTGGAAGAGGTTATCTCTACAAATTAAAAAATATATATTTTTATAAATGCATATAGAAACAGCACACACAGTTTTATGTCCATATACACATACTATTTTTTTTTAATCTTCAGCAGGCATGAATAGCAAATAGGGAAAAACTCCTTATCTATCCCTTGACGTACCAAATACAGGCAGGTATACTGTGGGTAATAGCTTCTTTTAAACTGTAGAATATACATTAAATAATTATGAGGTTTCTTTCCAGTTCACAACCACATTGTTCAATGTGTGCGCTTCCCCCCCTCTTTTTTAGTGAAAATGTTCTTGCTGTTTCATGGCAATGGTGTGAAACATTTTATGGTTTCTGAGGTAACTTGAACACAAGCATGCATCAGTATGAATTTTCAGGGTCAGTGCACACGCTACATAGCAGCAAAGGTAGACTAAAGGTACATGAATCAGCCAGCTACAGAAAAATCTGGCTATCTCATGAGTGTACACATGTGACACACTCGTTTGCTTTATTTATACTTTACACTTCATAGTGCATCTCAAATAGTCAGTTCAATGTAAATTCTAAATGAGTAGGAGTGCAAACAGATCTGCACTGCATTGAGCACAGGCTGAAGCATGTGCCCAACCACTGAGATGCCTGAAGTGGCTGCAATCACATGTTAATTCCAACCACAAGTGGTTTTGTTTTCTCCAATGCCTTCAAATGGCTTTCCAAGCCAACATTCCTCCTTTGCTGAATCAGGGACACTTCTGAATATTTGGGGTCAAAACACGGGGGGGGGGGGGGGGAGGATCCAGTTTCACTACTGTTATATCAATTTCATTTGATGTAGTGGGCCTTTCAATCACTCGATCCTATTTCATCCCCCCCCCCCCCATTTTTCACACAAGCAGAACGAAAGAAAGAAAGACTATTCCCTTACTCCCTTTCTAAAAGCTAAAGTACACAGAGCGCTTTGGCTGCCGTAAGGGGCATCACTGGGAGTATGGGACGTGTGGTCTGCATCAAGTGATACTCCAAGGGGAGTTGACACCACTGCTTCCCAAATATCTACCTTTTGGCAGAAATGGGCTGTGATGTTCACTTGTGTCCCTTTAAAACACTGAAGAGATTGTGTGAGCAAGGCAAGGCTCTGTGGGGAGAGAAAGGAGATGCCACAGGTTTGTTTGGTTTTTTTAAATTAAGGTCCCATACAGACTGCCAAAATAATGCTGCTTCAGGTCACTTTGGAGATATGCTGTTTCAATAATGCATGTGTCCTAAGAGTCTGGAAGCTGCGCCAAAGGTGTGCTCCAGTCCTTAGGATTGGATCGTGGCTTTGGTGCAGCTTCCGGACTCTTAGGACGCATGCATCAAACTTTCATTTTAACAGCATGAAACTATATGCATGTAAATACATTTAGGCTGTGAATACGATATTGTAATTTAAAGATGTAATTTTAATTTTGCTAGTTGTTTATGTCAGTGATGGCCCTGGCCTCAGAGGGAGAGAAGAAGAAGGCACAGCTCCAAATGCCTATCCCAGAGACAGAAGAAAGGCCCTCCCTCCATTCCAACTGCCATCACTATGGCCTCAGAGGAAGAGAAGAACCACTGGACTTGATCCCCTTCCCAACTGCCATTCCATTCTCCTTTTGTGTCATGCCATTTTTAGATTGTAAGCCTGAAGGTAAGGAACTATATAATTACAGTGTGGCTTGGGTGCGGCTTCCAGCCTCTTAGGATGCATGCATCATTTAAACAGCATACCTCCAAAGTGACCCAAAGCAGCTTTATTTTTTCCTGTCTGTTCAACCCCTTAGTTTTGAGTAAATTTGCACTTTACTTATATTAAGGCGTCATTCTTGAAGTGGGAGTATGGTCCACTGGATTCAGTGGATCTATGCTAAGTAAAACAGGCATAGGATTGTACTACAAATCAATATTCTGATTCTGAACCAGCCAACATATTGCACCCCAGATATAACTCATGATACAATCACTGCCAACCAAGACTGCTTCATATTCAATATTCTCAAGTCACGATTTTATCTATTTTGATGGGGTTTGTGAATCATGCTTTTTCTTCTGCTTGACTGAATCAGTGTAACTCATCAGGCTTCTGATGCAAATAGACTGGCTTAAATAACTTTTTAAAATCCAAACACGAAAAGAATATAAACAATGTGTGTGCACATGTGTTTTATTTTTCAATTTCAACTAAATTCTGTGAACATGTTTTCCCCTTGTAATGTAACCAAACTCACCCCACCTACACACTCCATAAATGGAACAAAAAGATTTGTACATCTTTTTCTGGGAATATAAACAAAAGGGGCGGGACTGCACTTCATTGTAATTTAGCTATTCCTCTCCCTCGTTTTTTTTTTCCATTTCTGATTGTGTAATATAATCTTAAGCACTTTTATTAAATCTAGGCCATAACCCAAGAAGCTCTCTTTAACCAGAACAAATTGTTTAGTTAATCCTGTACTTTTTATTCTGGTTTGCCAAAGTTCTGGAAAGTTCTTTCACATCACTCTTTTAGCAAGACTGATCACAACTTATAACAGTGACTTTCTATGCACAAAGTAGATACTATCCCACTGTACAATAATCCCTCTTCCAAAGAGGCAGGTCTCTCCTCCTTCAAATTTGCTTATATATATTATGGATTCAGGATTTCCTTATATATATTTATGGACACTCCCCTAGAAGAAAATGTATCCTAACAATTGCAATGAAGCAGAATCTGCCATGCCCAAGCAACTTCTAAAAAGGTGAACAAGCCAATCTTATGCATGCTTATTCAGAAGTTAGTCTTATTGTTCCCTTTATGACTTAGGGGCTAAACAGACCTACAATAAATGGTGGCATCAGGGCGGAGTGGGGGCATGGTGACCGCATGCCACATGTCCCAACTCCTCCCCAATGTCTGCATCATGCCTCCTGCCTGACCAGTTGGAAGGCAGCATTATGCCATTTCAGCACACTGTTTAGATGCACTGTGTTAAAGAATCGGCCATAGCAAAGATGCCTTTTTGCCTAAAAAGAGTAGCATTTTGCCATTGTTTTCAGCACCGACAAATTGCTGGATCAGGGCCATGGCATGCAGCTGCCGCAACCCCAATCAAGCAAGGAAATGGGCAGCAGGACGCTGATCCAAAGGGGCAGTCTGTTTTGCCCCTTACTCTCAGGAAAGAGCATATATGTTTGCACTCTAAGCCATATAGTATAAACCTGCAGGCTGCTCAGACCACAATCCCAGTAATGACAAGTTACAACAGTGTAAAAGATACCTAAGAGCTATTGTATTGAAAACTCCTAAATAACAGGACTCTCCTACTGAACTGGGAGGTATCTTCTTGACTGACCAAAGCCAAAGGGTGCTCAGCAATGGCTCCTTTTCATCCTGGAGAGAAGTGATCAGTGGGGTCCCACAGGGCTCTGTCCTGGGGCCAGTGTTATTCAACATCTTTATCAATGACTTGGATGACAGAATTGGGGGCATACTCATCAAATTTGCAGATGACACAAAATTAGGAGGAATAGCTAATGCCCCAGAGGACAGGATCAACATTCAAAATGACCTGAATAGACTAGAA
>NC_056524.1:111998156-112041888 GCF_019175285.1 Sceloporus undulatus | reverse complement strand
AATACAGGCAGGTATACTGTGGTAATAGCTTTTTAAACTGTAGAATATACATTAAATAATTATGAGGTTTCTTTCCAGTTCACAACAACATTGTTCAATGTGTGCTTCCCCCCTCTTTTTTTAGAAAATGTTCTTGCTGTGCATGGCAATGGTTGAACATTTTAGGGTTTCTGAGGTAACTTGAACACAAGCATGCATCAGTATGAATTTCAGGGTCAGTGCACACGCTACATAGCAGCAAAGGTAGACTAAAGGTACATGAATCAGCCAGCTACAGAAAAATCTGGCTATCTCATGAGTGTACACATGTGACACACTCGTTTGCTTATTAACTTTACACTTCAGATGCATCAAATAGTCAGTTCAATGTAATTCTAATGAGTAGGAGTGCAAACAGATCTGCACTGCATTGAGCACAGGCGGAGCATGTGCCCAACCAGGAGATGCCTGAAGTGGCTGCAATCACATGTTAATTCCAACCACAAGTGGTTTTGTTTTCTCCAATGCCTTCAAATGGCTTTCCAAGCCAACATTCCTCCTTTGCTGAATCAGGACACTTCTGAATATTGGGGTCAAAACACGAGGGGGGGGGGTCAGTATCCAGTTTCACTACTGTATATCATTTTCATTTGATGTAGTGGGGCCTTTCAATCACTCGATCCTATTTCATCCCCCCCCCCGCCATTTTTCACACAAGCAGAACGAAAGAAGAAAGACTATTCCCTTACTCCCTTTCTAAAAGCTAAAGTACACAGAGCGCTTTGGCTGCCGTAAGGGGCATCACTGGGAGTATGGGACGTGTGGTCTGCATCAGTGATACCCCAAGGGGAGTTGACACCGCTGCTTCCCAATATCTAACCTTTTGGCAGAAATGGGCTGTGATGTTCACTGTGTCCCTTTAAAACACTGAAGAGATTGTGTGAGCAAGGCAAGGCTCTGTGGGGAGAGAAAGGAGAGGCCACAAGGTTTGTTTGGTTTTTTTTAAATTAAGGTCCCATACAGACTGGCCAAATAATGCTGCTTCAGGTCACTTGGAGATATGCTGTTTCAATAATGCATGTGTCTAAGAGTCGGGAAGCTGCGCCAAAGGTGTGCTCCAGTCCTAGGATTGGATCGTGGCTTGGGTGCAGCTCCGGACTCTTAGGACGCATGCATCAAACTTCCATTTAACAGCATGAAACTAATGCATGTAAATACATTTAGGCTGTGAATACGATATTGTAATTAAAGATGTAATTTAATTTTGCTAGTTGTTTTATGTCAGTGAGGCCCTGGCCTCAGAGGGAGAGAAGAAGAAGGCACAGCTCCAAATGCATCCAGAGACAGAAGAAAGGCCCTCCCTCCATCCAACTGCCATCACTATGGCCCAGAAGAAGAGAAGAACCACTGGACTTGACCCCTTCCAACTGCCATCCATTCTCCTTTTGTGTCATGCCATTTTTAGATTGTAAGCCTGAAGGTAAGGAACTATAATACAGTGTGGCTTGGGTGCGGCTTCAGCCTCTAGGATGCATGCATCATTTAAACAGCATACCTCCAAAGTGACCCAAAGCAGCTTATTTTTTCCTGTCTGTTCAACCCCTTAGTTTTGAGTAAATTTGCACTTTACTAATAAGGCGCATTCTTGAAGTGGGAGTATGGTCCACTGGATTCAGTGGATCTATGCTAAGTAAAACAGGCATAGGATTGTATACAAATCAATATTCTGATTCTGAACCAGCCAACATATTGCACCCAGATATAACTCATGATACAATCACTGCCAACCAAGACTGCTTCATATTCAATATTCTCAAGTCACGATTTTATCTATTTTGATGGGGTTTGTGAATCATGCTTTTCCTTCTGCTTGACTGAATCAGTGTAACCACAGGCTTCTGATGCAAATAGACTGGCTTAAATAACTTTAAAATCCAAACACGAAAAGAATATAAACAATGTGTGTGCACATGTGTTTTATTTTTCAATTTCAACAATTCTGTGAACATGTTTTCCCCTTGTAATGTAACCAAACTCACCCCACCTACACACTCCATAAATGGAACAAAAGATTTGTACATCTTTTTCTGGAATATAAACAAAAGGGGCGGGACTGCACTTCATTGTAATTGGCTATTCCTCTCCTCGTTTTTTTTTTTTTCATTTCGATTGGTAATATAAACTAAGCACTTTTATTAAATCTAGGCCATAACCCAAGAAGCTCTCTTTAACCAGAACAATTTGTTAGTAATCCTGTTACTTTTATTCTGGTTTGCCAAAGTTCTGGAAAGTTCTTTCACATCACTCTTTTAGCAAGACTGATCACAACTTATAACAGTGACTTTCTATGCAAAAAAGTAGATACATCCCACTGTACAATAATCCTCTTCCAAAGAGGCAGGTCTCTCCTCCTTCAAATTTGCTATATATATTATGGATCAGGATTTCCTTATATATATTATGGACACTCCCTGAAGAAAATGTATCCTAACATTGCAAGAAGCAGAATCTGCCATGCCCAAGCAACTTCTAAAAAGGTGAACAAGCAATCTACATGCTTATTCAGAAGTTAGTCTTATGTTCCCTTTGAGACTTAGGGGCTAAACAGACCTACAATAAATGGTGGCATCAGGGCGGAGTGGGGGCATGGTGACCGCATGCCACATGTCCCAACTCCTCCCCAATGTCTGCATCATGCCTCCTGCCTGACCAGTTGGAAGGCAGCATTATGCCATTTCAGCACACTGTTAGATGCACTGTGTTAAAGAATCGGCCATAGCAAAGATGCCTTTTTGCCTAAAAAGAGTAGCATTTGCCATTGTTTTCAGCACCGACAAATTGCGGGATCAGGGCCATGGCATCAGCTGCCGCAACCCCAATCAAGCAAGAAATGGGCAGCAGGACGCTGCCAAAGGGGCAGTCTGTTTTGCCCCTTACTCTCAGGAAAGAGCATATATGTTTGCACCTAAGCAATAGTATAAACCTGCGGCTGCTCAGACCACAATCCCAGTAATGACAAGTTACAACAGTGTAAAAGATACCTAAGAGCTATTGTAAAACTCCTAAATAACAGGACTCTCCTACTGAACTGGGAGGTATCTTCTTGACTGACCAAAGCCAAAGGGTGCTCAACAATGGCTCCTTTTCATCCTGGAGAGAAGTGACCAGTGGGGTCCACAGGGCTCTGTCCTGGGGCCAGTCCAGTGTTATTCAACATCTTTATCAATGACTTGGATGACAGAATTGGGGGCATACTCATCAAATTTGCAGATGACACAAAATTAGGAGGAATAGCTAATGCCCCAGAGGACAGGATCAACATTCAAAATGACCTGAACAGACTAGAAAGCTAGGCCAAAGCTAACAAAATGAAATTCAACACAGAGAAATGTAAGGTACTGCACTTAGGGTGGAAAAATGAAATGCACAGATATAGGATGGGGACACCAAGCTGAACGAGACTATAGCTGCATCAGTAAAAATATAGTATCTAGATCAAGGGAAGTAATAGTGCTACTCTATTCTGCTTTGGTCAGGCCCCACCTGGAATATTGTGTCCAGTTCTGGGCACCACAATTCAAAAAGGACATTGAGAAACTGGAGCGTGTCCAAAGGAGGGCGACTAAAATGGTGAAGGGTCTGGAAACTATGTCCTATGGGGAATGACTTAGGGAGCTGGGGATGTTTAGCCTGGAGAAAAGGTTGATATGATAGCCCTGTTTAAATATTTGAAGGGATGTCATATTGAAGAGGGAGCAAGCTTGTTTTCTGCTGCTCCAGAGAACAGGACCTGGAGCAATGGATGAAAGCTGCAGGAAAAGAGATTCCACTTCAACATTAGGAGGAAATTCTTGACAGTAAGGGCTGTTTGACAGTGGAACACACTCCCTCGGAGTGTGGTGGAGTCTCCTTCTCTGGAGGTCTTTAAGCAGAGGCTGGATGGCCATCTGTTGGGGATGCTTTGATTGAGAGTTCCTGCATGGCAGGGAGTTGGACTGGATGGCCCTTGTGGTCTCTTCCAACTCTACGATTCTATGATTCTATGATTCAGGCACTATAACAGTCTGACAAGATGTTTGATAATATCCTTTACAGTCCACTGCGGTGCCCAGGCAAAGATGTCTACAACTTATCAGTCATGACACCATAGAAATAGCTGCTGAGGTCTGTGTAAGGCAAAAACAGAATATCTAGATATATTTAACTATCATTGGTTCTGAAAGCATGTCACAGCACATACAATAAACAAACTTGCACAAGCAAACATCAAATATTTGCACATATACACCAACTAGAAGCTAGAAGACAAAGAGACAGCTAAAAAGAGGGCACACACTCCTATTATAGATAGACCAAGAAAAGTAAGTTTTAGCATTGTGCCTTTTGGATTAACTCCAATGATGCCTTTTGGCATGAAGCTTAAACATCTTGTAAGTAATGCATTCTCTAGATCAGTAGCAGTACCATATTGGTCTGGCAACATTCCATTAGCCAACAACCACCTTCCCCACAAAAAAAACCTGAAAAATGGAGCAACCATCCATCAGTGTAAGGAGCCCATATCGTGGTAGAACCAGACATACACATCCGTTTGTACAATTAAGGTCCCAATTTCATTATACTGGCCTTTATGTTTTTGTTTAACTTATTTTCTTGTTTGTTGTAGCAAATGTTCATTACAATAGCTATTTCTAGTTGTAGTTTACCTTTGCTGAGGTTCTAATTTCACCATTTATAACCTGCATATTTTATCAAGGAATTTTAACCTACCTAATTTTAACATAAGTAAATATAAAGGTAGTCACTTGACATGAATGTCTAGTCGTAACCAACTGTAGGGGGCAGTACTCATCTCCATTACTAAGCCAAAAATCCAGCATTGTCCAAAGACTACCACTGGTCACGTGGCCACCATCCCACCAAAGTGATACCTATTTATCTACTTGCCTTTGCATGCTTTCGAACTGCTAGGTTGAAGAAGCTGGGACTAGTAACAAGAGCTCAGCCTATCATGCAGCACTGCCAATCTTCCAGTCTTCCAATCTTCAAGAATTGGCATTTTAACCGCTAAGCCACAGCATCCCCTTTGCATACCTGCACCAATACTACTCAAACATAAGGAAGAAGCAAAAATGTGAACTAAAGAATGAATGGGAAATGTATAGCCTTATAGATGTTGTCTGATACATTGGTGGCTAGAGCTGATCAGAGTTCCTGTTCAGTAACATCTGGAGGATCACACATTTTCCACCTAAAAACTGAAGGGAACTTCCCAATAAAGCTCTATAGCAGTTTCACCACATACTACTCTCTAATACTGAATTTTCTGTTAACATAACTGACTACTTAATTCACATAAGCATGCAGTGGATTACCCATGAGAACAGTGAGTATTTGATTCCCATAGCATGGGAGATAGCAGTCAATGGAGCAGCCATTGCAACATTAATAGGTAAAGGGAAATACAGAGTAGGGGAACAGAGTTCCCAAGATAGGAGAGGGAGAGCCACAGAGTACTGCTTTCCTCTAAAGGGACCCCCACCACAAACAGTCTGGATAGCCTTATCAACTACCCCTCCACAGCTGAAAATCCTAGAGGGTTAAAAATGTTATATGAAGCTATGGAGCTGAATTTACTTACAGCTCTCATGAAAAATAATACAAAGGAAAATGTGAAAGAAGACTGGTCAAGGATACATTTATATATATAGAAAAAATACTAAAGATGGACTAAAATTAAGCTTTAACTGAAACACCTCATGGCGGTTTAGAATTTTGTGTTTATGAAACGTGTCTTTATTTTAATTATGGATTGCCTCTGATAATGGTAATATAAACTTAAGGAGAATTTATGGAATTTATGGAATAAATGATGGAACTAATAATCTCTATATACAGGGAACTAAGTACTCATAGGATTAAGAGGTGTTAGAAATTATTCCGGAAGGTAAAATAGCAATTTACTTGAGTTTGATTTAGCTTTATTTTTATTTTATTTTTCTTTCTTTTACCTTTTTTTGTATGTAACTAGGATTATTTGAAGGTAGCTGAACATAGCTGTCACAAGATGTGTTTGTTATGTGATTGTATGTGAACTATGTGTATTGGTTTTATATGTTAAATGTGTACTGGTTATATATGTTATATGTTTCTTTTTCAATAAATTTTTTTTAAAAAAATCCTGCTGCTTAATTCAAGGTCCATAAATGGAAAAAAACACCCTTGATCTAGGGTCTGATCATAGATGAGCATGCCAATCTGACTATGGAGACCTGACTGGATAAATAGTCTCCATAAATGGTCTCCACTGGATAAAGGGAGAGAGGTTAACTTGTTCCAGCTTGGTCCACCTCAGTTCTCCATGGAGCAACAGCTAAGGCCTGGGAGTGGAGGGGTGGAATAACTCTGATCTATTGAGATTCAAGCTCCCTCACAAGGCACTCAATCTCATAGTCTGCTGGGTTTGAAAGTGTGTATTTAAAGATGTGAGATTGGAACAGAATACAGGTAATGTTGGTGTACCACCCACCCTGCTCAACAGTCTCTCTTCCTCAGCTAGCTGAGTTAGTCCCAGAGATGGTATTGGAGTTCTTTCAACTAGTTGTGCTGAGGAACTTAAACATCCATACAGACACCTCTTTGTCAGGATCAGCTCACGACTTCATGTCTTCCTTGACAATGGGTCTGTCCCAAAGAATATCTGGTGTCACCCATGCTGCAGGACACACTCTGGACCTAGTTTCCTTCATGAGGCAAAATGATAGTGATCTGGGTATGGAGGAACTATCTACAGGCTCATTGTCATAGATAGAGTACTACCTGATGGGTTTAGACTCAGTGGAAGTCTCCAGAGGTTGGGGGGAAGGCAATTAAGATGATCTGTCCCAGGAGGCTTATCGATCTGAATGGATGGCTCTTGGGAGTTTCCTGTTGCCTTGGCAGGCAATCTTGATGAAGCCTTGTCTGATCTCTGAAGTAGAAAATGGCCAGGACAGTGGACACATTCACTCTTGAGCATCCTCTCCCACAGAGTGGTGCCAGTCTAGCACCCTGGTTCACTAGGGAACTGGTAGTGATGAAATGAGCAGAATGGATACTACTGTAATGTATTCTACATGAGCCTGCCTTTGGAAACTGTTAGAAAACTTCAGCAGGTCCAGAATGCTGTGACTGTTGATCAGGGCTGGTTACAGGGATCAGGTAACGTCCCTGTTGAAACACCTCCATTGGCTACTAGCTCGCATGTGGGCACAATTCAAAGTGCTGGTTTGACTTTTATAGCCCAACATGG
The DNA here is from genome assembly GCF_019175285.1 of Sceloporus undulatus. NCBI lineage: Eukaryota > Metazoa > Chordata > Lepidosauria > Squamata > Phrynosomatidae > Sceloporus > Sceloporus undulatus. The sequence continues at coordinate 112,034,618 of NC_056524.1, read as the reverse complement.
CTTGGGTCCAGACTATGTGAAAGACTGTGAGCCCGTACAGACAGGCCAAAATAAAGCTGCTTTAGGTCACTTTAGAGGTATGCTGTTTAAATGATGCATGCTTCCTAAGAGGCCAGAAGCTGCGCCAAAGCCATACCAAAGCAGCTTTATTTTGGCCTGTCTGTACAGACCCTGTGTCTGTCCACACAAGCCAGCAAGAGCTTTAATATCTTCGGGGGGGGGGGGGATTTTTTTTCAGTCTCACAACCTTTGCAAGTGTGTTTGGTGAGAACTTGGGACCCTTCTCTGTGGCTGCTCCTGGGCTGTGGCATCTCCTGTAGGAGATCTGGTTGACGCCCTCACTACTCTTTTTCTGCCACCAGGTGAAGATGTTTTTATTCAGGTAGCCCTTTGAATTTTAATTATGGAGCAGTAATGTGCATGTAAAGTGGTATGCTTTGTTTTTAATCTAATTAATCTTTTACCCAAAATTATGCTTTAAATGTGTGTTTTAACTGTTTATGATCATGTTTTTAAAATAATATTATTTATTTCTTTTTTTTACTTTTGTAAAATAATATTTAATTAATTAATCTTTTCTAGATCATTGCAAACTGCCTTTAATCCCATATTGGGAGAAGGGCAGGATATACATTCAATAAATTAAATAAAATAACCACAGTAGTGCTGTTACCTACTGTTACTGACTATATATAGATTCTTCCTTTTTCAAACTCGGTGCACTTACAGATCAGTTTCTGCTGAAACTTCACCATAAAGTTCCATTTGATATGATGGGTAAAGGGCAAGGAACAAATAAGCAGCCAATGTGTTTGTATTTATGAACAAACGCAGTTGATTTCAAGGAAAGAAAACTGAATATAGTGGCCCCTTGTTGTACGAACTGCTTAATTTAAACAGCTTCATTTATATACCGCTTCATACCAAACTAGCAATGTCTAAGTGGTTTACAACTGTAAGCTAACTGCCCCCAACAATCTGGGTACTCATTTTAGCAACCTTGGAAGGATGCAAACCTGAGTCAAGCTTGAGTCCTTTGCTGGTATTGAACCTTATGGTTTTGAATGAGTGAGTGAGTGAGTGAGTGAGTGGCTGCAGTACAAGCATTTAACTACTGCACCACCAGGGCTCCTACACTGGGGTTTGGTTCCAAGAATCTGTGTATGCTCAAGTCCCATTAAATAAATGGCATTGCAAAATGGTGTCCCTTATATAAAATGGGAAAATCAAGGTTTGATACTTGAAATTTATACTTTTTAAAAACATTTTCAAACCATGGATGCTTGAATCCTTGTATAAAAAATGCGTATATAAGAAGGGCCAATTGTAACTGTATTCATTTTGGAAATGAGAGTGGCACTTCTATACACTATTACCTGGGAATAAACTCCATTGAATTCAGTAGGCCTACTTCTCAGTAAACAGATATATGGTGGCACTATAAATTCCCTCCCATCCTCATCAGAGTGTAGTATTTAAGGAGGTACTGGGAAATCTTGTATAAATCAACCTATAGCTCCACCCTATGCGCCTTAGGAAGTAGGCCCAAATCTACAAAAGCTGATGCTACCAATTATTTTTCTTTCAGTTAGTCTCAAAGGTGTTATTAGATCCCTTTACATACTGATTTTCCAGACTAACATGGCTATGTCTTTGAATTCTATATTATTAATTGTTCCACATTAATAATAGACCACTTTTCAAATTCAGCTTTCACATTTCTCTCATCTCAATAGCTTTGAGCAGTTATTCTATGATTTCACTCTTGTAAAATCAGAAACCTTTCAATCATCCTCAGAGTAAAATATTAAACACAATTTATTTGCAATATTTTCAATTAACAATCATAATTCTTTATGTCAGTCACTTTTTATATGCTGGCTCAGATGAGATCAATAAAGTTTCCAGAAATTCTACACAACAGCTTTTGCTGGGATTAGAGTACAGTAATATGATTTTTAACCTACAGTTGTTGTTATTGCTTTTTAAGGAATACTTTAAATAGTCAATTACCATGGCACTTCTCAACATGGGTAAGATGGAATGATGCATTGGTCAAAATATGTATAATGCTGTAGAGCTGTGCATGTTATGTACTGCTGACACCTTGTGATTATAAAACAATGATGTGGGGCTTTTTGCTTTGTTTTTACACAAAGTGTGAAGTAAGAGGTTGTTGCTAAGAACAGTATGAATGTAAAAGCTTTCACGCCTGAGAAATAATACATGAAGCAACACATCTCACCTTTTCAGTATACCACATTTGCTACTAAAGCTAAAAAGACTGAGAAAGAAGCTTGGATGAGAACAGCAACTTCACTGGCTTTACTTTATCCCAAGAAAGTATAGCCAAAAATATTATTTCAACAGACTACCATTACACCTAGTAGACAATCAAATCTCATAATGCTTTTGTAGAATAACAAAAATGTTTTCTGGCAGACTACTGAATACAAAATAGTTTTACTGAGATTTTTTTTAAAAGGGTTTAAGAAATATTTAAGGCAATACAGGTATAAAAAATAAAGAAAGGACTCACAGCTCTCAGAAAACAATTTGTAACATTTTGACCAAGAATGGGTTACAACACAGAAGGCAAGCACTGAAAATGACCCATTTTAGATGTGATCTATACAGAGTAGTATAAGCCAGAGATGACAGAATGGACTGTACCTTTACAGGCTACAAGTAGGGGTGCCATTTATAATACCCTTATAGGTGATAACATTATCTGCAATACAAAAAGAAAACCCACCCTAGCACATGGGGGATGTATTCATAACTTGATTTCCACTGGAGAGAGGAAGGATGAGTAGACAGACAGACAGAGAGAGATATCAAAAGATATAAGCCCACACTAGCAGCCTAAAAATAGTGCACCTTCCCTTAAGTTGCACCCACACTGCAAATAATAATCCAGTTTGACATCACTTTAACTGCCATGGAGTTCTGGGAACTGTAGTATGTTGTGGCACCAGAATTCTCTGACAGAAAAGGCCAATTGTCTGCCAAAACAACAACTGCCAGCTTTCCATAGCACTGAGCCATGGCAATTAAAGTGATGTCAAACTGGATTATTTTTGCAGTGCAGATGCAGCCTTAGTTTCCAATGGACTTGAATCATTTTCCTTCCAAATTCAGACTACCTGTTAGAACTGGTAATTTTTCACTTATGGGGTGAAACAAAGCATGGATATATCAATCAAATTTGATTTCCAAAATTATCTGAAATATTATTTTACCCATTTTTTTCAATGGAAGAAGTTAACATAAGCAATCATCTCTCTCATACCCCCTGAGACTTCCCACTACTATTAGTCCTATGAAATTTTAGTCTTTTGTTACCACCTAAATTAGTTATGTGCTTTTAAATTTTCATGTTTCTGTAATTCCTTCTATCTCCATATGTTTCGTGAGAGTAAACCACTATGCATCCTTATGTTTTTGTGAGAAAGTGGGATACAAATGCAGATTGAAAAAAAGCCTTCGGTGCTAAATTACAATTATCACATTATTGTTGTATTTGCCAACACTATTCAGCTAAAGAACAGGATTTCACCAACTTAAAAACAAAAAAGTGAAGTTCCTGAGTTACCATGAGACTTCTGATGGCTATTTTCCAGGGATAATTTTTAACCCACCTGAATTTTAATGGGACATTTTAGTCCACCAGATGCACTTTAGTCTTGCAGAACCCATGCAGCAGATTTACAATGTAGATCACATCATGTTTTACATATCATGCTTTCTCGAACACTAGAGTAGGTGAGTCTCTAGCTCTATCCACTCTGTTGTCACTGTCTCATATGGAAAGCAAGTTCTCTATGTCAACCCTGAGAAATTAGATATCCTGCTCATGTAGGAAACATGTTCAGGGGTAACCATGTTGGCCATCCAGCAAAATACAAAATCCACAAAAGAGCAATACTTTTATTCGCTGACCAAAATGTACAAAATACATCATGCAATTTTTTGAAGCTTCACTGGTATCTTCATCAGGAAAATATGTTTAAAATCATACAGAAGAAGGAAGGAAAGTTAGGATGTTGGAGTCATAGGTCTATATTTTGTCAGACAGAAAGCTTCTACTTCAATAAGAACCCCTTCTCTTCCTCAGACCTGTAACTTTCCACTTGAGGAAAATGATGGTGGGAGGAGGGGGGCAGGACTAGGTGGTACCCTGATGTCTTGCTCAAGACAGCATGCTGACTAATGCCTAAATACAGCTAATAATACCTGCACAGCAATAAATAATATCTCTAGATTTTATCCACTTGCCATATATAGTTTTTTTCCTGTAAACAAAAAAAAAAATGGATGCAACAACAAAGTACCAAGAAAACTATTGACCTTTGTCAGTCTGATAATTTTATCTCAAACAATGAAACATATTGGCACAAAAATATCCCATATCATTTTTGGCATTTTAGGTTTATCAGACTTCATTGAATCAACAAATATTACACAATACAGATTCAGACTTCCTTATCCAAAATGCTCGGGACCAGAGATGTTTTGGGTTTTGGAATATTTGCATAATGAGATGTCTTGGAGATAGGACCCAAGCTTAAACATCATTTATGTTTTGTAAACATCTTATACACATAGACAGAAAGTAATCTTATAAACAATATTTTTAAGAATTTTGTGCTTGAAATAACGTTTGTGTGCAATGAGCAATCAGAAAGCAAATGTTTCACTATCTTAGCCACCCATGTGGACAATTTTTAATTTTGCAATATTTCCGATTACAGAATTCTGGATAAGGGAAACTCAAGGAATTTAATTACTTTATTTTATGTTATTTCACTTTTATTCCCCATGATCAGTTTTCATAATCTGCTCACAAGTCTCTTCTACTCATACCTTATTGGAACCCATAGACAATATACAGATCAATTTTCCAAAAGTAAAAGTCAGCATAATGCCTTTTCTACCAAGCATATAATTTCCATAATTAATAAAAGCATGTCCACAAAAGTGTCAAATAAAATGCGTCAGCTCCAGAAGTATTAATAGCTACTTTATTCACACCCATTGAGTTCTGCTAATAACAGGTTTGCTGTTATGTTGTTTGTTTCTATCTTCCTGCTTAAACTGGTCACTCTAACTCATAAAATATGCAACGCATGATTTATGAAAGAACTTTCTTCTTTTCTTAGTTTTTACTTCTACATTGAAGAATAGGACAGAGCAGGGACTTTTGCTATGTATTTTCATTGCCCGTTTTCATTATCACAGTAGGCAAATTAGTCAGGGGTATTCACAATTACTGGTGAAAATCAGACATAAAAGCCTGTTCTTGAGTCACTTCTTGTATCCTTGTTGATTTCTTATTTACATATAATGCTGAGCCTTTGAAGGACTTCACATACTTTATGACATTGCTCCTTACAAGAAGCATATGAGGTAGGTCAGTACTATCGCATTCACAAACCAATGTGAAGAATTAGATTCTAACCACTGAAGCATCAAACTAAGCCTGGGAAGACTCAGATCTAAATTCATCTCAGTCATGAAATTCACAGGGTGACCTTGGGGCAGTCTTTCTTTGGGTCAGTCATTCTTTCTCAACTTTGCCTACCTCCCAGAGCTGGTGAGAAGATAAAATGGGGGAGGAGAGATCATTGGTGCAAAGGTATGAAATAACTGAAATAAATATTGCTGTGCAATGAATATCATCTCCATGTGAAAAATCATTGAGGACATATGAATGTATGAAGCTGACTTTGCTCAATCAAACAATTTAGACAGTCATTCAGGCTAAGGATGTAGCCTCTTCCTACTTCTTTTTGAGAGGTTTTGTATTTAGATAGAAATTGAACCTGAGAGCCACTGACATATGGTTGCTCTCTTAAAACCTGATAGCTGGTCTAAGTCTGCATTCAGCACAGTCCTATACATATCAACTTAGAAGCAAGCTCCTGTGAACTCAATGGGACTTGCTCCCATCTAAGTAAGTGCTTAAGACTGCAGGGTGAACGAGTTTGTAGCATTTGAACTGAAGACTACTTTATCCACAGTCATTTAACCACCATGCTGCACTAGCTCTCAGCACAGCTAGCTACTACTGTACCTCAAGTGTTTTGATACAACACCCAACCCAGAGGAAGGGAAGTCTGGTTCTCAGTAACAGCAGAGGTAGTTTGATCTAGAATATAGCAGGATGTTGCATCATGTAAACATTGACTTTGTGCTTTAGATATTTCTCCTGAGAAAGATTCAATAGTAGCAGAAGAGAGGAAAGGGAGGAAATGAAAGAGTGAGAGTTTTAAGAACTAACTGGGAATGTAGCTGAAGACCATGATCCCATTACCAAAAAGATAGGTTGAGCAAAGTGAGCCCACCCACCCATCCCCAATATACAGCTGGAATGCAACCCCCACTAACCCTGACCAGCATTGCCACTACTGGCAATGACAACCTCAGATGGGCTACACCTTGTCAACCTTTGACAAAAAATGTTCTTTGGAAAATATCAGTATTTCTTCCTAGACAGCAAAGGATAAAAGAGAGACATAAAAGAGAGTTCCAGTTTTATTACTACTCAACTTTGTGGCTTTATGCACACCAGATAACTGGGATATGTTTAAACACCTCAAAGATAGACTTTTTTAGAGCTGTATGCTGACATTATGCATATAATTCCAAAGAATAGCAGCGAAACCTTATAATATAGTACAGTATTATCCCATGCTATACAGCCTTATGTACTATTCAATTTGAGTTGAAAGCAGATAGTTGCTACACTACAGGGACAGGAAGGAATGACCACTTGAAATCCTAGTTTTACCTTTCTGTTGAATAACAACATATGCAAGTGATTATTTAATGGCCTTTTTCTAAAGAGCAGGATTTCCAGGGAGACCTTGTTCCACTCTTGGTTACAAAACTGAAGTCATGTTTGATGAAAAATTTAATGCCCCCACTTCTGTGGCTTCTCTTACATTTCTATGACCTCTTTATTTAATGAAAAAGAACATTATGTGCATATCAAATACAAAGATCTTCCTATAATTCTCTGGAACATTATGTCAAATGCATCACTATTGGAACAATACAGAAAATAGTGGGTCCAAGGCTGCCAGCAGACAACAATGAGTCAGGACTATTCTAAAAAAAAATCACTGTATTCAAATGGCTTCTTGACTTGTGTATTCTACCTAAGCGACTTCAGAATTTAGCTTTCATTAATACTGAATTCAGAAAGTTTACTTCCAGCCCATTATTATAACCCCCCCTCTCTCTCTGTATTAGGAAGTACCAGTGTGGTGTAGTGGTTTGACTGTTGGACTAGGACTCTGGAGACTAGGTTTCAAATTCAAGTCTGACCACGTAAACCTTCTGGGTGATCTTGGATAAGTCACACTCTGTCAGTTTCAGGGGAAGGCAATGACAAACCTCCTCTGAAGAAACTGGCCAAGAAAACTGCCTGATAGGTTCACCTTAGGTTCATCATAAACTGGAAATGACTTGAAGGCACGCAGCAGCAACAACAACAAAGTACAGTCGGACGTCCATATCCACGGGCTTGCCAGCCATGTATCTAAGCATCCGCAGATGGCAAGCCCTATTGTCCCCAATGGCTGTGCACGCACATGGCTGCATTAGCAGCCGCACACACATCACATGCCATTACGGAGAATGGGACTTGAGGTCCAAATTTGTTTGTATCTGCGAGGGAGGTCTGGAAAGGATCTTCCGCAGATACAGATGTCCGACTGTAAAATTAAACTTATCTTCTTGCCTCTACTAAAGCTTTTTTCTGAATACACAAAAAAGGAAAATCCAAAAGCCACAAAACAGTGATACCTTTATTGGACCAAGTAAAAAGCACAAATGCAGCATGCAAGCTGAAAGGAGGAGGTTGTCCTGGACAAATACTGTAAAATGAAAAAAAAAATGTGAATATAAAAGCATGGTGATGGTTTTTTGTGGGGGTTTTCAGGATCTGAGGCCATTTTCTAGAAGAGTTTATTCTTAATGTTTAACCAACAGCTATACCTGGCATCATCAGAGAATGCTGGCATGGAAGAGAGTGGGGTATATATACTGTTGGTTGAGAGGAAACAATTTACATGTTAATCTGTGTACTGTTTATTGTTGAATGGCAAGGTCTCAGCATGTCTATTTAAGTAATGATTCATTGTCTGCTGGGAAACCCCCACCACCACCACCCTGGGTGGTTTCCATTTGCATTTGCTGGCTCTTGATTTTGGTGTTTGGTAGCCAAGCTTTGTTTACTTTAGGGGTTTCTTCTTTCCTGTTGAAGTTGTCCAGGTGTTTATGGATTTCAATGGCTTCCCTGTACATTCTGACCTCATAGTTGTTGACATGGTCCAGAATTTCAGTGTTTTCAAACAGTATTTTATGCCCAGGATGGTTTATAACATGTTCTGCTACTGCTGATTTTTCTGGCTGACCCAGTCAGTAGTATCCTTGATATGTGTTTGAACACTGTGTTTGGTGGTCCCAATGTAGACTTGTCTGCAGCTGCAGGGTATGCAGTAAACTCCTGCGGCTGTGCGAGGGTCTCTCCTGTCCTTCCCTGAATACAACACTTGCTGGATTTTTTGTTGTTGTTGTTGGTTTGTAGGCCATTTGAAGGTTGCATTTCCTCACCTGTTTCCCTATTCTGTCTGTGAGTCCTTTGAATTCCATACAGCAAAAGAGTCACAGGCAGAATAGGGAAACTGGTGAGAAAACACAACCTCTAGACAACCTACAAACCATCCAAGAAAATCCAGCAGATTCTGCACTCAGCAAAGGATAGGAGAGACTCTTTTACAGAGTTTACCACATACCCTGCAGCTGCAGACAAGTCTACATAGGGACCACCAAACACAGTGTTCAAACATGTATCAAGGAACACAAGAGACACTGCAGACAAGGTCAGCCAGAAAAAATCAGCAGTAGCAGAACATATTACAAACCATCCTGGGCAAAAAAAATGCTATTTGAAAACCCTGAAATTTTGGACCATGCCAACAATTACCAGATCAAAATGCACAGGGAAGCCATTAAAATCCATAAACACCTGGACAACTTCAACAGGGAAGAAGAAATCCTTAGAGTAAACAAAGTTTGGCTACCAGTCCTGAAAAACACCAAAATCAAGACCCAGCAAATGCAAATGAAAACTACCCAGGGTGAGGGGCGTATCCCAGCAGACAATGGATCATTAAATAGATCCCCTGAGGCCTTGCCATTCCACAACAGAACAATACATAGATTTAACATGAAAATTACTTCTACCAACCTATGGTCACACAGTATATATGTACCCCACTCACTTCCATGCCAGCATTCTCTGAACATGCGAGCCACAGCTGCTGGAGAAACATCAATAATAAACTCTTCTAGGACAAGGCCTCAAAACCCAAAAAACTCACAAAAAACTATGGATACTGGCCATAAAAGCCTTCAACTTCATATGGTAATGGACTTCATTCATTTCACTAGGATTTATGTAGGAAATTGTCTTGACAGTGTGTGCCACCTCCTCTCATGCACAACAGTGCTTAGCAGACATGTTGGAATAAAACAAAATGGAAGCAAACTAATCTTCAGCATTCGACAGAATGCATTCATTGTCAGGAATATTTAAGCCAAGAGAAAAAATAATAGAATTTACTTTGGATGTCAAATCTGATATGAAAAAGCTTAACAAACTACCTAGTCACAGTGCTGAGACAGAGCCATATAAGGAATCCAGTATTACTGGGGAGATTGGATTATATAATCCTACCAGCACTACCACCAACATCAAAAAGGGTCAGCCAATAAATATAAGGAAACAGCTCCAACACATCTTTCCACCCCCAGTATCTGTGACTTGGAATGACAGTCTTGATCATGTCATCAAAGAAATGTAAAACAGGCAACTGGGAAGCAGAATAGATTTATGCACTAAAAATGTTCTCAACAGTCTATCAATAGGAGTCCAAAATTGTACACGCGAACTTTTTTCCTAGCTTAAAAAAAAGTCCTGCTTTAGGTTTTGCCAAACAGGGAACAACTAGCAGAAGAAAAGTTTCTAATAAAATCTAAAAATGTATAAGTCACAGAGAAACTATGCTTTTATAAAGCATGTACACTGTTCAGGGATTTGCCTCCTCTTGCATTTATTCTAAACAGTTAGAGTGATTCCCCTGCCCTCAGCTCTCCAGCTCTCCACATTGAAGAAAGAGATCTGCCAGTGAATGAAACTCATGTTTGCTCCTTTATTAGGTTCTACAAATACATGGACAATTCACTCAGGTTCAGTTCAAGGCAAAAAGAACGTTCTTTTCAGAATGTACTACTCAATAGAGGAAGACTGGCTGATAAGGCACATGAAGAGATGAGAATGTAGTTACATCTTAGAGCCTTCACACATTAAGGCAAATGGGTTTTTTCTCTCAATGCAAATAGCAGCTTCAAGGTAGAAAGTTTTGTCAGGAATGCTGCAGGGTAGGAATGAATTTAATTATTTATGTACTCACTGACTTTAAGGACTCTTTTTGAGCCAACTATTTTTGACCACAGATGAATGGTTAAAACTCAAACATAAAACACAGGGCACCTATGGCTACCACTAGAGAATGCATCAATTCTAGGGCAAGAAGCAACTGGAAAAGCATCACTGGTGTTTTCTTTTTCCAACCAGAAGAATACTACTTCCTTGGTGTGTGTTGTGTGCCTTCAAGTCATTTCTGACTTAATGGTGACCCTAAGACCCTACCGTGGGGTTTTCTTGGCAGGTTTCTTCAGAAGAGGTTTGCCATTGCCTTCCCTTGAGGCTGAGAGAATGTGACTTGCCCAAGGTCACCCAGTGGGTTTACATGACTGCCTGTGTGTATATCAGGATCCTTGGATCAAGGATACATTTCTTCAAAGCCTCAACTAATTGGCTCAAGATCCAAAGACGCATTGCAAAATGGAGAAACACTTCCAATAAAACTCACAGATGAAAATGGAGATATATGTCAAGAGCTAAAGAAGCAAACTATAGAATCTGTTAAACTATAGAATCTATTCAGCCTTTTGGCTAAGATCAAGTGTGTAGAATCTATTAAAAAGATGAAAAACAACAAAACTTCTTAGCATAAACATACAGTACTGGAAAGCAGTTAAGCATGGTAAAAATAGCCTGTTATTGAAAATATTTGAGTTCTATTTTTAAAAAGAAGGTCTCTTTTTACCATTTCTAGAAAAGATTGGGAAAACTCCTGATTAGTGTTATGTAACCAAACCCTGTTAACAGTATTGAAGATAATGCTCTTCTTCTGTGATGTGTCCAAAACATCACTAAAAGGCCTCAAACTACATGACCCAAAATCAGACTGAAAACTAATTTACATGATAATGGATATACTACTGGCTGGGCATGCTTCTAATCTGGATGCAGGTGTGCAGCTGGTCTGAGATGGGGTTGTGCATCCTCTGAAGAATAAGCTTGGTGCCATATTTGAACAGGACCTGGACAAAGTGTGGCAGTGGGAAAGAAAAATATATCACTTGGCAGTAAAAAAAAAAGGGGGGGGGGAGGAGTGAGATACTGCTGGATAGTGAGCTGTATTGGTCCGAATGCACCCTCTCAATTCGTGGCCCCCAATCTTTTCTCCTAGTATAACAGGGATTGATTCTGGACCTGCAAAAGATTCAGGTATGCCAGGTATGCCAGCTGGGAGTACTGCTTATTCAACTGTTATCTATGGAGATTCAGGTGATCTCAGTGGCTTGGAGCAGCTTTTATGAATTTATACTGGTTTGCATAAACTGCATACAGATTGTGGGTCTGTCTGGAAAAAACAGACCTGGCCACAGTCATGCAAATGTTGGTTAAAGCCAGATTAGATTTGATGCTTTGTACCTACGGCTGCCTTTAACAACAAAGCAGAAACATCAGCTAGTGCTAGATTAGAAATGTGAAGGCCCAGTAAGGAAAGTGGGGGTGGGGGAAAACAGGTGTTTTTCTTTCTCTTCCCAAAGACCTTTGTTTTTTTCTTGAAAAACTGAGAAAAAAATGATTATTGCCTATTTTCTTTTTGAATGATCAATTAAATGTTTTTAAGATGTTCATATATTTACTGCTCCATAGTAACACTATGTAAATGGAAGACTTTTCTGTAAATCTCTGAACACCATCAGATCAGTTGCTGACTGAAGCAGATTATAGGAAGCTGACACCCTGAGCAGACAGGCTCAGCCCAAGCTTTCCTGGCCAGTCCTAACCTGGGTCAGTCCCAGGATGGCATGGAGATGGGCAGGTCTTTACACGCCTATCCCCATGCCAGTTTGCTGCAAAAATTATTATACTGATATGAGATTATCAGATTTTCTTTTACATTTTTCTAAAAAAAATTCTTGCAAAAATATGTGAGCAAAAACTATTCTGTTCTTTGCATAAAAGAACACTTTTTGGTACAAGCTGTTTACATACAAACATTTTTCACAAAAGGTATCCAAAAATATCTTGCAGCAACTGACTGTTTTTAGATGTCTTTGTTTACCAAGATACCTTTCCTTGCTAAGGATGAAAAAATGACAAAGTTTTATTTATATCCCTGCCATCAAACTAATCTATAAATAACACTGGACAAATATGAATAATATTGATATTAACGTATATAATTTATATAGAAGTACCAGGCAAGGTTCTCCTCTCTCTAATTTATTATATGCAAACCATCATTACCAACTGGATTGCTGCAAATATTTACTACCAAAACATTTAGAGCATAAATGGGTCTGCATTTGGAAGTGTGAGGTTTCAATCAGAAGACTAGATACATAGAAAAGTGAAATAATCTGGAGACAAATAAGGCTATAGCTGGAATTACTGGTATGGCTTCACTTTGAAGACAGAAAGAATGCTTAGAGCTTTTTTATTCTCAAGAATCAAAATTGTAGCAATCAATGATATCTGATTTATTAATGGCAATAACTGTTTTTTAAAAACTGGAAAAGCACAGAAAGTACATGTGAAGAATTATTTGTGGGCCCTTGGTATCTGCTGGGGCTTGATTCCAGGATCCCCTGTGGATACCAAAATCAAGCCATTATATACAATGGAATAGTAAAATGGTCTCCCTAATATAAAATGGGAAAATCAAGATTTGCTTTTTGGGAATATATATATATATATATATATATATATATATATATATAGCTGTGGATGCTTGAATCGTGGATACAAAGGACAGACTGTAATTGAAGGATGGCAAGTACATCAAATGCACAAAATCTTTTAAATAGATGGGGAAGCGAGACTGGGACAAGAGTGAGAGATTTGAAGACAGGATATGTAAAGCATTTCAAATTACAAAAATTATTATTCATGTACTGAGTTCCTATACTGATTAAGCTTTAATTGTAACAACATATATGCATTTTTTAATCCTAGGTATCCAATTTGTTTGAGGTGAAGAATACATTTTAGTTAATTCAAAAGTTTCTACTTGCTGTTTCCTATTAACAGAAGTGCTACATTTTATGAATACTTGCATATGGTATAACAATACAGCCACTTAATCTTTTAAGCACATTTATTAATGTCAGATGTGGCGGTTGTGATATAAACAATTGGGCTTCCTATTACATTTCTAGCCCAAATGAATCTTCATTTAGCACTGGTGATGGAAAAAATGATCCCTGCTCCATCACACTTAAAGAAAACACATTAGCTTAGGAAGTGAAGGGTGGGTTGAAAAGCATCCATAACTCTGTCCACCAATGTATCACTGATGCTCACCCAGCATCTGCCTCCTGAGTGGCTGTCTCAGCTTGTCAAAATGGTTAGGCTGGCCCATACATTGTCCAGAGAATCATTCTGGGAAGATTATGGGGTAAGTAAGGATTATCCACAAATTTTACAACTACTTTCTCTATTCTATTTCGTAACCATTTATGAATATATTAAATAAAATTAGTTCTAGTACATAGAACCTCCTTAAAGCCCCTCCTGCTTTTTGTTGAGTACCTTCAAACCATTGCTGACTTATGGCAACCCTAAGGCGAACTTATCATGGGGTTTTCTTGGCAAAAGGGGGGGTTTCATGTTCAGAGGGGTTTTGCCACTACCTTCCTCTGAGGCTGAGAGATTGTGACTTGCCCAGAATCACCCAACAGGTTTGCATGATGGAGTGAGGATTCGAACTCTGATCTCCAGAGTCACAGTCTAACACTCAAACCACTATACCACACTGGCTCACCCTTCTACTTACTGTCCTCCATTTGCAAAACTGTCAAATTTACTCCTAAAACCTCAGCTTTCTGATGCTCAACCAGCCACTAATCTGCCCTCTTATCCTATGACTGCTATATTTAACCAAGAGCTGTTGGTAAGGGGCTTTGTAAAAAGCTTTGTGGAAATCCAGCTAAATAATGTCAGCTAGCTCATTTAAGCCAACAGCTGTTGACATTTCTACATTTTATGAATTCCCCTCCAAAAAAACATAAGATCCAAATTGGTCTAATCTAGGCCAATTTTGATATGTGATATTTATTCCTGAAACTCATTGTTCTTTAATCTGTGCTTCAAATAGTTTTAGAATATTATTATCATTATTACTTCATTTATATCCCACTATTTTCTCCAAAAGTGGGGCTCAGGGGGACTTACAAAATTTAAACAAATACAATTGAAAGCGTTTATAAAGGTTTAAGTAAAAACTTGATATAAATACAATCCCATACCATTAAAACATTTTAAAACAAATCCCTAAAATATATTTTTTTTAAACCACTATCAGTAAAACTGTACTGTGAAAAGCCTTTGCTTTTCCTGAAATCCTTCCAAATAAAAGTTTGTTGACAGAAGGATAGCAAGGAGTCATCCTAGTTTCCTTAAGGAGGGAGTTCCAAAGATTGGGAGGAGCTCCTGAGAAAGCCCTCTCCTGTAATTCCACCAGACATACCTCCATCTTATAAATAATACAACCACCATGTCCTGGATTTTATTTGCCCTTCTGTGCCCCTAAAGCTTTTGAACTGCAAGCAAATGTACAAAAATATATGTCTAAAACATCTGAAGGACCAGAAAAGCAAACAGATGGAAAGTCAAGAAAATAGAGTGGGGAACAACAAGCCATAGGCTTGTTGAGAATGTGGGAGCAATGGCCATATATTAGAAGCCTGAAACTATGAGTCTTTATATGCTTTAGAAAAACTAAGGAACCATTGTCTTGACTTGTGAAGCAAAATTCAGTGCTGGGGAAAATCAGAAATATAAACTTCTTTAAAACATATAAGAAATTTCTTATAATTTAATGCTAAAATATAATGGAGGATGAATTTCCTTCCCATTAGGAAGCTGTCAAGGTGTCAAGCTCAAAGGACATAGTTTAACACAGTTTTCAGTCATGCTGGCATAGAGATCAGCGTAAGACTACAGGCCATGCCTAACAGAATCTTACACGATATTTTACAAGCACTACATTAAGGATCAGCCACTTATGTTGCCCTACACAAAAACTTTCAGATACAGACCAAAATGCAAACAAAGGCCTGTTACAGACAGGCCAAAATAAAGCTGCTTCGGGTCACTTTGGAGGTATGCTGTTTCAATGATGCATGTGTCCTAAGAGTCAGGAAGCTGCGCCAAAGCTGCGCTCCAGTCCTTAGGACGCATGCATCATTAAAACAGCATACCTCAAAAGTGACTCGAAGCAGCTTTATTTTGGCCTGTCTGTATGGGGCCAAAGACTTATTTAAGACCACAGAAAGAATTAGGTGTCAAGTATAAGATACCACCTCATTTTAATATTTTTTATTTAGAAGAGCAAAGAGTATTCTGCTCAAATTTGGGGGTTATATTTGTGTTTAAGCATAAACATGTTTAATTCATATTTTCAAAATGTGTAAGCAGTAATAAGACAGAACATTTTATCTAAGAACAAAAACAAAGCCATCAAACATCAGTCAACATGGTTCCCAAGTGTGTCTTCATTATCTAGGCACTGGCGCTGTACAAAGAATGAGAATACAGGTCCATAACCCAAAGTAACTCAGAATACAAAAAAAAAGGCATAAGGGAAAAAAACAGAAAAGGGATAGTCAAGGGTAAACCTAAGATGAATACTAAACTAGCATTGATTCTACGTATTAGGAAATCTGACTGACCCAAGGAGTGTCCTACAGTCTGGGACAAGTAACAGCCTAGATTCCTGGGAAACCCATGTATATTGACTTGAGAGCCATTATGAAGAAAATAAAGCAAAAACAAATATTCCTTTATATTGAAACAAAAACTTAATCCATCTCTCTGAAATCTTTTCAATACAAAAGTACTCTTACTGCACAGCATTTCACCTGCGTCTTCATCTAATAATAACTACAACAAGGTTGAAGTATTTAACCTTGGAACTACTTTAATGTCAAGAGGGACCTATTTCATTTTAACTTCGTAAACTGATTAAGCCAAACAATCTCCAAGAGACAACTTTTCCTATGCAAATATTGAAACAGAGCACTGCAAACTCACGTACCTTTTCCTCAGACTAAAGTATTTGGGTGTGGGAGTACAATCAGCCCTCTGTATCCATGGATTTTGCGTCCATGGATTCAACTAACCATATGTCAAAAATATTCACACACACACACACACACACACACAATCTAGAAAGCCAACCTTGATTTTGTTGTTTTATATAAGGGACACAATTTTACTATGCCATTGTATATAATGGGATCTAATTTTGTTATTCATAAGCGGTCCTGAAACCAAATCCCAGAGAACATCAAGGGCTGACTTCTAAAAAACACAATGGTTGGTGAAATTTTCTTATTATAGGCCTGTTACAGACTGCCAAAATAAAGCTGCTTCGGGTCTCTTTGGAGGTATGCTGTTTAAATGATGCATGCATCCTAAGAATCCGGAAGCTGCACCAAAGCTGCCCTCCAGTGCTTAGGAATGGAGAGTGGCTTTGGCGCGACCTCCGGACTCTTAGGACCCATGCATCATTTAAATAGCATACCTCCAAAGAGACCCAAAGCAGCTTTATTTTGGCAGTCTGTAACAGGCCATAGTCTCTGCAATCTACATTTCCCCCTGAAACAAAGTTTCATTGGCATGCTAAAAGAGTTCACTGGAAAAATATGAATCCAATGTGATTCCACAACATAGCATGTTTTAACACCTGCCAGATATGGTACTTACCTAAGATAAGCATTTAAAAAATAGCTAAAGTAATACAGAATATGCCAGACTTAAAAAGACTTAGATCCTATTGATTCCAGCTGTAAAGTTAACCATGTACTTACATCACACCCACTGAAAATAACTATTTGAATTAATGGGCATGACCCAGCTAAAATTAGAGTTAATAGAAATCCAGCACTTTATATAATTAATGTGAACTAATTCTCTCTTAGAAAGTGCACCAATTCAAAGAAACAGTTGCATCTTTATACATACTTTTAATTTCCTGCTGCCATTGCATTTCGAAAAGAAGATGCAGATGCCTAACTTCTTTTCACAAATAGCCTAGAGGTAGCTCAAAAAAGCAAAGCCTTCTGAACTCTGTTGAAATTTAAATTATCCCACTGTAAACTGTTAGCTACATTGCAAATCCCACTCTACAAAACAATAGTTTATGAATATTGAATTGAAACAGGCTGCAAACAATCCAAGGCAGTGCTGAATGTATCTAAGTGTGAAACCCCTATACTTTACCCAGAGCTTATTTCTGAGTGAGCTTTATTTCTTCAGTGGGCATAAGCATGCCTGAGTCTGTTATGCTGCAGTCAACACACAGTAATTTCCTCTTGATATGTCATTACAGGTCTAGATGAAAGTATTCAACTCACACTTACTAGATGCATTTAGGTAACATAACAAACCAGAATTCTTGAACATGGCTTACAGTAAATGAGGTAGTGGGGCGGTAGGAGCAGTCAAACAATAAACTATCACTGTATGGCTTGCTTGTTTTGAGATACACACACACACACACACAAACACACACACACACACACACACACACAGGGTTGTCTTTTCTCCATTAAGTCAGGGAAATACCTCATAGTTTGTTGTTCTCTGACTTGTCTCGGAAAGACAAGCCAGAGTGCCAGGTATGAACCTTATGACAATGAAGATGAACACCTGAACAAACTGCTGGATCTAATCTGATTGTCTCTGAAAATTAAGGAGCTCCGTAAAATGTTGTTATTAATAGAAAGGGATAATCAGAAAGGAAGGATATGTGTTATGAAGCATATGCCTTGATGTTTTTGCCAAAGCTCAGATCCTAAAGAGTATGGCAACATTACTTTTTCAAATTCAGCCCCCAGAATCTCATATTCCAAGCTCTGGAAGCAACAGATAATAAGGAAAACTTGGTCACTGTGGCACACATAGGATTATCTGCTATAAAAAAAGGAAAGAAAGATACAATTGGTGCTCCATATCCACAGATTCAAGCATCCACAGCTTGAAAATATGCACCAAAAAAGTATAAATTCCAAATAGCAAACCCTTGATTTTGCTATTTTATGGAAGGGAAACCATTTTACTATGCCTTTGTATTTAATGGGCCTTGAGCATTCACGGATTTTGCTATCCATGGTGGGTCCTGGAACCAAACCTCAGCAGATACCAAAGGCCAACTGTACTTTCTCACTGTCTGAACCTGAATATTAACAACAGTAGCTTGCAGGCCTCATGAAAAAAAAATTGAGGAATTATCTAGCCTACTGATACTGCTCCAAATTTCTGTTACTGTACCACACATCACTTCTGTGAACAATTTTGTTCTATGTTATGCATAATATATTTCAGAAAGAGCTGAGTTCCAAGAACTAAGCAAATACTTCCATTTTCCTAACTGACATGAGTGCATATCCTCCAAAATTTCACAGAGGAAAATCAGGACACATCAGAGTGTGGCCAAGATTACAAGTTACTAATTAGGAAGAACACACAACAAACAGCAACTGTTTGTTTTTCCCAGTCCCCTAGGAAATGCACCATTCTGCCACTTCGTCTTATCTCTCCCAACTCAGTTCATTGAATGCAAGGCATTTTTACACTTTGAACTCAGTTTTACAGCAACCATACTAAGGACTTTATCACACAAGGTAGTAAATCACTATTGGTGCAGGATAATTGTGCCTTTGGCTGGATCTTATCACAGCCCTCTTCTGTTGTTCTCCTGGTCAAAGATAGTTTGCAAAGTGTTTATTTTCATAAATGCAAAAACTCCATTAATACCTTCCTTTCCTGCTACTGTTGTACTACCATTTGCAGTGTGATAATTTAATTTCATTTTAATGCCAATTTTTGGGTGATCAGGTTGTCAGTGGATGAGCTTTAGCTTTGATTTGGGTGCCTTTTTCTTATAGTGATCAGGGGATAAGGAGAAAGGGTGGACATTTCCATTTGATTTCCTTTCATTTGGAAAAGTTACCGAAAAACATATTTTTCCTAGAACAAAATCCAATGACAAATGACCCCCACTCTCAATGGGTGCTTGTTAGAGAAGTTGAGAAAAGAAAATTATGCTCACTTCTACCCCACCAGTTTTTGTGGCTAAGTAGCCTTGTTCTAGCTTCTCACTCACACACACCTAGAAAAGTGGGAAAGAGTTTTTAAAAAGCATTTATTTCATTACCCTGTTTCTGCTGTTCATATTGCTAAGCTTCAAACAGATCAATCGCTACTTTAGCTGCTAGCTTTCAGCTGCCAGTGATTAATCAAGTCTATCCTGCAACAGGAAGCTGCCCCCACAAACATGGAGGAAAAGCCTTTTTAATTATAACTATTTTCATTTCATTTTATATTTCTGGGAAAACGTGTGTTTGAAGCTTTGACTTTTGCAGATTTGATTATTCATGGATATGATATATTAGTATCTCTTCAGAAATCTCTAGGTTCTCCGGCATGACTCTATAGCCAATGTCTGCCGGAGGTTGCACTGGAGTATCTAGAGTATCTAGAAATAACACTTCTCTAGGCATTTATAGGTTCTCCAGCAAAATTCTGTGGTCAGATTCCAGAGGATGCTGACCACAGAATTGCTATGGAGGATCTCAAGTTTCCTAGAGATGTGATTCTCAGTGTTTTTTAAAAAGTAGTGTTTTTTTTATTTGCAGTTTTCCCACTTTCATAGGGGTCCTGTGTCCCTAAGAATTCCATGGAAATGGTAGCAGTCATACCTTCAGCCTTTTTAAAGGCAGATATCATGTCACACGCAAAAAGCCAAAACACACACACTGCTACTATAATGATGCTATCTTTCAATCTCCAAAATGTCATAGACATAGGCACTTTAGTTTCCCATTTATCTACACTCAAAAAACAGGTAAGAAATATGTGGCCCAGTAGTTGTGTGGCTGCAACTCCCACCGTCCTAACCAGCATAGCTATTGGTGAAAGATCATGGGATCTGCAATCCAACATTTGGAGTGTCACACACATTCCTAATTAATAGTATGAGTGAGTTGTGAGTTGGTGAGTTGTGGGGAAAGTTTATACAACTCACTCCAGTTTCTGCAAGCAGGTAGCTCTCCCAACCTGTTCTTTTATTCTCTGTCATCTATAGACATGTGAAAAGAAGTATGGGGTTGTTGTTTTTTCTTTAAAAGGTCCAAAACACACTGCAGAAATAATAGTTTGAGACCACTTTAACTGCTCTGCCTTAATGCTAGGGAATTCTGGGAACTGTAGTTTTGTGAGACATTCAGCCTTCTCTGTCAGAGAGCTCTGGGGTCACAATAAACTACCGTTCCCAGGTTCCCTAGCACTGAAGCCAAGGCAGTTAAAGCAGTCTCAAACTGGATTATTTCAGCAGTGTGTTTTGGACCAAGGTGACCCAGCCTAAGGCAGAATAAGGTAATGAAGTGGCCCAAACATACATTATAGCAGATATGTGGCTGTATATACAATCACGGCTCAGTTTCTATGTTTGAAGTTTATCGCACCGGGGTTAAAACGTTCCTCGGTGCGTTCCCCGGGGCCCAGAACGCTAGTTTACTGCACAGCGGAACGCCACCGCCGAGCATTCCCATTGCGTTCCCACTGAGTTCTGGGGGATGCCATTTCTGGGAACGCTTTGAAACAGTTCCCAGAAATGGCGCCCTCTGGAACTCAATGGGAACGCAATGGGAACGCTTAGTGGTGGCGGCGGCGGCGGCGTTCCGCTGTGCAGTAAACTAGCGTTCTGGGCCACATCAGGTTCCCATCACGTGCGTGCCCTGTGCGTGCATGTTAGAACGCACCAGGGAACGTTTTAACCCCAGTGTGATAAACTTCTTTGTCTTTAACATTGTAACCACTGTTTTCATCTCAGCACAGCATTCTACTGATTCCTATAATATGCACATCATGTAGGACCAAAGTTATCCAGTACCTGGGAGAAATCCATCCTGAATTCAATGAAACTTACCTTTGAGCAGAGGTAAAAAGGAATGCACTGCCCATCTTTAAGGAGATTATCATACCCAATTTTTAAACAGCAATTTCATTGGGAAGGAAGTAGCATCAGCAATGCTGATCATATGGCTACTTCCCTCCCATAGTTGCCCCACCCCTTTCATTCACAGGGGAAACTCAATAATGAACTCCCGATCGTGCAATACCCCGAGTGCAAAAAGCCATTCCCAGGGCACTAGCATGATTGGCAGTCACATGGTCTCATTGTCCCCTCCTCTCCCCTTTCCCCTGCTCCCCCAACCTTTTTTTAAAAAATATGTTTTTCACACAATTCCAGAGCTCTGAAACCTCAAAGTTTCAAAAAAATCATTTTAAAAAGCTTAAAACAGGGCTGTAGAGTTTCATAATTAGGCCTGCCTCAATCAGTGGCTGAAGAGAATGTGAAAGATGTGGGTGCGGAGGTAGCCCGGCATGCCCTGATCTTTGGAATACAAGTAGCCAGTGTTCATCCATTCTAACATCAGCATCCTTCATGTTGTGTACCTCCATCCTGATTATAAACTTGAGATCCAATTAGCTTTTTGTGTTCTGGCCAGGATCGGCTTCTCTAGCCTGAGCCCTCGGGGGAGGCAGGTAAGAATCCGTTATTCCTAATGGTGCGACCACATGGCTGTGCAGCCGTTGGGAACATGGGCTTGCTGTCCACGGATGCTTAAATCCATGGATGGCAAGTCCGTGTATACCAAGGGCTGACTGTACTGGGAACTGGTGTCAAACAGCATCTGGCTCCCAGCCTCACTTTACTGAGGGTATATCCGCCCTACAACTGTCTTCATTGGAAATAGGATGTATTATGAATCGATGACGTAGAAAGCAACGGATGCCACGTTGTTTTTTCTTTAAATGGTATCATAGGCTGGCTCACACATACATGATTATAATAATAGATAAACATTTATCTCATCACATTACTTTCCACTTTTCAACAGAGTCACTTCCCATATTGAGTTATCAGTCATCAACTACAGAAGTGTACAGAAATCAAGTGTGAATCAGACTTTTGTTATGCACAAATAGGGCTGTGATGATGCTGTAATGCAGATGCTATCAACATGTGCTTGCAAGACAGTACTGCTTTTTGTTTTATCACATTGGTTTATGAAAGTAACTTTAGGTGAAAGTCCATAGAACAACAATAGAACATATCTTTTACATGTGTCCCAGGTGAGAGACGGTTACCTGAAATCTTAAACAAACTACTATCCAGTGTAGATTGTGTTGACCTGGACAGACCAATGCTCTGGCTCAGTATAAGGCCAGGAACCAAGGTTGGATTTCTGCTTCCAACAGAGTAATTAGCCCCCCCCTGCCCCCAAACAATCTTCTTTTCATGACACCTGGCCCCTTTCTGGCTCGGATATCTGCAGCAGAATTTGATGTATAGATTCACAGGAGTAAGCCCCAATGAATTTAACTGGTTCACATGTGGACAGTATTGCAACCTTAAGAAGTTTTAACCAGTAAATAAACTCAACTAAACACAGCAAGACTTAAGTCCAGTTAAACAGACATAAGACTGCACTATAAAACACACTTGCTAGAAATTAGGCAGCCATGGACATAAAGGAGCTTATTTCTAAATGAACTGGCACAATTTTCTGGATACCCTTATCTGTTTTTTGTGCATCATCTTTTGACGTGCTAACACAATTCATACTCAAGAGCAACATTCACATTAAATTGGCCTCTCAAAAATTATCCTCTCAAAAATAACTGATGTTAAAACTAAGCAAATATCAACATTTCATCTGCTGTATTGTTTTTCTGTAGTCATATTTATTATTGGCCTTATGAGCTAGCCTGAAAATAATTATATTGAAACCTGTTTTATATTACATATAAAACAAATATGCAGCATATGTATCTCTCTTTCAATAATGATATAAATATAAATATCCCTAAAATGCAAATCGTTCTCTTACAGGGCATTATGCATGGCTATCAGAAACAGAGTACAAATTTATTCCAAGAGAGTATGTATAGGGTTTTGTTACAAGTGTATGTATCAAACTGAAAGAGTCATGGGCATGAAAGCATTTCACCCATTAGGAAGGGCAATGCACATTTTAATTTGATCAGGAAGAAGTTTTGTATTTGTATAAATGTGGAAAATATATTATATGGTGGGCAAGTGCTTCAGTAGGCGACATCCATGTAAATAGGTCATTTTTCATTTGCTGGCTGTGAGGAGCATGCCAACAGCATGCATCTATTAACTTCATAATAGATAGCATGCTATGCATATATATTAACACCTTGGCATACAAATTCTAGGACCTTTGCAGACTTCCTTGTGAAATATAAACAACATACTGCATAATACATATATACACACATTTAGTTATCCATATACTTTCATTTTTGGCTTTAGCAGAATATTTGCCTTATAACAATTACATTTCTTGAGTGAAGACTCTGGGAGATTTCCTGTATTTTTAAGGAATGCATACAAGGTCAAATTTTGCCATGTGTAGCTTTTCCCAGCAGGAAAGGTAAGAGTAACTTCTCATGTTGAATTATTCTTTTCTGCAATTCTCTAATTAATATAGGAACCTGTACAGAATGCCTATAGAAGCCTAGATATCCAGAAGGCAGAAAATCCTGTCTGATCTTGGAAGCCAATTGGCTTACACTTTGTAGACCTCTTAGGGAGTGCTACTTCACTGCTAAGTGTGTACTTGCTATTGCTCTCTTTGGCCTGGTTAGTATTTGGGTGGGGGATTGCCACGTTATACCAAGCACTGTTGGCTATATTTCATAGGAGAGCAATAGCAAACCATTTTTGAGTATTCATTGCCTATGAAATTCATAGGATTGCAATAAATCAACAGGCAACCTGAATTGCACACACATACATGCACACAAAGAGAGGAAAGCTATGTTTTCCCATGTGAACTTGTCAGCAAGTTATCCTTGTTGTAAAGCACTTTCTCCATGTTTTCTCATCTTTGGAGTTTAGCTGGGCATCTAGCTCATAGAGAGCCCTTATCATGGTGGCACCCAATTTATGAAACTCCTTTCCTAGAAACAGCAATCTTCTTGTTATCCTTTAAGAGCTAGGCAACACCATACCTGGTCTCTAGAGGATTTCATAGTGTCTTAGGATATCTGACCCCTTCTAGGTGCTTATCTGTTGTTGTTTTAAATAACCCACATGCTGTTATTTTAATCAGGTATTTAATAATGTTTGTTTTCTAGTGTATATTCAGGTATTATACAACACTTTGAGGTAGGGTATATGTATCTGAAGTAAAATTAAATACTGATCAACAATAAGCCAGAAGCTTGGAAATTATGCATGTGGATTGCTTCAGACAGTGAAGAGAGATCCAATATCAGCAGTATATGTAAGGTGAGTAGAGGATTCAGTCTTCTGTTCTCTTATTACTGTCAGTTATAATCCCATTCTAAGAGCTTGCTGCAATATATTTGGCACAAAGCTTTATGTCAATGCAGATGGTTCCAAATCCCTGTAGGATACCCCCCAATCATCCTCCTACCACTTCTGCATCCTATCCATTATTGCAGAAAATTGTGACATGGGTAACTTATGACCCTCTCCACATGAGGCTGGCGTATACCTCCCAGAAGCCCTGGGCGGAATTATTACTTATAAGGGATGACAGGAGTTTCAGTCCAACAATATTTGGAAGGCTACAAGTGGCCCATCGGTATGTCAATTAAATAGCAGTTCCTCAAGACACATCTAATAAAGTTGGCTATTGCCAACACAGCAGTTTGACTCTTGAAAAGTGGCATACCATCACAGCAGGGGTTCCAGGAAAATGAAATAAAAATTGAATGAAATTAAAGAATAAAAATATAATATATACTCCTAAACACCATTAACTTGTAAGACATAGATAGGGGCTCCACCATAGAAATAAGGGCTCTTAGAGTCAAAAAGACTGGGAACTCCTGCATCACAGCATCCTAAGAAAAATGGAAGTTCATCTAAAATGGAAATTCCTAAACATAATTTTTAATCAATGGGTGACTACTGCCAAATGTGAGGGTACTTCATACATTGTTTGGCATATGTTTTATACAGAGAACAACACAAGATATTAAACTGGTCTTTCTATCAATGTGCAAAATGAGGGTACCATAAAGAGACAGATAACATTGTGTGACTGTGTTATCCAGGCACCTGATTATTTGGAAGCAGAGATCAGCCCCATTTTTCTGCTCCTACCAGCATCCCACTTTATTTCTCTCTCTCTCTCTCTCTCCCTCTCCCATACACACACACAAACTACAGATTTATGATTGCCAATACTCCAAAATGACATTTGAACTAAGGAGGAGGAAGTAGAACATTATATCATTGCCAGGTGGCCAAACTAATTGATAATTCTTCCATTATTTACCCAGTGCCCATGTTTTTGCTTAAACTAGCATAAAGGACTGTGTAATTGTAATTCTCAACCTGTTGGATAGAACCCAATACAGACTGCAAAAGATATTAAGGAGCCCAAACTACATGACGCATTAAATGCTCCTTATTTGTGTTGTGTGTTGCTATTTAATAACAGCTACATGGACTCTAATCCTGATCAAGACTATGTTACAAGAGTATGTTGCAAGAGGTTTTAACCTTTCTTCCCAGCATATGCTATAGTCCTAATAAAAATCCCCTGCTTCCTCCAAGTTCCCATTTTTCCCCATGAAGAAAACTACTACTGGCATCCAGCTTTCCTGTGGAGGAGGAGAACAGGAACAGCAACTTTTCAGAAGTATATATTATAAGAACCTTTCTATTACAAAGAGAACCCTCCACTTATGTCACGGCTCCATGGCTACTGTCTTAAAGTCACGTAACACAAATGTAAAGAAAAAAATGCATTTACCACAATGTGATGCTTGACCCTGAGTTCTCAAGGCATTACATGCACATTAACGTCAATAAATAGAGAACAGTCCATTCTACACTAAAGAAGGTCATATATGAGAGCCACTGGCTCAGCTTTGCTGTTCATGTTTGAATCCATTCAATGGCCTCTGGCAAACCAGGAGCATTTTTCAGATGTTTTTTGAAGGCTACATGAATATGTGGGACACAGGGCCTAGCACTGCAGCTGCATGTTTATTAGAACATATGCACAGAGCCCTTCCCACAATACCTTTGAATGGGGAAACAGTCATACACAGCTGGTTTTTCCAAAATCAACAGGTACGGTACCTCTAACAACCTACTGAAACAGAACAACAACAAGACAGCATACATGGTTACAACCTTTAACTTTTTAAAAGAAGCATAAACAACTCAATTAAACAACAGTAGTACTGGTCCAATCTTGTCCTGGTCCTCTGAAGACATGGTTCAAGTCCCAAATGCTCACTCCAGCATCTATTTCAAACTGCCCTTTTCTACTTCCCACGAGGCCTTCCAACCATAAAGCCATCTTGCTTCTTAAAGGAAAAGTGTGCAGCTCATACAGCTTGCTTTCTACACATTCTCTAATTATAGTTGCAGATAAATCAGGAAGGATGCTGTGAGCTGCAGTCAGACCTGCACCTGAGGTCACTTATTCTTCCAATTACAACAGAAAAGACTTGTGTCTGTTAACTTCAGTTTCCGCTTCTGAAATGGTGACGACGAGACAAGGATTTCAAAATATAACCACTGCTAAATAGATATCTCTACAATTTTAATAACTGTTTCTATCTGAAAACAGACACACACACATATATATATATCCCAGTGCTTTGGGGGCTGATGTGGGGGGGCAGCTTTTTTCCCCCCTGATAAATTCAGGGACTAGTACCATATTGGTCTTTCTTTTCTGGAAACTCTTAGCAGATCAGCAGCCAATGATTCATGATTTAGCACTGGCTCAGTAACTACCCCTTTGAGAAGCACTACACCAAACAGCTCCAAACCAAAATGGGGGGGGCAACTTAAACTGACAAATCCCTTAATTTACAAA
Source organism: Sceloporus undulatus (assembly GCF_019175285.1). Taxonomy (NCBI): domain Eukaryota; kingdom Metazoa; phylum Chordata; class Lepidosauria; order Squamata; family Phrynosomatidae; genus Sceloporus; species Sceloporus undulatus. Next base: position 112,007,276 of record NC_056524.1, on the reverse strand, counting down.
TTTGGCCAGGTCTAAACTGAGGGCAGTGTTGAATTTATTCATAAACTAAGTAAACTACTGTTGACATCAGATTATGAGGGGCCCTCTAAATATAGAGGAGAAGGAGGCCACCACCACTTAAACATATCCCCTCCATTAAAAAAAACTATAGAATATACATATTTTGGTGATGTCATTAGGCCTTTTAAGCATGACATTTTAGGAGGGGGTGCAGAAATTATGCAGGTTTCCCAATGGTTTTGAACTGCAATTTCAGCCCTAGCCAACATAACCAGTGGTGAGGAATGCTAGAGGATGCAGTCCAAGAATATCTGAAGAGTTTCACAGTTCCTGTCCCAGGCTTAGAGTCTCAGCCTGTCTTAATTCCATCACTGCTAATGGCACACTGTTATGTGGGGGGCAGCAGATAAAACCACTCTTGGTTGCAGGATGATTCTCATTCTTGGAGAAGTGGGGAATGTTTCCTGTATGGGTAAAAATGTTGCTCAAATATAATAGAAAGTGACACAAGGGCAAGAGCTGAGACATCAGTTCTCAATAAGGATCTTATCATACAAGAGGGAAGTGCCCCAATCCCATGGATAAATGGGATTTAAATCCAGGAATATCCCGCAAAAGTGGAATTGTTTTCAGACTACACTGGGCTAATTGAGCATTAACGCGACATTAACCCGTGCAGAAAGTTGCAAAATTGCACAGCTTTTTACTTTCAGGAAAATCCTGAAAGTAAAAAAGCGGTGTGATTTTACCCACTTTCTGCATGGATTAATGTCGCGTTAATGCTCAATTAGCCTGACATGTCTGAAAACAATCCCATTTTTGTGGGATATTGCCACGATTTAAACCCTGTCTATCCACAGGATTTGGGTGCTTCACCTCCAGTGTGATAAGGTCCTAAGCCTGGGACCTATTAACACTGCATAATTATAATACGATTATTTCACTTTAACTGCCATGGTTTCATCCTATGGAATCCTGCGATTGGCAATTTAGGGAGATGCATTTACAATTCTCACCCAGAGAGTTCCTCTGGTGCCTCACCAGATTACAAACCTCAGGATGAGACCATGCAAATTAAAGTGGTAGCCTAAATACCTTAAAGGCACCAGATCTCACCTGATATTGGAAGCTAAACATGGTCAGCTCTGGTTAGTACTTGGATAAGAGACCAGTAATGAATACCAGGTGCTGTAGCCAATATTTCAGAAGAAAGAACAGGCAAAACCACCTTCGAGGATTCCTTGCCTAAGAAAACCCTATGAAATTCATGAGGTCACCATAAGTCAAATGGTGACCTGAAGGCACACACACAGTAGTGCTATAATTGTATAGTATGAATGCCCCCCCCCGCTTGCTGGCTTGGTATCTTCTAGGGCCTAGGCCCTGACACCATCACTCCCCTCCACAAACATACGTACATTTATCTTTGTATAGACACTAGTGAAGGAGATTACCCCACCACCACCACCACCACCATCAAATATTAGGTTTAGAAGAGCAGGATAAGCAGGCTGAAGAAAGGAGGCACTTCCATGATCACTGAAGCAGTGCAGAGGCTCTCTGCAGCTTATTTTTCATCCCTCATATTGTCTTCTCCTCCATTTCAAGCCAATATAGTGACATATGCTTGGATGGTACAGGTACATGATTGTTTGCCAAGCAAAACCATGTTGCAAGCCCAGTGCTGCCTGCAGGTCCACAGCTGTGCATTCCTGAATTTGGAGCAGAAATGTAAGTGGTGTTTCTTTTTCATTCACATATAGCCTTATGCAGTCCAGTTGCATTTTTGTGACCATGTTAGAATTAACACAACAGTAGTATCATACTGAGTAATTCAATGGAGGGGGCAAAATATTTTTAAAGCAGTATTGCAGCAGTGAAAAATGTGAAAGGTTCCTACCAGTAGCCCTTGCTATGCCATAGAAAATACTGCAGGACCAAACTAAAATAATTTGCAGCCTGAGACAAAGCAGCAAATGATGCCCCCACCCATCCATATGGGCACACTGTACCTAAAGTCACTCAGGTTATTTTTCTATAAGAGGGGGGGGGGGGGAATCCAACAAGCCCTTCTCCTCCTCTCTGACAGTAAAAATATAACAGCTCAGTAAATAACTAACAACTTGCGGCCCTCTCATGATGACACTCAATTTTTTTCCTCAGTCTGCCTAAGGCCTTGAGACATTGGATGTAAAACTTGAATTGTGCACAATTCTGACAAGAAAGTTCTGTTCAGACATCCTCTGTGATACCTGAGGAGATTCAGAATGAATCTTTTGGGTCATGCAGCATACTTCCTTGATACAAAAAGATGACTCAGGCTGCTCTTATCCAACCCAGAATAACAGATTTCAACCCTGCCTTCCCAAAACTATGATGACAAAATTCAACTCAGCTGACTATGACAAAAAGTTCAAGACTCCAAAGTTCATGACAAAACAAGGCCTAATGTATGGGGATAAATCAAGGTAACAAGGCAAAACAACTTTAATGATAACATGATACACAAGCATTAGAAGTGGAATGTTAAGGATCAAAACAGCACTTGCAAAAAACTGCACTTTGAAAGTCACAAGTATATTTATCCAAGCTTAATATTTCTGCTGTTATTTTGGTGGGAAAACTATGGTTGGGCTATTTTGTCCTTTTATAAAAGTCAGTGAGAAACTCATGCCATATTACAAACAGCATTTGGTGAAATATTAAAGAAACCTAAGAAGTAAATAAAGGAAAGGAAAGGAAAACAGGAGAAAGGCAAATAACACAGTTATTTTAAAAATCTACAGAAATGTGCAAATGTTTCTTAACAGCACAGACATAAGTGTTAGAGAAGCTACAAACACAGACATTCAATATTATTTTTCAAAACACATTTTCAATCAAGATGATGAATACTGTAGTTATTACTATGTGGCATGCAGTTTTTAAAGCAAATTTAAGATTATAAATTTTGTATCATGCACCAGAAGTATAAAAGCCTGCAACTACGTTGTCTTCATAAAATAAGTACTTCATGTAATAAAAGTCCACTTTTAATGTGTGGATAAAATACCAGAAAACCATACGTAAAACAGATGCAAGATATCATTTAAATTCATTTGCACGGATGCAACAATGGCTATTTATTCCTCTGAAGAAGAAAAAAGTGAAGCAATTTTTTCTCTCATCTCATCTATTAACAAATCTAATAGAGATGACTAGGTTTGAACATTAACATCTCAAAACTCTGAATTATCATGCAAATTTTTAAATACATATAGTTTTGTTTGGGTTTTCTGATGTGCTGGAGTTTGTCCACTGAGTTTACCTAGTAATAAAGCCCACTGAATTTAGGACAACCTTGGTGCTTCAGAATTACACAACCTTTCTTTTGTATAAGCAGAAAACCACATATGAGATTATTACATTCTGACTATGGGAATACCTGGGAAAACCTCCAGGTTTCCCACTCCCCCAAAGATCAAAACTTCCTGTATCATGAGTAATAGCATCATACACAACTGCTACTAAACACAAACTTTAGAACATGGTCCATTCATTTGATCTGTTAAAGTGCATGAACCACGGTCAAAGAAATCTTCTCAAGTAGGCACTGCAAGCAATGCCAAGTCTTTTCCATCTCAAAATTTTAATCTATTTATGCTCTTCTGAGTCATAACAAACCAAACATGATAGATCATGGTCAGACAATTCCTCAGGGCTGTTTTACAGTTTAGAGGGGCTTGCCTATATTTCACATTAATTGATCAATTAATTAAATGGCAGACGTGTACCTCAGGACCACAGACTACTTGCGGCTTGTATTAAAAGCTCTCACTGAAGCAGAATGCGAGGAGGAAAACTGTATTACCACAACAATAAGCCCAAGGAGTTTATGTCAGAGAGAGAACAGTTGTGTGTTATGAGAGAGGAAATCAGCAACTTCAGGAAAACAAACAGCATGAATGTGTTCCTCAAAATCCACCAATGTTGGTTGCTACCCTGCTAACGCAGTCATGCTGAAAGGTTCCCAACAGGATACCTGGGATTCTTCAACAGATTCAGCCCCCTTAGATTTGGCCACACTCTGTTCAGCCTCTTTAGCCATCAGAATGCCTTGCTATGCAACATATCTACAACTTGCACTGAATTATGTGTCACCTCGCCAAGACCTGAAGTACTTTTCCCTCTGTGTGGGAAGAACCAGAAACAGTGCCACAGAACCACTTTGCAAGAACTCAGAATACTGGGCTGCAGTGAGGGGAAAATGCACACTGAGAATAGGAGGGCTCACAACTGGATTCCTAAAGGCCTCGAATAATGTTCCTCATTTCGGCCACATCCTAGGACAACCAATCTACAACACCTTTCGAGGAGGAATGTAGGCATCCCAAAGAATGTCCACCATGGCTGAAACATCTTGAAACCAGCTCATTAGGGCAGCTTCCTTAGAAGACATCCTAAAGGGATCTGTGCTGAGGAGTCACTCTCAAGGAGGTTGTGCCTGGACAGGATTTTTGTTGTTGTGAACTGTTTTTGAGTCGATCGTGGATGAGACACCTCCAAGATTCCCTCTCCTCCGCTGCTCTGCTCAAGTCCTGCAAATTCATACCCATAAATTGCTTAAAAGAGTCCATCCATCTGGCATGTGCCCTTCCTCTCTTTCTACGTCCCTCCACCTTTCCTAACACTGTTCCTGCCTTCTCATGATGCAAACAGGTTTAGGGAGTCCCAAACACTCAGGTGCTCCCTAGTTCAGGGAGGCCAGATGTCCTCCTTTTCCAGGACATGTTCTACATTCCAACCTTCTCTCTGGGAAGGATTTTGAGCACGTCTAAAAAGCACGCACTTGCATTTATAGGAGCATTTGGAGCTTTTATTTGGTCATACCCTGCATTTTTTTTCTGGAAGGTCCTACAGTTTTGTGGCACCTTGTCCTTCTTTGTGTTTCGCAAATCCAGCCACCCTGTTCCTTCAGCCCCCCTCATGCCTTTTTCTCTTTTCAATGGAAAGGCTGCTTCTGGCACCCTTCGATCTTATACAAGAGGTCGGATAGAAATAATTTATTATTATTATTATTATTATTATTATTATTATTATTATTATTATTATCATTTTGTTTCTCGACTAGGCGACACCTTTGTGTGATAAAGGTCTTTATTGGTTGAAATGAAGAAATTGTTAAAGGAAAGAGGAGGCCAACAAGTAAGTTTGCTGGGGTCACTTCTCTCTCTTGGGACACCCAAGAAGGTTTCCTGGAAGAGGGGGAAGGCGCCAGGCTTCCCCTTTGGGTCGGTGGGAGGCCCTTGGCTTTCTCCTTAGGGTGCCAGAGGGCGCCTTTGGCTCAAAGTTGTCCCCTCACAAGGCACCGCAGTGCCTTGAAGCGAGAAAGGGCAAAGCTCCAGCTCCTTGCCTCTCTTTTTTTCTCTCCTCTGGAGAGACAAGCTAGCTCCTCTCTCTTTGGGAAAGAGCTCCTCTCTTTGCTGCGGCAGGTTGCCTCTGCACTGCAGGGATAACCCAGTTTGACACCGCTTGGACTGCCCTGGCTCAAAGCTATGGAATTCTGGGAATGACCATTCCCAGAATTCCAGAGCCTGGAGTCTGGGCCAGTCCAAGCGGTGTCAAACTAGGTTATCCCTGCAGTGCAGAGAGAGGGAAGGCTCTCTGGTGGGGGTGGCCCAGGGGGTCCCTTTGCCAGCCCCGAAGCAGGTGCCAAACCCCTGCTGCAGCTTGTTGATGTTGGGCTGAAGAAGGGGGTTGTCAGAGGATGCCAATGATCTACTACACTGCAGTCCCCGCGTCAGGAGCCTCCCGCTTTGGAGAAAGGCAGCCACTGCAGGGCAGAGCCAACACCGCCACAAAAACACCACACACACACAGGGAGAGAGACACAGTGTGTTTGTGTTTGTTTGTGTGTGTGTAGAGTCTCCTCAGCCTCCAGCTCCTTGCCCTCCAAAACAGACCCTTTCCACACACAGAGAGACACACCTGCTGCCACCCCTTCTGCCACACAGGTGACGACAACTATCCCTGTGTTGGGCCGTGTGTGTCTGTGTGTCTGTGTGGTGGGTGGCCTTTTGGGGCGGGGAGCTGGGCTGGGCGGGCTGTGGGAGTCCTTCCTTGCAAGGCTTCCATTAGCAAGGGTCTGTGGAGAGGGAGGCATTGAGGGAGAGGGAGTCCTAAGGGTTAGGGCATCCCAATTTTTTTTTTTTTGCCTTATTTCCTTATGTAATTGCACTGCAAGTGTCCTCTCCCCACAGACACACACCTGAAATGCAGACCTAAAAGAAAGGGTTGCTCATCCTAATAAGGATGCCTCTATTTCTCTCTCTGCACATATATACAGACATCCACAAGGCTCTCTCCCTGCTATATAGAGATGGAGGGATGGACTCTCTCCCCTCACCCCTTTAGTTCCCTTCCAGGCACAAGCTCTGTGAAAGTGTCACCCCTTCAGGGATGAGGGGGAAAGAAAGGGTTTGGGGGCTGAATCCCTGCTTGGATAACACACACCCTCACAGCTGACTTTTGGTGCACTTGATGGGAAGCAAGGAAGCCACCTTCTTGAGTTGAGGCGAAAAGTCTCTTGCAGGACACTCCTGTGGGAAGAAGCCCTTAGGTGCCCCTGCCAGCTGCAGGCTGGCAAGAGAGAGTGGCAACCAGGCCCTGGCACCAATTTGGGCAACGATCTGCCCCTAAGGATGCAGGGAGGGAAGGGGACAGGCTGCATCCAGACTGGAGAAATAACCCGGTTTGGAACCGCTTTAACTCTTTGGCTCAAGGCTATGGAATTCTGGGAGTTGGAGTTTGTTGTGGGCCCAGAGCGGAGCCTTGAGCCAGACAAAGAGTTAAAGCGGTGCCAAACCGGGTTATTTCTCCAATGTGGATGCAACCAGCTGGTTCCCAGTAGGGCCACCCCAGCCCCCATTCTCCCCCCCCCCTCCATAGGACTGCAGAGCAACAGACAGCAAGAGAGAGAGAGCAGCAACACAAAGGCACAACGCAGCGATCTCTATGGGTTCTTACCAGTTGGGTTCTTGTTTTTCTTAAGACTCTTGCCACAAAGACACTGCAGCATATGCGATCCTTTGCTGAAAATGCTCCAAAGAAACCACATTGATTTGGGCGAAAAGCAATCCCGCGCTTATACACCCGGAGAAAGAGGAGATCCTTGGGGCTGTTGCATAATAAGAATACTACTAATAAAAATAATAATAAAAATAAAATCGGGAGCAGTTCTCCTCCTCGAAAGGGGCACCAGGTTTAGTACAGACCAGGGGGGAAAAAGAAAAAGAAAAAAGAAGGTGGGGGAAAGGGAAAAGAAAAGAAAAAAAGATCCAATCCTGCTCTCCCAGGGTCTTTTCCCCCCTTTTTCCCCCTCACGTGGTTGATTTCTTTCAGACTTCTTCTCAATGGATGCCTTTTTGTTTTTGTTTTTTTCAGCCAAACGGTGAACGATGCTGGATTGTCACCCAAAACTGTGGAAGAAGAAGAAAAGACATAGATCCTCTTTCTTGTCTTGTTCTTTGTCTCTTTCTGTCTTTCTCTCTCTTGTGTTTTTGTTTGTCCTCCCCTTCAGGCTGAAGCCAACCCAAAAGACAGGAGGTGATGAAACCCCAGCCAAGGCCAACAACTAAGAACCCGAGACAAGAGTAGTAAAGCACGAAAGGTCCCCACCAAAGAGGACACCATCGCCTGTGACTTGGTGGCTGGGAGGATGGGTGGATCTGCAGAACAAAGCCAAGGCAGGAGGATGCATCCTACTAAAAGACTGCCATGGTGCAGCCCTGGGAAGAGAGAGCACACCACCGTCTGTAGCACCAGCAGCAGCACCATCCAGCACAAGTCTGATTGATGAAGGCAGATGCTGCTCCGCTCTGGAAGAAGGGCTGCTTCTTTTTACCATCAGAGCATCTCTCAGCTATGTATGAAACTGTGTGGCACCTGCAGTTCCCAGTCAGCCTGCACAACAGATGCAAATAGGCAAACAGACACACCACAGAGGCAGCTCTCCTCTTTTTTTCCTCTCCCTCGCCCTGCTTCATCCAACACTGGCATGCATTACAGGGAAGGGAGGGGAGGGAAGGGAATGATCTTCAGCACCTCATTCACACTGGCACACACAGACACACATACTTGCATGCAGAGAGAGAGAGAGAGAAAGATACACACGCATGCATGCACACTCACACACACACTCACACACATACACACTGGATTTTGCTCCTCAGCCTTGGCTATGAGTTATAGGCAGAGTAGGAGGAGGAGTTGAGATTTGCATGGAGAGAGCCTGGCTTTCCATGACGTAGCCACGTGCTCCCAGGCCTGTCACCAGTGAGATGCTTCAGACCAGCCCAGGGAAGGCAGTGTCACTGCAGTCTCTGCCTGCCCCCCTTCTCCCTCAAACCTCTCTTTCCCCCTCCCAAACTCCACTCCTCTCACCCTACTCTGCTGCAGCTTAAAATACTGGACACTACGGCCTGCCACTTGTGCACCCTGGGGAGAAGTGCATCTCTGCATGCTAACCAGTAAGGAAGGAGATGCCAACAGCAGGACACACTCTCAGATGACTTGGAGGAAAAGGGAATGTGTCTGAAGCAGCCCTCTGAAGACCCTGAGCATTAAGGTTAAGGCAGAGAAGGGAAGCTAATTTCCTTAAATAGAAAAGCTAATTTCACCCATCCTAATAATAAATTCAGGGATGCAAACAATACAGGAACCATCCTCCCTACATCTCCCTCCATTCCAACCGCCACTGCTATGGACTCTGAGAGAGAGAAGAGGATAAAATACCCCAGCAGAGAGAATGGGAGGACCACAATGACTATGTGGGGCCAGGAGGAAGAAGAAACTGCTGGTTCTACATGGACCTCTGCCTTCCAAGTGCCTTCTAAGAAAAAGAGCCCTCCCTCCAATCCATCTGGTGCCATCCGGCCATGGAGGGGGAAATGCAGGCCCAGCTCCATCAGGCCTGGCCTGAACTAAGAAGAAGAGCCCTCCCTTCAGTCCATCAGCCTTGGTCCAGGCCTCAGAGGGAGAGAAGAACTGCTGGACCTGTTCCCCTTCTTCACCACCATTCCCTTCTCATTTTGTGTCATGTCTTTTTAGATTGTAAGCCTGAGGACAGGGTACCATCTAATT
>NC_056524.1:111762818-111998146 GCF_019175285.1 Sceloporus undulatus | reverse complement strand
AAATAATAATAATAATAATAATAATAATAATAATAATAATAATAATAATAATAGTAAGCTGTTCTGAGACCCTTTAGGACTGAAGGGAGGGGTATGTATGTATGTATGTATGTATAAATAAATAAATAAATAAATAAATAAATAAATCTCCATCTCCTTCCCAAAAGGAGTGAGAATGGAACCCTGTTGAGAGAGAGAAACCCATCTAGGTTTTCTCCCCATGAAGAGAGAGAAGAGAAATCTTCAAGAAAAGTGCTAGAACCCAGCCAGGACGGAAGATTTGGTAGGTCCCTTACCTTGGTAGATCGCCTTCTGAGGTTGAACACCAGCAATCACCTGAGTAAATCAGCTCTCCCCCCCCCCCACCCTTGGAGTTTACTCTTTCTGAAGGAGAAATTCTTCCCCAGCTGTACATAACATATAACACAGGTGAAGAACGTACATTCTGCTCACAGAAAGTCCCAGACGTCCCCAGTGCCTACAGTCAAATGGTCAGGTAGAGGTGTTGGGAAAGTCACTACCAGTCAGCAGAGACAATACAGGTCTAGATGGTTAACTTAGTATGAAATGGCTTCACATGTCTATTACTTGAACTATGTGCATTTCCTGAGAGCCAGTGTGATGTAGTGGTTTCAGCATTAGCTTGACTCTGGAGAACAGGGTTCGAATCTCCTCTTGGGCACAAAGTCATAGAAACATAGAGTTGGAAAACACCACAAGGGCCATCCAGTCCAACTCCCTGCTATGCAGGAACATAGAATCAAAGCATCTCTGAAAATCACACTCTCTCAGCTTCAGAAGATGACATGGCAAAGGCCCTCTGGAGAAACCTGCCAAGAAAACACCATAATAGGTTGGGCTTAGGGTTGCCATAAGTTGAAAAGGTCTTGAAGGCGTACAGCAAAAACAAGTACCTCTCCCTCCATCGTAAAAGTATTTGGGCATTAAACTGAAAGTGCCAAAAAGCTGACATGTGAGGCACTCATGCGTTTTCTTACCTGTGGTTCTCATAATGTTTGAGATAAATATAAGCAAAATAAGATTTGAGTGACATGTGCCAATCCATTCTAATCAGAACTTCCAAAGAGAGAAAGAAAAAAACAACAACCCAGTGTTATTCTAATGATACTGAGAAACGAGTCCCATTGAGTTCACTGCAGCTTAGTCCCTAGTAATCTGTTGAACGTATTTGTAAGCTGTTCTGTGCTTTGTTTGTGTCTTTTTAAAACTTCTATCTAGAAATGAACTCTGAACAACCCAAATACGATAATATGTCTAACTTAAATGTCATTGCTTTTAATTTTAATCAACAAGAAGTTGGAAGAACACATTCTTGCATATTTTATATGTGCTTATCATTTACATGAGTCTATATGATAAAACCACACTGTTTAGTGTACAGGCTGCAAAAAAAGTGTGGGGGGGAGGGAAGAAAGGAAAGAAAGAAAGCATAATAGATTCTAAGCTTCCCATTTGTTGTATGTGCCTCCAAGTCATTTTTGATTTATGGTGACCCTAAAGCCATATCATACGGTTTCTTTGCAAGTTCCTTCAGAGGGGTTTTGCCATCAGCTGAGAGAATGTGATTTTCCAAAGGTCACCAGTAGGTTTTTATACTTCAGTTGGGATTGGAATCCTGGTCTCCAGAGTCATAGTCCAGTACTCAAACCACTACACCAGGCTACTTCTCAGACTTCCCATACAACACACAATCAGATCACATTGTGAGGGACAATGGCAGTGGATCAGGTCACTTTGTGAGTGATTCTTTCAGACCACCATTTTGCCACCCATTCGCAGTTGATGGGCTAAATCCTACTGTTAGTCCTGACTCAAGACCCTTTAAATCAAAGTACCTATGTGTTGTCGCACCATTGAGCAATTAAGTGAATGGGTCTGCTCTAGTTGGAACTAACCAACAGGATGCCAGCCCTAGTACGTTTTTTAAAAAATCCTCTTTGTAGTATAGTGTATAATATAACACAGCCTCATTGTCTCTGGCAAACCTGCCATTAAAGGTAGTAGTGTAGATGGTTTGCATTCAGAAAGATCTAGGTTCAATCATTGGGATCTTCCATTACAAGTTAGGTAGACCTTAGTCAGAAACACTGGAGATCTGCTCCCAGTCAGTGTAGACATTACTAAGCTGGATGTGTCATGTATATTAGAGAGAAATAAAAAGACTGATTCTGGGCCAAGATATCTTTGCAACTCTGGCTTAATGCATCACTTCATTTCTGTATTTTTCCTATGGCAAAGTTCAGAAAGATAAATCTGAGTAAGAGATTTTGATCTTTAAAAATAAACTCCTAACATATCTTTAGAAAGCAGTGGAGAAATGTCTTGCTTGTTGCTTCTAATATTATATGCTCTCATGCCTTAATGTGTTTTTTAAAAAATATTCCCAAAGAAATATATTGAATTTTTCTAAAGCTCTCTCAACTTGTTTTTTTAAAATTCATATTTATTGTTAGTACAGATTATTCCTGTCAAAAGCACAGAGCAGGTATGTTTTCATTATGAATAAATCTCATGTTGGTTAAAGTAAGTAACTTATGATTTGCATAGCAGCTGGGATGTGAGAATGTATCTATAAGAAGCAGAAATGTGACAGATGGACCACTGAGGTTACTAAAGTGCTGAAGGATGTAACTAAAAATCAAATTTGAAAAGGCAAGCACTTTCTACTTAGAATAAAACAAGCATTCTTTCCCCAATCAATAAAAACTACTTTTTAATACAAAATAAGCATTAATTTAATTTCTACAGTTAGCCTGTCACAGCAAAAACAACAAAAATGAGTCTAGTATCACCTTAAAGAATAACAGCCTTTGTTTGACATGGGTTTCTATGAACTACAGCCCACTTCATGGACTGTTGTCTCAGGGCACTTGCACACTGCACAATTATAGTGCTGTAGTGTAGTCAACACTAACACCTTGAACTGAGCTTGGAAGAAAACTGGAAGCCAATGCAGTTCTTGCAGGCCTGGTATTATATGGTTTCTAAAATGTGCACCTGACACCAGTCTGGCTACTGCACTTTGCACCAATTGTAGCTTTCAAATACTTTTCAAGGGCAGCCCCATGTAATAATAATAATAATAATAATAAATTTTATTTCTTTCCAGCCTCTTCCCAAGGCTCAAGGCGGGGTACAACATGTTAAAATAAAAAACACAATTAAAAAAGAAGACACAGAAAACCAATAGTTAAAATATAGTACTATAAAACCATTAAAATATATTTATATAATACATTCTTTAAAATATACCAATTAAAAAGTGATAATTTAAAATTGACTGGGTAGGTCTGCTGGAAGAGATATGTCTTTAGTGCTGTTTTAAAAGCAATCAGCATTTTCAGCTATCATATCTCTTCTGGCAGGTCATTCTAACTTTGCCAGTCTAGTCCTGGCCGGTTGGAGCAAACGGTTCCCAGAGGACCTGAATGTACAGGGCAAATTGTATAGGAGAACTCCAACTGGACCCTGTAGGTAACCTGGACCTAAACCATGTAAAGCTTGAAAGATAATAACCAACATTTTGTACTTTGCCCAGAAACTAATTGGCAGTCAGTGGAGTGATTTCAAGATCAGTGTGATGTGATCATTCCAGGATGTATCTGTAATCAGCCACCATATTCTTAACTAGTAGGCGTTTCCAGACTTAGTAAAAAGGTAGTCTAATGTAGAGTGCATTGCAGAAGTCCAGCCTTAAGGTTACCAGCATGTGCACTACCATCTTTAGGTCCTCAATTCTAGGAAGGGGTACAGTTGGCATATCAGCTGAAGCTGATAACAAGCACGCCTAATAGTTGCATCTATCTGAGCTGACATTTAGAGGGATAGATCCAGGAGTACTCCCAAACTGGGAACACAGTCTTTCAAGGAGAGCGAAACCCCATCCAGAACTGATTGACACACCTCCAGCTCCAGATTAGGACCCTTGACAGTAAGCACCTCTGTCTTGTCTGCATTCAGTTTCAATTTGTTTTTCTTTAGCCAGCCCATTACCTTTTCCAAGCATTCATTCAGAATGTAGAGTGCATTACAGTAGTCTATTCAAGAGGCAACTAAGCTATGAGCCTTCCTCAAGAAAGGGTGCAGCTGGCACACCAGCCAAAGCTGGGCAAAGACACTTTGGACCACCACAGCAACCTGGTTTTCCAGGAGCGCCTCTGTGTCCAAGCTATGGCAGCTTTAATTAGTCAGGATGGGCATGGGTAGGTTGGTTTCACTTCTCCAAACCACTTGCCCGCATCATCATGTTGAACAACCTGTAGCTCATCCATCAAAACTGGAAAAGTACATGTCTCAGTCATATCCCCAGACTCTACCTTCAATGTGGGGTCCAGGTCAGAACAAAACTGATCAATTTTCTCAGCAAAGTATTTAGCAAATTTGTCACTACACTTTTCTAAGGGCTCCTCCTCAGCATTCTGGTCTATGCTGGATGAGACTGATCAGATGTAATAGAGGCAGCAAGGAAGGTTATAAAACAGGCCTTAACCCATTCCCAACTGGATTCATCCTGAGTCTTTCTCCACTGTCACTCTAGTCATCTACCCAAGCAATTCATTGCCTTGAGCTCCTCAGAAAACCAAGGAGCCTGTTCTATGCACTCAAGTAAAGGACACTTGGGACTGTGTCAATTTCCTGGGTCTTCTCCATATTCCACAGAACAACCAGAGCATCAACAGAATCAAAAACTCAAGACACTGGAATCATTTTAATGCTTCCACAGCCCCTGCAGAGGTTAGGAGTCCCAGCAAATCTAAAGCCTATCAGGTAGTCCTCTGCCCATGACAACAAGGTTCTTTGAAAACCCCCCTAACCCCAGATCACCATCATCCTTGCCAATAAAAACCAGATTAAGAGTGTGGCCTACTACATGTGTAGGGCCAAATGTTAATTAAGGCAGGCTCATGGTTGCCTTTGAAGCCATGAAGTCCTGAGCTGGCCCTGATGAGGGTGCCTTGACATGGATGTTTAAATCCCCCAACACAATAAGTTTGGGGGAGATTGACAGCACTTTCTAAATCACCTTCAGCAGCTCTGGCAGAGAGACATTGGGGTGGATGGTACACCAACAGGCTTCCATAAACATCTCTCACAAATGGTGATGAAAAGTATTAGTCCAATCCATATTACAAGAGAAAGAGATATTGCTCAGCATTTTAAACTGGCTCCAGCCTCCCGGGCTGGAGCTAGGATGCAGGATGGAGGTGGGGATTATCACACACTAAATCACTGCTGAACCACCAGCTGCCATCAGCCAGAGTCCCAAACGGGGTCCAAGACACACTCCGCCAGCACTTTTTAGAAGCCGGAAAGCTTTCTGATTTCTAAAAAGTGCTCATGGAGTGTGGCTGGGACCTGGGCTGATGGCAGTTGGCAATTCGGCAGTGATTTAGTGTGTGATAATCCCTGCCTCCATCCCACATCCCACCTCCAGCCTAGGAGGCTAGAGACAGTTTAAAATGCTGAGCGATAAGCTCCAGAGTTTGACATCTAGATGCATCCTTGTGGATGGGAGATTATGGTCATGAGGGCCAGAGGGAATAGAATAAAAACTGCTTTGAACACTGGCCATTAACAAGTAATGGTTGAGTGAAAATACAGAGAGGCATTAATAAATGATGCGATTAACACATGTAGTGAAATCAAAAGCTTTTATTCCTATTTAAGCCACAGGAGACAGAACTGATGAATTCTTGTTCAACTATTTCCCCTTGGAATCTTGAGGCTCTTTAGCTCAAGGTTAGCTACCTTAATTAAACTGACATTCATCCTCCAGATTTCTTCGGAGAGAACCAGCATGGTGTAGTGGTTTGGATGTTGGACTAGCACTGGGAGACCAGGATTCAAGTCCCTGTTCAACCATGGAATCCCATTGGGTGACCTTGGTCAAGTCACACTCTCTCAGCATTAGAGGAAGGCATGAGCAAAATCCCTCTGAACAAATCTCATCTAGAAAACCTTGTAATAGATTTGTCTTAGGGTTGTCATAAGATGGAAATCACTTGAAGGCACACAGCAATAAACTTTATTTGGACTGGATCTTTGAAAGAAATTCTCCTAGAATTAAAGAACAAGGATATTTGTTCTTAATCTAATAAAGTACTATCAATTTCAGATCATCATTTAAAATATCTTCATTAAAGTATTCCAGACAATCCAATATTTGATTGTGCTAGCAAACTGGTTTAACTGCTATGAAGGCCAGCTTGGAAAGTTACATACGAAGAATGAATACAATGACAGATACCTGAAGTTGTTCACACAGGGCATCATCGTACCACTGCTCAGTCATGGACAGCTTCAACATGTCATCACAATAATTCTCAAAGGTAGCTTTCCAAGCTTTGATTTATGCCATTGAATGAAAGCAAAATGTTTAAAGCGTCTGACTGTTTCTGCTTTAGAAGAGTTTTTATACACAAGGAGTTCTGACAGACAAGAACATTTTCAGTAGGTGCTATAGCGCAATCCTGTACATGTCCATTCAAAAGTATGTCCCATTATCTTCACTACAGCTATTTCTTACTACATATGTAAAGACTGAAGCCTAGCATTTTCACAAAAGATAATCTTTTCAAGAATCTTTTTGAAATATCAAAGATCCAATATACCCTGAAAATCTTAAGTAGTTTTATTCTAAAAAGATAACCATGTTCTTTGACAATATGTTAGACCACATTCAGCACATCTCATCTTACATATATATTCATTTATAGAGTGCTATAAATGCATATTAATATTTTGAAAACTATTTCTTACATTTAATTCCATCCTCAAATCTCCTACAGTAAGTGATTTTATACATCAAAGTCCTCTGCCATATATTCCTTCTCCATTAATCTTCTAAAATTTGGAATTAGTTGTACAGGACTGCTGTAAATTGCCAAAAATTAGGATTAGGGACACGAAGTTTTGAGTGATGCTTTCCTTTTCCTATAGCCTTCTCTTCCATATTCTACACTCACCCTAGAAGGTGGCAAGGAGGAGCACTTTTCTTATGCTAGCTTCCTTAAGTTGATTTATTTCAAGGTAATGAGTGAATTTTATTTATTCTTAAAATATCTGTAATGCTTATTATAGGTGCCTAATTTAGTTGTTGTGTGCTTCAAAGTCATTTTTGACTTATGGCAACCTTAAGGAAAACCTATCATAGGGTTTTTATGGTAAATTTCTTCAGAGGGGGGGTTGCCATTTCATCCTCTGGGGCTGAGAGAGGTTTGACATAAGTTTGACATAAGTGAACTGAATGATGTCTTTCTAGAACAGATGAGCACACACTCAGAAAGGAGAGCTGTAGTAGTGATGGGTGACGTCAACTATCCTGATATTTGCTGGAAGTCAAACTCAGCCAAAACCTCAAGGTCTAGCAAATTCCTCACTTGCATGGAAGACAATTTCATTGTCCAAAAGTGGAAGAGGCAAGAAGGGGATCAGCTATTTTAGATCTGATCTTAGCCAGCAAGGATGACCTAGTTAATGGGGTGCAAATGGTGGGATCCTTGGGTGGGAGTGACCATGTTCTCATAGAGTTTGTTATACAGTGGAAAGGAGAAGCCAGGCATAGTCAGACACCCATTCTAGATTTTAGGAGAACTAATTTTACTAAACTTAGAGGAATACTGGAGGTGATCCCGTGATGAGGCATACTAAAAGAGAAGGGAGTTCAAAATGGATGGGAGTTTCTCAAAAGGGAGATACTGAAGGCACAATTTAAAACAGTTCCAATTTGGAAGAAAAATGGG
Organism: Sceloporus undulatus; assembly: GCF_019175285.1. Classification (NCBI taxonomy): domain Eukaryota; kingdom Metazoa; phylum Chordata; class Lepidosauria; order Squamata; family Phrynosomatidae; genus Sceloporus; species Sceloporus undulatus. The sequence goes on along the minus strand of NC_056524.1, from coordinate 111,990,383 downwards.
AGGTGTCTCAAGAAATCAGGATAGATGACTAAGGAACTTTCAACTGAGCTAAGTTTTAAACGGAACGTGTATAAGAAATGGAAAAATGGGGAAATCACCAAAGAGGAATGTAAACAAATAGCTAGCATGTGTAGAGATAAGGTCAGAAAAGCTAAAGCACAGAATGAACTCAGGCTTGCTAGAGAGGTTAAGAACAATAAAAAGGACTTTTTTGAGTATGTCCGCAGCAAAAGGAAGAAGAAGGAAATGGTAGGGTCACTGTGTGGAGAAGATGGCGAAGTGCTAACAGGGGACAGAGAAAAGGCAGAATTACTCAACACCTTTTTTGTTTCAGTCTTCTCAGAAAAGGAAAAGGGTGCTCAATCTGAGGATAAAGGAGCAGAGGACAGAATAGGGGAATTTCAGCACAGAATAAGTAAGGAAATAGTAGAGGAATACCTGGTTAATCTAAATGAATATAAGTTTCCAGGACCAGATAAACTACATCCAAAGGTATTAAAAGAACTGGAAAATGTAATATTGGAACCATTGGCAATAATCTTTGAGAACTCCTGGAAAACAGGAGAAGTCCCAGCAGACTGGAGAAGAGCAATGTTGTCCCCATCTTCAAAAAGGGGGGAAAAGAGGATCCCAACAATTATCATCCAGTTAGTCTGAAATCTATACCAGGAAAGGTTCTAGAGCAGATCATTAAACAGAGAGTCTGTGAACATCTAGAAGGCAATTCCATAATCACAAAAAGTCAACACGGGTTTCAGAGAAACAAGTCATGCCAGACAAATGTGACCACTTTTTTTTTATAAAATTACCAGCTTGGTAGATGATGGGAATGTTGTAGATCTAGTATATCTTGCTTTCAGTAAGGCCTTGACAAAGTTCCCCATGACATTCTTGTAAGCAAGCTTGTAAAATGTGGGCTAGACAAGGTAACTGTTAAATGGATTTGTAATTGGTTGACCGGCCGAACCCAAAGGGTACTCAACAATGGCTCCTTTTCATCCTGGAGAGAAGTGACCAGTGGGGTCCCACAGGGCTCTGTCCTGGGCCCAGTGCTGTTCAACATCTTTATCAATGACCTGGATGACTTAAAATTTCATATTAAGCACTATTTAGTCAAGAGACAACAAAATACAAAATACAAAATCTTTATTGCCCAATCAAAATGCAGAAAAAATACCATGCAAACCTTTGAAGCTTCATTGATGTCTTCACCAGGTAAAGATGATTATGATGATGACGATGACGACGACGATGATGATGATGATGGTGATGATTCAGGAGTTATAATCAAAGTGTGAAAGTGCTTTAGCATTATTACACCAGTAAAGCATCAGGATCATTTTTTCTTAATGCTAGCATCTCTCTTTCCCTTCCTTGAGCTCTGTTGAATTTGTGTCCTGGGAACAAGTGCTGTGTTTACTGGCAGTAGCCATTGTAGCTTGTTCTGAGAAATGTAGAAAACACACAAGGCAAATAAAGATTCAATCCCAATTCAGAAAAGAAGACTGGGTTATTTAAAGTGACCTGAGAAGTAGGAATGAAAAGTGCTTGGTAATGCCAGGAACTCCCAGGAATTACTTCAGGGTAAAGGAAATGTCATATAGACCTCCAAAATAAAATCAGAAAGCACAACTACAAAACCAGGGACTTCCAGCTTTTTAAAAATCTAGTGTGAGTTACAGAATGCCTCTATATCCAGACTATTTGAAGTGGGAAACATTTTAGGAATAATCTTAGGGGTGCTCCCTATGGCTCTCCTTTCTACTATAATAATAGAAATGTCTCCCTACATCATATCTCCCTCTGCCCTTCATTGTTGGAATGAATGCTCCCCCGGCTGCTTCTCCTCTTGTTTTCTCCGTTCATCACATTTTCCCTGGCAGGCAGGTTTTTTTAAAACCTTGTAAAACCTATCCACTCCTCCCTGACCCAGCCAAGGTCTTGGTTCCAGAACAACAAATTTAAAATATTTACAAAAAGTTTTAAAACTATTTTAGAATCACCACATTAAAATTGATATAAAACCGATTAAAAACCACAGACCAGTCTGTCTATGATTTTTATCCTCATTCCATCCCTGAAGCGGCTACCCCTAAGTGGTGACCCCCCCTACTTTGGTGTCATCCGCTTGGCAGCTACCCACCTCAGCAGGTGCCCAAATATTATTCCTTTGTTTACAATTTTTGAAAGAGATTTTAAAACCACAGGATAGAGTTCTGTATTACTCAAAAGCTTGCATAACTCAGTGTGTGATTTACCCTACTTCACTTTTCAATGAATCTATTCAAAACGCTCATAACAATATTAATAATAGTGCATTCTGACCAGGTGCCTAAAGGGTGGGCTTCAGTGGAATAGGAGAGTTCAGTATAGAATCCAGGATTAGGCCAATAAAGTCTGACAATTTTCTGATCAGGTATGGTGTGCCAACTTCACCAGAAAAGGTGATGAAAGGAGCCAACATACAATATTTTCCATGCCAGCTGCCATGCAGCAGAATTTTTAATCACTAATTCCAATTCTAAGAGTTCCTTCAGCTAAGTATTGGGTAAACCGGTCTTATTTAAATAGATTAATCAATATATCCATTGATTTTTCACATGCTGAGGAAGCAATCTGTGACCCAAATCTGGCATGCATAAAACACAGCTCATCTTAATCTTAGGATGAAGAGGCCATCAATAGTCAAAGAACACAACTTTTCTTTATTTCTCAATAAGTTCAGTGAGAAGCCTGCCCAGTAACTTGTAAAGAGGCTCACAAAGGACTACCTAACCTGCTTCAGCCTACTGATATAAAGAGGCATCTTTGCTCATTCTTCTCGCAGAGAAGTAAGTCTTCTTTATCTTCCAGGAAGGGAAAAGCTTAGTGCAGGTGTGGATATTATGATGGTCCTTTAGATATTGGTTTGCACTCCCAATGTTCCTGATCATTTGCCATGTTGGCTGGGACTGATGAGAGGTGGAGGCCAACAACACTGGATAGTCATAGGCTGCCCATTCCTGGCCTCTTGTTTTTGTGCTCAGTCACGCTAGCCATGGTCACCCTTTCTAATACAGCTTTGGGATCGTTCCAACCACATATTACCAGGATGGGCTGATGATGCTTAACCAGATTGAAATTTTCTTCAGTCAGAGGGCTAGTCTACACATATGTGTATTATGCAAATTGCTTCAGATTTGTGTAGATTCACATCAGTGGTTAATTGTCTACACTTTCCTGTGCAGATTTGGATCTATTCACATGTATTCATCCTCCCTTGTCCAAAAATATATGGCCATGGGTGTGATAATGCACATTTCTGCAGCTTTCCATGGATACTCTGGTTAAAAAACACAAAGCCTTTTTCTGTGGGGTTTAAGAAGTTTTCCAGGAGGACACCCTCCCTACCACAAAAAAGCCTGAACTTCTGAATATCACATGTTGCTGGATCTCATTCTATTTCACTGGAATGAGGAGTGTTTTAATCATATACAGTAGACAAACTTGTCTATGGTTTTTAATCAGTTTTACAATCTTGTAATGTGCTGCTTTTAAAATGGTTTTTAAATTTTTGTAAATGTTTTCAATTTGTTGTTCTGGAAGTCACTTTGGGCCTCATCCTGGGAGAAAGGTAGCATATAAATAAAATAAATACAATAAATAAATAGTAAATAAATAAATAGCATAGCCAATGATGAAAACTGGTGGGAGCTGCAGTGCAACAACTAAAGGGCTACACATTTTGCCATCCCTAGTATATTAGACTGAGTGCTTAGCATTATAAACCAGTATAGAAATATAAGTGCTATAGCTATTGCTTTAGGTGCTATACTGTGTACTGGCATTGGTTTATGGCTAGGTAACAACCCAGGCATATAGCTCCTCTTGATTTTTAGGAGTAAAACAGGTAGAGATGTTTATCTGTTGTAGCAGAAACCAACAAAAAATACATTTATGACATCAAAATAGCCAACAGATTTATTACAAGCTAACAGGCTAGATTCTAATCCATGACTATAATCTGTTAAACTTTAAACTATTGCAAGTCTCATATTCTCATAGTTATGGTTACCCTAATCATGTGAAGCCATCTATTGTTCACCAATACTTTGTACTGGATTTGAGTGACCCAGCCTCATGTCCCGACTCAACTATGATGATCAGTAGATGACCTTGGGCCAGTCACTCTCTATCAAACAAAATAAGTTTTGCCTTTTCACCTGATGATTCTGCCAGCAAAAAAGCCTCATAATGAGATCTCAGTTGCTATACTCACATTTCCCCAAGCTCGCCTGAAGGAGCTAGCATTGGAAACCCTACAATTTTACTAGAGTATTTTCTTGTTTTCATATCCTTATTCTATTCTGTCCCCTGACCACATTCTAATCTTCTCCCCATGAAGTTTCTATAGGTCTGCTGACCATTTGGCTAAATTACTTCCTCCTCTGGGTGAGCTGGCCATCCAGATATTTTTATAGGCTAGTCATATGCCAATAACCTGTGAAGTGCATGTGGAATGTCCTTGCTTCAAGACATCTCAATCTGACAAAGATGATACAGTTAGCTAGACTTAAGATCAGATACAGAGAATGAAGCATCCCCTGCCAGTGGAACTGATTAGACCTAGATTTGTTGCTAAAAATAACATAATGATATTGAAAATATCCCACACAATCCAAAGCCACATTCTGTCATCCTGGAAGAACAGAGAAAATGTGCCTTTCCCTTGTGCAATAGATTTTTCTTCCTCAGACCCTGGATACCATGACAATAAATGCCATATAAAATCCCAAGATCAGTAGCTATGAATTCACCATGCTGAACAAGCAGTAAGATGCAATAAAGCCTACTAATTTGAATTTAACTAATTAACTATAGGTATTATCGATGTTACTGGTAACCTTCATGCAGAATAATAATATTTCCATTAAAAGTATAATTCGGTTTATTTTATTTAAGGATATGCTCAATCTACTGTGAAACAAAGTAGGTTGTAATTCTAAGTATAGGGGCAAACACTTATACACCATCTTTAACACATTAATTGGGCTAGTCCTATGATTTGCATAGGATCCCAGCTGTGGAACTTGCCTCTAAATCAGTGGTTCTCAATCTTCCTAATACCGTGGCCCTTTAATACAGTTCCTCATATTGTGGTGACCCCCAACCATAAAATTATTTTTATCACAGTTCCTAAGACCATTATTATTATTATTATTATTATTATTATTATTATTATTATTATTTATATAGCGCTGTAGATTTGCACAGCACTGTATATACAAACAATAAGAGTAAACCTGCCCATGGCGTACAATCTAAGAAATAGTAGCATAATACATATAAATAATACATAACAATACAGGAAAGGGTTCAATAAAACAGGCAAAAAATTTAAAATGTCAAATAGGAAATAACAAGCACGCAATGCCAGGGAACGTTTCTCTGAACAGGATGGTCTTCAACTCAGTTTTGAAACTAGTTAAACAAGTGATGACTTGTGTTTGTGGGGGAAGCAGGTTCCAGGAGTAAGGGGCAGCAAGTGAAAAGGGACGAATCCGGGACAGGGCAGTGGAAATCCTAGACTGAGACAGCAGACTACCAGAATGGAGAGCCGAAGCGGGAAGGTGAGGAGAAAGAAGGTCTGATAAATAAGGAAGGGCCAGCACATGGAGGGCTTTAAAAGTCAACAACAGGAGCTTATACTGAATACGGAAAGGGAGGGGGAGCCAGTGAAGGTATGACAACAAAGGAGAGATATAGTCGGAGTGGTGGGCGGATGTAATAATGCGTGCCTGAATGCTGGACAGAAATTAAAGGACGGAGGTGAGAAAGAGGAAGCCCAGCCAGAAGGAAGTTACAGAAATCAAGTCGTGATACCATTAGGGCATGGACCAGAATCTTGGCAGTAGAGGCGGAGAGATATGGTCAAATTTTGGCAATATTGTATAAAAAGAATCTACATGCCTTAGCTGTGGTCTCTTTTCTCTCATTGTCACTTCTATGACCATCAGACAGTTCATTTCCTCATAGCAATCCATTGACTGTGGCTTAAAAGTATGGAGTAACTCACAGAACAGCGATGTAATGTATTTTGTTCTGTCAGGTTGAACAATAAAGGAGATGCAGAGCAGCTGTTTTCAGTAGCAGCCATGCATCCTCCATAATATCTAATTCTACTCAGATGCTAAGGACTTAAATACCTTGAAGGTACCTTGAAGCAGATCCTGTCTGATCTTGAAAGCTAAGCAGGGTAAGGCCTGGTTAGTACTTGGATGGGAAGTTGCCAAGAAATACCAGATGTTGTAGACTATATTTCAGAGAAAGGCAATGGGTAAACAATCTGTGAGTATCCCTTGCCTATGAAAAACCTATGAAATTCAAGGAGTCACTATAGGTCAACAGGCAACTTGAAGGCACTGACACACACATAAGCTTGTTTTACATATTACCTTTCTGTACATACTCTGTTGAACTGTGGCAGAAATCCATGTCATTGGAAATGCCTAAAACAGTACATTGTTATACTGTGTATTCACCCTAAAAGAGCATGCAATATGTATATGTATATGTATATTATTATAATTATTATAGCCTGTTTTTAGGTGCTGACATCAAGTTAAAAACAAAGTACATTAAAAACATTAAAATTAAGTAAACAATTCTATTTAAAACACTAAATCACGACAGTGGAAAATGCATTAAGACACAGTAAAAAGATAAAAGCACAATGCAATCCATTAAAAAGAGCCTTCTGTCATGGTAACCTAAAAGTCAATGGCCTGCCTAATTTTTTTAAAGTCTTTCCCTGCCAGCAGAAAAACAGTAGCACTTCTTTCTTCTTACACAAATTCAGAACACACACGTAGAAGGCTGTTGCTGGAGGTCGGACAAAGAGAAAGATCTTAAAAGTCATACAGGCTCATAGAAGGAGACATGGTCTTTTAGATAGTTTGGACCCAAACTGTGTAGGACTTAAAAGGTCATAACCAGCACTTTGAATTGTGCCCAGAAACAGATATGATGATGGCAGACAGAGATGTAAGAACCAGGCCTCAATTAAAGATACATTCCATTGATGACAACTCTGACAATGTCTGGGGGAAGATGTCATAAAATATTTGTTCCCTGTCTTCCATAGCTTCATGTTCTAGGTAATCCTCCAGGTAAATGCTCATAATGTTTGCATTGCCATATGGTATTTCAGGAAGCAGACTCTTTAATACAGCTGTGTGAGACAGCTGGAAAGAGGTTTTCACTCTTATAGCTTTAGGCATCACTTCTACTTCTGTTGGAATGACTAGGATGGACAGCTGTAAAATTCACACAAAGATCTAGACCTCACCAGATACCTTATACATTTACCAGTTAGTCATCAGAGAACCATAGAGTTGGAAGGAAGACTACATGTCATCTAGTCCAAACCTCGTTCTAGTGTAGAAACCCACCATTAAAGTAGCCCTAAGAGGTGGGCATCCAAACTCTGTTTAAAAAACTCCAATTAAGGGGAATCCACCACTGTCAACAGCTCTTACCCTAGGATAGTCTTCCTAATATTTAGTTGAAATTTATTTTCTTTCCATTTTAATCCACTGTTTGGGTCCTACTCTCATGTCTCAAGGTGCTCAGTACAGAAACTGTTCTGCCTGTTAAAAAACTGGGGGGGGGGGAATACATCCCAATTCTGGCATTATAAATCTGGATAGAGTGTGATATAGAGATGGGTAGCCCCCCCCCCCATCATAATTTCTAAAGAGGAAACCCTTCTTTATCTGTAGAGGCTTTCCAAATGATGTGCAACACAATTGCACTATGCACAGAGGAGGCCCTCCTCTTCAAAAAGTTGCTTTCCACATGAGAAACAAAGGAGGAGTTACAGTGTGCCCATGTCATACACGGGCACACTTTACGCGGCTTTCAGCATACACTGAAAGCCACACGGGAAGAAGGGCCAGTGCATTCCATAGGGAATAATGGGGCACACGCCCATGGCATCCGCACACCGCCACACCACTGCGTGCACAAGCCCCATTCATTTACATTTGCTTTATGCGAGGGAGTCCGGAACGGATCCCCGTGTAAAGTAAGGGCGCACTGTAGCATGTTATCCCTCATGTGTTTACCCTACCTGGCTTTATAATCCCTTAATAGAAGTTGCATGTTGCCTGTTTCCATAGGTGATAATACGTGTATGGCTTTCTTGGGTTACATATCATCACAATATCAGATTGAGATAAACTTTTGATCAACTGAGGATTAAATTTGTATCTGCCACTCTCTGCATTTGATGTGGTCCTGAAGAATTAAATCATACAATTAAGAGAAATGCTAAAAAGATGAAATACAGACAAAATATATTAAAAATGAGTTAACATAGTTATCAGATCAGATCCATAACTCCTCGAAATATCAGATCTACAAGACTAATTTGGCTGTTCCTAATGCCTCCCAAAATAATAGTTAATTGGGCTATTTTCTTTGAACACCAGAAGAAATGTACACTGAGATGCTCTATAGGGCATCATGTCACATGGCCCCTAAGCAAAGGGAGGGGGGATATCTTCCTCCATAGACTTTGGGAATGAGATGGTATATCTTATACTGTATATACTCGTGTATAAGTCTAGAAATTTTAGTCAAAAGATTGACCCAAAAAATCTGAGTCGACTTATTCACGGCTCAATGTAAGTACTGTACTTTAACTCTCATAAAAATAGAAACCATCTCCTGGTGAAATGCAAGACTATAATCTGACCTGGAAGGACTGACTTGCCTCTACTCTTTCATCCCTCCATCCTTCAGTGTGAACACAAATAGTTATGCCTCCTGCAATTTTGTAAGTTCTTTGGCATCATTTTCCTTTGCTTCATCCTTTAGATTCTTTATTACATGACTCTAAGTCTTACTCCTGACTTGACTGGGGTCCAGTCATTACACCGGGTCATATCAAAATCCATAATTTTGGCTCCAAAACCTGCCCTCGACTTATACATGAGGTCAATTTATAGTTGAGTATATATAGTACTTTCCAAAACTGGAAGGAAAGCTTCCAACACCCTGAAATGTTTAGCTGAGGAGCATTTACAGGAGTTTCAAAATATTCCACAGTTTCAAAGGAATAGTGTTTTTATACTTTAAGGGGAAATCATTCTGCCACAGAACTCCAATGCTCTTTCAGAAGATATCTGATCATGAGATTGAAAAGGATGTCTCTTGGACAGTCATTTGGAGAGAAAAGCTCTAGAGATATACGTTAGGGATAAGTCTTTCCCACACAGGCTTCCTGAACTGTGTTTCAATGGAACTATTTTCCCCCTCTTTATGATCACACAGATGAGCAATGAGGAAAATGTTGCCATGCCAGCCTTTGATCCAGCCACGGAAGCAGAACCATCTGTTAGCAAACCAGAAAGTTTGGCAAAGTCCAAAGAGATTATTCACGCTCTGCTAGGTTCTGGAAGAGGGCTATAGCTTTGGAAAGGGCCAGAGCTCGGTGGCAAGGTAAATGCTATTTGTCCATATAAGGATTCCATCCATCTCTGGGCATTTTGCAGATGATCAGTCAAAAATGTTGTAGCCACCTTACATTTTAGCCCTTGCAGAAAAGTATAATATGTAGTCTGCATGTAACAGATGGGGAGAAAAAACTGTGTTATTGTTGTTGTATGCCTTCCAATAAGGATTTCTGACTTATGACAACACTAAGGTGACCCTATGACAGGGTTTTCTTTGCAAGTAAGATTTCCTTTTACCTTCCTCTGAGGCAGAGAGAGTATGACTTACCCAAGATCACCCAGTAAGTTTCCATGTCTCAGCAGGGATTTGAACCTTGGTCTGCAGAGTCATAGTCCAGTGCTGAAACCATTACACCACACTGGCTCTCTATGACAAGACTTTACTTTCCACATATTACACTACACTATTATAGTGCTTTTCTTCTACTATAACAGCTATGTCTGTCTCTTGTAGAATTTTGGATTTTGTAGTTTAGTAAGGCCTTAGAGCTCTCTGCCTGAGACATTTAAATGCCCCTCTTTAAACTGAAAAACCCAAGATTCCACAGGAGGCATCCACAGAAAGTGGAATGATAGTGCTATAACAGTGTAGTGTCATGTTGTCTGAAAAGAGAGAGGTATATATGTGTATCTACACACATATATCCATCAGACAGAAAGTTGATAAATTAGTGAACCAACTAATTAGTGAACAGAGTAATTAGCTAAATTATTAGATAAATTGGTGGACAGAAAATACATATCCTTGTCTGTGTTTACCAATGTTTTTGTTTACCAATGTTTCATCTCCTCTGGACATTTTCAAAAGAAAAATGGCCAAGGCTTCATTTGAAAGCAATTAGGGTGCAATGGTGACTCCACACAGTACTTTATAAATTGCCATATAATCCACCAGTGCTGGTTTTCCTGGCCAGGATTCCTCTATAATGTACGAGATGATAACTAAAGGCCTGAGCAGACAGCTCCCCCCCCCCCCCCAAAAAAAAAAAAAGCTGCTTCAGGTCACTTTGGAGGTATGCTGTTTAAATACTAAGAGGCCAGGAGCCATGTCAAAGTCATGCTCCAGTCCTACAAACTTTTATTACAGTAATTAGAGTATTATTACAGTATTATTAGAGAATAGTAATTACCAAACAGTCATTACAAAACAGTACAGTATTATTACAGAATTATTATAGAATTATTACAGTAATTACAGAACCATTGCATTAGTAATGTACGATAATTCTCGATAGCAACCCACAACCTCACTGTATCCGAATGGGGAGCAGTCGGGTTTTTTGTCGATGAGATAAGGTCCTGAGTTGTTTAATTGGATACAATTAATTTTAATAGGTAAAGCAATGACATTTGTATTCATTTTCTGTTAGCAAAGGGTCTAGATCAGTGATCCCAAACCTTGGTCTTCCAGGTATTTTGGACTTCAGCTCCCAGAATTCTTGACTGTTGACCAAATTGGCTTGGGCTTCTTAAGTACAAAACGATTGGAGGCCCAAAGTTTGGGAACCACTGGACTAGACTTTGGGAAAACTATGTTTTATTCCCCTACCACCAATAAACTGAATGGTTACATTGTGTTACATTTCCACATCTCAAAAACGTAGTTTGCATTGAGGCTGTGGTACTAGTATTATAGGGCCTAGATAGAATATATTACGCACAGTCCAAAAATAAAAATAACAGATCCCAGTGCACAAGATTATATTCTAAAAACAATCAGCAGCATTATCATTACCACAACAATAGGAGCTGGGTACTGGAGTTTTAAAAAGGAGAAAACTGTACTAGCTGAAAGACACTAAAACAAAGCAAGCAAAAGAGTTAAAGTAAAAGGTGTACCGTACAATAATTAACTGCGTAGGAAGAGAATCAAAGAAGTCAAACAGCATAACGAGGAAGAATTGAAAGAATGAGTAAATGAATTTTAATAATTTGAATGTAAATTAATTTAAATATAGCTGATTATGCAAATAGTTGCTAAACTAAAATTCTTAAATTGGTTGATAGCTCTACTTCAGATTAATTGCCAGGAATGACAGCAAATGAGACCCTGTGAAACATGGATAAATCCTAGTCCTAGTCCAAATATACTGTACCTACTTTGACTTAGCAACATACAGCAAGCCTATTAGGACCTATTCCTACTTTTCACAAATGGCAGATGGGCTGTATCACATTGAAGAAATAATCCAGTTTGACACCACTTTAACTGCCATGGCCCAATGCAATGGAATACTGGGAATTGTAGTTTTGTGAGACATTTAGCCTTCTCTGTCAGAGAGCTCTGGTCATAACAAGCTACAATTCCAAGAATTCCATATCACTGAGCCATGCCCATTTAAGTGGTATCAAACTAGATTGTTTCTGCAGTGCAGATCCAGCTGTAGAGTGCCTATATTTACTCTTGTATATTGGATGCATGGGCTGACATAAGTAAATACTTCCCCATGAAGAAATGGGGGAAATGGCCTGAACAGTTGACTATCATTCCTCAGCACCCTCCTCTGCAGTACAGAGACAAACTCAAGATAGTTTAAGGAGTGATTAAACAAACAGGAAAATGGCTAGAGTGGCATTGACCTAAAACTCTGAATGAGTCCAACGAAACACAGACTGCAGCTTAGATGAAGACCTATGTGGTGATTGTGCTGAAAAAGCACCTGCATTATCTCTGATTTTGTGTTTTTCAAGCATCTTCAAATGGCCTGCTCATTAATGAGAATGACTTTGGCCCGTTACAGACCACCTAAAAGCAGCAGTCTGCCGGCGCTGCCTATTGCTCCACGAAGGAGCCACAGCAGCCAAACCGCGCGGCTCCCTCGCGGAGCAAAAAGAAGCCCCAAAATGGTGCTTCTTTCCCTGGTGCAGTTATGATGCCACGAGGTGCCAATGGCGCACTCACAGCGTCATATGCGATGTGTGACGTGTGGATGCAGCGAGTCCGCTATGTAAAGATGGCAGCCCCCGTGTGGAACGGGCGCCGCCATTTTGTACGGACTCGGTCCATATTAGGGTTAGGGACATCCGGAAGTGACGCCCCTTTCTAACCCTAATACAGACCCAGTCCGTACTTTATGCCCATTTGTAACGGGCCTTTATCTAAATTCTGGTGAGAACCTACGGGTTGCCAAGATGCTAGAAATTTCAGAGCTTTATGACCTCTGATTGGTTAGTTGTACCCACCCAACTTATACCTGGGCTTTTTGATAATATTGAGTATAAATTCTTTATTCCTGAGATATCTTGTAAGTGTATCTGGGTATCTCCTGGCCCTGACTGAGCTGGACAAAATGAAAGGTGGCAATTCTACCTCCTGGACCTCCCTATCCTGGTAACACCATTTTGTCTTTTCTGAGCCTTTGATTTTGAAGTCCCTGCCTTATGCTTTTGTTGTGTATTAAGCTAGGCTAGATGGCTTTCTTATTTTTGCCTGTTGTATATATTTCTGAATGACTCTCTTGTTCTGTTTATTCCCTTCAAATCTTTGTAAATAAAGATAACTCCATGTAAATGACTTGCATGTATGCATTGTTAGGATGAGTTACTAAATCCAGTCCATGGGTTCTTGATTAACTTTTTTTTCTAGGTTCTTGGAAATAGAGGGTGCAGGACTTTGCCCTTTGTAGCCAAAGAGCCCCAGAGAACATCTTAGGTCTATTATTCCCTGGCTTTGACAGAGTTGGACAAAAGAGGGGGGTGCATAGTCATTCATCCTGGTTACTTTAGCAACATCTCAAGCTACAGCTCCCTGAACAAACCATTAAGTTTGTGTCAAAATTTAATTGGACACTTCCTGACTTACTTTTGGTTCTTTAGCTACAAGGCTAACATTAAAAATTTAAATCAAATAGTCTTAGAACCTCTGAATGGACTGAGTCTCCGTTCATCTCTAATTTTATTTTAGTTTCTCTTGAAGCAAATTTTGTCTGTGGAACTCCTAGGTTAGCCATTTTGATACTGATGTAGGGTCAGCTTGCAGGATTTGATATTTTATCATTTGGTTAGTGGAATGGAACATTCTCAAATGACAGTTAATAAATCACTCTGGCAACTGAAAAGTGCAGGAATGCAAGCTTGTAACTAGCAAATTTAAGACACAAATGAAATACCTCATGCACACACACACACATGGAGAAAATGTTCAACAACACAGTTAATTCTAGCACTTGTAACAACATTTGGGTGAGAAGATGGCAAAATCATAGACGTGCAAAGTGGCTTTTACTCCTTGCAGATCCACAAAATTGTTATAGTGTAATTTCTGCAAGACTGAGAGCAGCTTCACAAACAACGGGATTAAATTGCTGCACAAGTGAAGAAGGCACCTGTACAAATTTCCAGACATTCTGTCACATAGAGACATAGGATACACTGAAGGCATGACATAGTTTGCTGTCACTGTGCTGACAGCAAAGCTGTCATATGTGGCGCCTCTTAAAACAAAATCATTCTCAAGAAGGATTTGGCAGCATGCTGAGTACAAATCCAGTTTCGTGAGGGGAAAACATTGCTATTTCAATTTACTTTTAATTTTTGAAACTTGAGGGATTTGTAGAACAATTACACATTGACATGGATTACATGCTTTAACTCATTTGCTTGCCATAAATAGATAACACTTATTTTTACATACAATTTTTTAAAAATAGAATACTTGTGGTAAAAGTTTCAGAATCAGTAGTCTAGAACAAGCAAACCCTGTGATGATTTAATCAACAAATACCCCCCCCTTCACCACTTCTATTCTTTTTATTAAATACAACCAATTGGAGAATATGCACAAAGTAATATTAAACAGCCTGATTCCTTTGGTACCACAATCCTATGTAATATGTGTCCTGACAAATTATAGTGAGATCAAGCCAACCCACTGCTTTGATCTCCAGCCCAAGATCCACCTACATCAGGGGTAGGCACCTGGGCAGGCGATGGGAACCAATTTCCCTGCCCTTTGGACCCCAGAAATGCCATATTTTTATGTATAACAGTCAAAATAGCAATCAGAGATGATGCCACACCACTTATGTCACCATTTCAATTGCTATATAGTTCTGGCAGATATTGCAAGCTATTTGCATCTGTTTGGGGGCAGTTTGGTTTGGTATTCAGGTTAAAAATACCTGAGATCATACAGATTTTTTAAAAAAATTGGAAGAGTTTAACAGGCTCCAGAGACCTGTTTGGAAATTTGAGGTACTCAAAGTGGGATTCATGGATCACTTGTGATCCATGGGCTACACTTTCCCCACCTCTGATCAAGATAAAACTTACATTTCCTACATGCAGATGCTTCTAGATATTCAGCAACAGGCTGTGAAGATAATGGACCATCCATCCTCATTTATCACAGCTCCCAAAATAAAGGTCATTATAGATAACATAGAGAGTAGGTTGTGATTATGCACTGAGATAATCAGGCCTTTCACAACCTAGTGGAAAACAAGAATTTTTCAGAGATGTGTGTTTCTGTGCGTGTGTGTGTGAAATTCAGGATTATACAGAAATCCTACAGTTATTTGGCTAGTAGGAGTTGGGGAGATCTTGAAAGAATTACAATTTTTTTTGGACTATGACTCCCACAGTGTCACAGCCAGTACTGTTAATAGCGATTGGTTGGAAAGTTCTGGGTGTTACTTCTTTCCCATAAAAAGTAATTAATTAATAATATTCTTTTAAATGTGAGAAGAGATTTTCCAAAAGCTACAGCAAACCCTCCATTTTGTAGGCCTTAATCACACCACCCCATTCTAAAGGGGAATTAAGGATTATCCTCTTGTAAAACTGAGAACACGATGAAATATATGACTGACTTGTTAATGGCTTGGAACAGCAGAGATACCTTGTATTCTTTCACTGGGATGTGAAGATCCCCTGTTGGTAATAATTTAATATGGTGCCACGAGTATGGGTCTGGTTTAGATCTCTAGGGCTACAACAAAAGTGTATGCTGAACCTAAATATAGTTGGTTTCTGCTTCTGCAGAAGAATTCCACTGAAGCTTAAAGTGGAAGCAAATTGTATAAGTCTTTGCTATATTTCAAAGGCATTGCATGAATTATTGAAGCCTTCCCTATAAAATGGGGCAGGTGGTAATGGATTTGCTCGCTGTTTAACACCAGTCAGAAGATGTATGAAGAATGGGAGGTGTATGTTTCCTTGTCAGCTATGACTGAAGCAAGTCTGCCTTCATTTTGTAGGAGATGGAAGAAATGGAACTAGGAAGGATTTTTGTTTGAAACCATGGAGAAGCCAATGCCAGTCATTGTTTTATGATGGTGGTATTGGTGGTGGTGGTGATGATGATGATGTAAAGATTGTTCAATGCTTAGAGGACCTCACTTCTGTAGCTATTTATGAATGTGTATTTTATTGACATCAGCTTCAATAAAATCTATTTTTGCAAATATTATCAGTTTAACATTAGTGTATATGCCTAGCCCGCACTCATATCCTAATTATTTCCCCTTTCCCCCTTTTTTCTCCCCTCTTCTTTTTCCTTTCATTATAATCATACCAATTTTAAAAATTTTAAAATACCAGTCAGTATTCATAATACTGGGGTAGATGTTTTACTTCACTTGGAGTGGCAATCTACATTCCTATGAGGCAAACATTCCTTAGCCTTAGCAAAACTATTGGCCATGTTGAATTATAATTCCAATGACTTCTAATCATCATGGCAAATAGCTGGAATTTATAGGAGTTGTAACAAATCTGGGAGTAACAGATTGGTAAAGCTACCTCATTCCATTGGAATTGGCCAAGAATAATGCTATCCCCACTTCAAGTTGAATCAATTGCTCCAAACCACTAGCTCTAGGAAAGAGGCTTTAATAATTTTGCACTTCTCAACTCTGAATTAAAAGTATGTTTCCATGCATTCTTTCCCAACAAAGGTAGAAGAAAGATCTCAAATTCACTTACAAGAGTCATGCCTCAAAATGGCACTGTACATACAATCTGGTAAGGACTGTGGAGTTTATCAGACAAGGGAAATTGGAAGTATAATCCAATGGCAATCCGAATGCAATGATGGGGTTTAACATTATTATGTGATAGACTACCACACGCAATTTCAAGCAATGGGAAGTCAGTATGAACTAGCGAATTCACGTGAATGCGTTCTGGCCCCACTTTCTTTTCATTCGAAATTAAGAGAAATTCCTCCCATGTGATAAACTCCTATGCTAAAGAACAGCCAGTATGGTGTAGTAGTTTGAGCATTGAAATACGACTCTAAAGTCTGGAAACCAAGGTTCAAATCTGCCACTCAGCCATGGAAACCCACTGGGTGATGCTGGACAAGTCACACACCCTCCCGCACTCAGAGGAATGCAAAAACAAACACTTTCTGAACAATTCTTGTCAAGAAAACCCTGTGAAAGTTTGCCTTAGGGTTGCCATAAGTCAGAAATGGCTTGAAGGCACACCATAACAACTATGCTAAAGAAAGAAGTATTTACCCTTCAAGGTTTTGTAAATCTTTTATCATACTTCAGAGACTCGAAAGAGATAATACTTCCAGAACTCTGTCAGTGTTTCTAGCATAATTCCAATCAACAGAACATGAAATATTCAGAAAGCATGAGTGCTGATTTTTAAGTTTACTGATTTACCCCACTTCTAGTGTTATATCAACAAACTTACACTCAGATTTAATTTAGATCTTTTCTAAAGGTATCACTTCCATATAAGAATGTTACATGACATGTGTTCTGTATCATCTAACAAATGCCAGAAAAGCATGTCTGTTTTGCTGTGTATATATAACAGGAAGAACTCTAGTCTATAGAAGCACAAAGGGCAGAACCCAAGAACTATTTGGCATGGCCCATAAGCACAACTTGAAAACACTGCAAGTTGCAAAAGAATATAGAGTTGTGTATAGTGGCTGCATATTTCTTTAAATAAAAATCCTTAATTTTAGAATATAATCTCCTTCCACCTCTTATGTTGTCTCTGATCCCGAACCCAACATATCATGAACAGCTATGTGTGATTCTCCTGAAGTTGGTGAACTACTATTCCTATCATCCACTGGCTGGGGCTGATGGGCAGAGGAGTTCACTGACATCTTGGAGACAAACAGCATTGTAAGGATCAAACTTATATTCTTACCAAGATCCAAATGTAGGTGTTGTTGAGAATATCTTGCAATCAATATATATATCAATGGCAGAAAAAGAACCTGCAAAAAGTGGGTTCTTCTCAAACCACGGTGCCGGTGTAACTAGTGCGCCACTGGTACACTCATTACATAATCACTGTGTGGCACTGTGCGGGCGCCACACAGCGCTTACGTAACAATGGCGGCACCCATTTATACAGGGTGCCGCCATTGTTACGCCCTCGTAACGTGTGAGGGTAGCAGGGCGTGGGCAATCCGCCGCCCCCCAGGCAACCCTAGCACATGATGAGGGCATTGGAAAGGCCCGTTTGTAGCAGGCCATAGAAAAGCTTAGAAAACATGGTTTTCAGGGCAGCAGAATTGTTCAAAAGAAGAATAAGAAAACCTGGAAAGAGAGAAAACAGAGCCTATCTGTGATGGATTTTCTCTCCAGGCTGGCCCTGTAGTTCCAAACATTGGGATCCTGTCACTCACCTTGCCCCTCAATATCCTTCCCTGGATCGAGTACTTGGGCCTCAAAGGCTTGGCTACATGGGCAGAAACACCTCATAGTGGCTGCAACCTGGGCACACAATGCTCCGGAGGATTCACATGCAATGTGGGGCTTTTCTCTGAAAAAGAAAAAAAGAACTGCCATTTATCCCACATTTGCCTGGAAAATCTGGATTAGCAGTGAGGACACACCTGTGTGACTAGGAATACTTTGCACATTAGGACATGTGATCATCTTTCTTTTTAAAAAAATTGAAACATTTTTATTAGGACACACCAAATATAAAACATAAACAGATTTTACATATAATGATTTTTTTTTTAAAAAAAGGGCATGTGATCATCATAGGACTACTCTTTTCTTCTGGGTTACTTTGATCTTGCCACAGTGAGTGAGTACAGGGTTTCCCAAGCCAAAGGTGATCCCTAGTAGATGTGTTGTTCGGTGAGTTCATTGTGGTAAGTGTGACCAGACTCACTATCAAAACTTAACAGGAATAACCAGACACAGGTGTTTGTTTTTTTTAAAAAAAAGCATAAACAAATAAATGCTTGTTAATGCACAACTGGATCAATCATTAACTCCTGAACTATTTAATAATTCACAACTCCCTAAACTCCCTAAACTCCCATTCAGTTCTTCCCACAGGCTGGATGTCCTATCTCTATTACAGATTTTCCCAATCTCTGTGCCATCTTTCCCCTATCTTACTTATGTCAGTGACAAGCATCTGTTTTTGTATCCTTAGGCTAAGAACAGCATTTGGTATCTGCAGAAGTACCAAATAGTAAGTAGTACTTTACTGACCTCAGAGGGTTTGAAACTAGATCCTGTTTGAGAGATGACAAGATGTCATGGAAATTCAAAAAGAATGGCCAACTATATAGGTACATTTTATCAACACCTTTCAGAAAACTGTGAGATCTTGAGGCAGTTGACACATCAAGAGACACTGTAGGAGAGGACAAAGCTACATAAAGATTGCAACAGCCCCATTCTTAAAGTAATACAAATCATGCTTCAGTGAGATATGCATCAGAAACAGGTCTAGTCACTTGTCTTTGTGAGAACACTCACTTGACTTTGTGAGACTAGTCTTATAAGAAATAGAAAAGAGTTTTCCAAAACGGAAAAATAATTACATGTAGTACAGTTTATATATGTATGTATGTATGTATGTATGTACAGTGGTGCCTCGGGTTACGAAATTAATTCGTTCCGTGGCACCGTTCGTAACCCGAAAAGCCTTCGTAAGCCGAATTGCCATAGGCGCTAATGGGGAAAAGCCGCGATTCCGTGCGAAAAAGCCGAAAAAAGCACCAAAAGTTTTTTCATAACCCGAAAAAACATTCGTAACCCGGAACAATGTTTTCCTATGGGATTTTTTCGTATCCCGAAAATTTCGTAACCTGGGTATTTCGTATCCCGAGGTACGGAGAGAGGGGGGATTTCTTCAGGCATCTAAGAAAGATTACAGAAAAATGAGATGATGGTTTGAGCTTCAGTTTATTTATTTATTTATTTATTTATTTATTTATTTAATATATATCCCACTTTTCTCCCAAAGTGGGATCCAAAGTGGCTTACAATAATTTTAAAAGGTCCAACTAAACCATTAATTTACAAATGCTAAAAAGGAATTAAACATCAATATTATGATTAAATCATGCTTAAAAACAACATACTGTACAACCAACAATATGCCTGAGGAGATGGGCAAAGTAATCTTGTCTTTTGCTGACCAAAGCAGAGACACACCAGAGAACTGCAGAAAAAGAGATTCCACCAGAAAACTCCGAGAGCAGTCTGGAATATTCTGGCCCCTAAAGTTGGCTCAAATTCTCCCTGTTACCTAGGGACTCTGGAGTGATGCTGGACAGCTGTTCACATGCACATCCCACTGTACCATCTGATGCCAACATGAAAGGGTCCCTCTGAAAGGTTGAAAATGAGGCTCCCTGTGAAGATCACATGGCTGGGAGCTTCATTCTGACCTCAGAGGGAACTACAGTCATCCCTCCATATTTGCGGATTTGATATTTGCGGATTTGATTATTCACGGATTTGATTAATATGTTCTCTCTAGGAATATCTAGGTCCTCCAGCGCAACTCTATGTTCAACTTTAACTAAAAGTTGCACTGAAAGCCCTAGAGATTCCTAGAGATAATACTCTACTAGGCCTTTGTAGCTCCACCAGGGCAGTTCTATGGTCAGTGTCTGTCAACCACAGAGTTGCACTGGAGGACCCAGAGATACCTAGAGAGGTGTCCTCTCAGTAAAAACATGGTGTTTTTGTTATTTGCGGTTTTTCCATATTCACAGGGGTCTTCTGCCCCTAACCCTAGCGAATATGGAGGGACAAGTGTACTTGTGCTAGTGACTGCAGCACCAGGTGGCACAGCAGGACGCACAAATGAACAGCTGCCTGGCATTGCTCTGGAGGATTCAGGATTTTCTGGAAAGATCCGACAGAGCAGAGGTGGACAACTGCATCTCCCAATATTCTTCACCATTCTGATATTGGAAGTTACAGTCCAGCACATGGAGGACTTCAGAATTCCTAACTCTGTAACAGGGGAATTTCATGCATATTTACTTGAAAGTAAGTCACACTGACTACAGCATTTTTAATTCATTCCCAGGGGAATATATAGCCTAAGAGACCTACAGGCTCAACAGTATTTAATTTATTAAACAATGTAATCTAGGGGGAATGATTACATTGTTCATTGGTAGGCAGTGCATAAGTTGATAACAGTAATATCAGAATGACTCAGATGCACACTATGATTTCAAGTGCCTGGTAGGAAAGTCTCCCAGGAAAAACCATATTAATAGCATCTCATGAAAGATTATACATGTGGGAACAAGAAATCCAAATGTCCTTGTTTTGTACGAGAAGCCTGGTTTTGAAGTTGTCACTTTTCCCTGCCAAAACACTGGTATTTTTAAACAGTAGAGCAATAGTTATGCTTGGATCAACTTTTGTTAGCTTCATAAGTCAATAGATGAACACATATTTTGCCTGTACAGGTAGCCGCTTCTCATTTCACGGTGGAGCTGATTGAAATGTGGAAGTTTCCAGTTAACGATAATTAATTATTTTACATGAACCAGCAAACTGTGAGAAAATTATCTGTATATTAAGTGTTTATTTCCTTCCATAAATTAAATTCTCACCTTCTCAGGCTCATTTGGTGAGACCAAAGGAGAGGGCCTTCTCAGTGGCTGCTCCCAGTCTCTGGAATTTCCTCCTTTGGGAAGCCAGAATGGCTCCCACTTTGCTCTCTTTCTGTTAGCAATTGAAAACATCATGGTGACACCAGGGTTTTAGAAGTTGAATGGGGTGGGATTTTAATTATGTGCAGTGTAGTTTTATGGTTTATCTAGTTTTCTAATTAATTTTAATGTTTTTGACACTTTATGTTTTAACTTAGAAAACTGTTTAATTGCTTTTAAAATAACTTTTATATTTATAACTTTACCAGAGTTTTCTATAGATTTTCATTTGTATTGTTTTTAAATATATTAGCCACCTTGAGTCCGATTATTGGGAGAAAGGAGGAATATAAATTAAATTAATAAGAACAACAACTTTTTGTTTACAAGCAGCTTGTGTGCAAGGCTTAAACTGAATCTGGCTCCTAATGTCTGGATTAAATTAGTTTAATCAGATCAGCCTCTATACCTACAACAAGCATTTTAAAAATACCTTATCGTTTTAAACTGACTTAAAAAAAAAATACTGGCTCTACATTACAGAATGGTTTGCAACAGGTTTCATAGGATTAAAGTTCTTTAAGCCTCCACTTCCTATCCCACCCCTCTAAGATCCCAAATGAGAGTAACATGGAAGTATAGTGTCCTCCTGATTTTCAGAAGTCCATAGGCCAGAATTGGATTTGCCAAATTAGTACCACCCAAGGCCCTGACAACAGAAGGCCAAGACATGAAACTAGAGGAACAATCTCGGTGACATCATCAAACATGATACAATAGTCATCAGCCTTTGTTACACAGTTTACGCATGTAGGTTTTCCTCTGCAGACATCTGTGCCTAATTCAAGGACATAATGGGCAACAAACCCATGTGCCCTTGGGCACCAAAGTAGTGGTGTTGCCCTGGAGCTTTGTTTCATGCATGCAGGAGGCTTGGACCTCTCACATGTATGCTTCCCAGCACAAGTGCTCCTGTCTTCTAAGAAATATTCATGATTTTCTGCAAGTGAAAGATATTGCTTTTTTAATGGATTCTTACAAACGGACTGAGCAGACAGGCCACACTGCTCAACTAGTTCACTTCCTGGGTTGGGATGGGAACAGGCAGGTGCTTCCCTGTGCCACCCAGGATTTGCTACCTGGGCACATTTGTTACTTTGCCATTGTCACTGGTACTCAGAGGCCCCCTTTTGCCACATCTGGCATGGATACAGGGCAGCTGGCTGCACCCACACGGCCAGGCACCCTGTTTCTGCATCAGTAGCAGTGACAGGGGGCTTCTGAGCAAGGTAAGATGCAGAGGGGAGGGGGCTCCATGGCAAACCAGGGCTCAAATTACCCTAGAGTAAAGGCAGTTTATCCTGGGATTGGGCCAGATCCACCAGAGCTGTGTCTGGTCTACCAGGAGTGGGCCTGATCCTAGCCCCAGGGTTTTGGCCTGCATCATCTGAACTAGGCAACATGAGACTGGGGGCAACACAGGCTTTTTGGCCTGTGCAGACAACCCCAAAGAAGCAAAGGCACTAAACCTTGACTTATTTAGATCAAGATTGGAGAAGTTGTGACCCTTTAAACTGCAGCTCCCATCAACCCTAGCCAAGTAGTGAGGGGTGATGGGAGTTGCAGTCCAACAGCTATGTTTTCTATATCCTGTCCTAGGATGCTCACAAAACTAGAAATCCCAGAATTCCATAGTATTGAGCCATGGCAGTTAAAATGGTGTCAAATTGCATTTATTCTGCATTGTAGATGCCACTGATCATAGAAAAAGATATTTACAAGACTTGCCTTAGCTACTACTCCTACAAAACAAATAAGACCTAAAACCCCAATTTTCACCCTCTGAATGCAGTGACCAAGCCAGCCATTTAGAGGGCTTTTCTTCCCCACAGTAAGTTATTAAAATAATTCTGCTACCAGTCATTCTATTAAATTGCATTTTGCTCTTCATTTGGTTGGAAGTTTTCATTTATGAACACACTGCACCACTTCTCAAAAATGCTTTTGACTTTTTCCCTTGCATAATCCATTAAATTTTTAAAGAAGAATATCCTTGCTTCCCTTAGAACTCCCTTGCCTCTTAAAAAATGAGAAAAGATGAGCTGAGCTTTGATGGGATGGGAACAATACATTTCGCTTCCTTAGTGAAATTCCAATGCCTTAAACTCACTACCATTGAGACTTCCACTATTCATTCAGTTTATGCTTAGAAACCTGGGTCCAGATTGTATTTGTCAATCCTGAATTTCACGAAATGAAACAATTTGCATTGTTCTGCTCTCTGGTTGTAGTTTTCCTTGGAAAAACTATGAAAATCACTATGCAAGCTCAAGCTGTATCACAAATTATTAGCTATACCTTCAGTACGAAAGTAGGAACAGCAGCATCCAGTCCAAGATTACTTCTTGAAACAAAGATATTTTGCCTTTTTTGTACTTAAAAGTTTATTTAAATGACATAAATGTAGGGGGGAAAGAAAGCATATATGGAATTGTGTATGCTTAAAAATTATATGTATGAAGTTTAATTTCAATTAAAAAATTATTAAAATAAAAGGAAAATAGAGAGAGCATTAATTGATATCCTGAAGCCTGAATATGTTGCATTTCTTTCTACCACCCTTTTCCATCCCCTGCTTTGTTAATAATGGAAGTCCAAAGCAACATTTTCTCTTTTTTTAAACAAACTTTTAATAAATTTATTTATAAAGGAAGACACACACACACACACACAAATCTCAATAACCAATAAGATGTGTTAGAACAACCAATTTCTTGAGCAAAAATAAGCTGAAAACAAATGAGGAAAAAACGTCAAAATAATCAAAGTGGGCATGGCTCCATAACTTACTCTAAGCAGTGATTCTTTTGAGTCAAATATAAGACTTATAAAGTGGAATAGATTACATAGCTGAAGAGGTCACAAGTGAAAGGACTGGTAAAACATATTTTGCTCCTACTAATTCCTTGTGCTTAATCATAGCTTTACTTCTTTCTATCGGATGCTAATAAACTACATTTTTGGACAACACAGATGCAATCTGGTGTATAGTCTATACAGCATTGTGTAAAAAACAAGAGTACATTCAGACAAAACTTTTGCCTCATCAATGAAATTTTAAAAACAATCCGCATATCATCATCCATTTCTAATCCTCCTATGCAGTTAGCCCAAGATATTTTTCTGCCTGAGGCAAATGGTACCCCTCAGTTAAAGTGCATATTAGTCAAAGCCAGACATGTTATTCTGACACATGAAGCAGAAAATCTCCTCCTCACCTCTGACAATAAAACTACAGTAGAAGTAAATAAGTAATAATTTGCTCCCCTTTCATGCTACCCAACATGTGGCACCTGAAGTGGTTGCCTCAGTGTGCCTAATGATAGGGCTAACACTGCTTCCATATTTTTCAGCAGATTCTGCTGTATTTTGCTTTTGCATTAAAAAAAAGTGACTGAATGTATAAAGCCATTAAGTAGAGACAGGGAAACCAGGATAACTGTACAATCGCTTTTGGTTTCTAATGATAAGAATTGGGTTGCCATATTCTAGTGCAACTAGATCCTAATTTGAAAAGTGTGCACAGTGTCCTGTTATGCAAATTAAGCATAGTAATTGTTGTTTTGTTTTTCTGCTACTATGTTTTGGCTTTGGCATCACTTTTATAATAATAGTTAAAAACAATCTGCAAGTGCATCAGACAAAAAAAAAGTACAGCAACACTTTGGCAATTAAAAGCCCCTTCTACTGTAGCCAATATACTGTCAATAAGTATGCTTGATTAAAAAGATCTTTGTTTGCCATTGGAAGAATGACAGTGCAATAAAAATTGCAGAACTTGGGAACCATGATTGAAAAGCTCCACTCTCATGTCCTCTGCAAAGTTGCCTCTGAGACTGGCAGGACTGAGAAGCCTTCCCTGGAGGCCTTAAAATGAAGGCAAACTCCTACAGAGAACTATGACCCTTCAGAGAACCTGGCCTTGTAGAAGACTTTATAGGCAATGATTAGCTAGCACTTTGACTTCTGCTCAGAAATGGTCTCAATATAATGTTTTTAACACCAAAGCTTGTAACAGTTACTTTTTCGATTTCCAGAGGCTAAAGATGTAGCAAGGGAATTCTAGGAACTGGAGTCCAAAATAAAAAAAAAATGTTTTCATGCTCTGTGTATTCCTTCACATTACATTTGGCTATGATTTACATGAAGTTATGATCTACAGGGGTTTAGGAATTTATTCTCAAAAAAATCAGATAAGGCAATCATTCTTACCTCTGTCATATTTTGGGGCAAAGACATTACCTTCTTTGTTAATAGATAGTGCAATTCTGATTTTAATTTCCAATTGCTGGCAATCCTCACCCCAAACGCTTTTCCATAATATGGAAATTGTGGTCCTTGCATTATCTTTGAGGATCGCATAATAACAAAAATGTGAGGCTTTAAAATCTCTTAGATCACTTCTATCTGTTCATCATCCTTTTCATGGTAGGATTCTTCTGTACTTTATCTTGTCTGAAGAGACGGATTCCTTAAAGGCAGGCATTTTTCAAAGAAAACCCCTAATCTCATGTCACTCTGATATGGAATTTGACACAGAGATGAATGTCTGGAGTCAGCTATGCTCAGATCCATGGCATATGCAGGCCCAGATTGAAATTTATCTTGTTAAAAAATCAGCTCGATTGTGCAAGCAAACCTGTATTGTAGACTGATTGTTGACAAGAGATCTACAAGAAAAGTTCAGAGAAAGGCATGGCTTGGGGAGGAAGATTAATATGTGCACTGAAAAAGTGCTGAGTTCTGTAACATGTATAAATTATGCATATGGAGCAATTTTGCATAATCTCTCTCTCTTTTTTGCATAATTTATTCTGCCTTTGCTAATATTGGAGAAGGACAAGGAAATGCTACACGCTAAAGCCCCAGTCAGATCACCACAAATACTTTGCTGTCACTTCTATGGGACTGGGTAAGTGAGCAGACATTGGTCACACACTTCCATATATTTTGCAACCATAATGGCTAGAAGCTTGAGGGGCATTGTTTTGTTTTCTTTTAAAGACAGTTCACATTCCAGAAACATTTTAAATCTTGAAATTATACTCTCTTGATTTTCCACAGACCCGAAGAACTGTTCTTGGAGAAATTACTTTTTGGATTCCCATCATCCCTTACCATTGACTATACTTTCTAGGGCTGATGTACTGTGTAGGCCAAACATACCAGGAAAGCCAAAATTCGCCCACTCTTGCCTTAGAAAAAAGAAAGGCAATCAGGGGTGGCTAGCTTTGGAACTTTATGATACGAGACTGGAAAAGTAGAATTAGAGAAGGATAGTAGTGTCTATGGCTGTACCTTATCAAATGTCACTGTGTTCATCCAGTAACTGGTCTGTAGTCCATCCATTGCTGGACCGCTCCTTTTCATTGATGGGCAAAACCTGTCGATGCTTCCCAATAGCACTGCTTTTCATTGTTGATACACATCTGATAAGTTCCTTCCAAAGCAGTTCCAATATTCAGTCAGCCATGTGGTGCAAATGGACATGATCCTGCTCCTTTCATCTCTCCCCCTCACTATTCCCAAGCAGGCTGTTTTTCTTTCTTTTTTCCAATTTCTTTTCCTTTGTTTACTTAATGGATTGCCATGATCATGCAATTGCACAAAGTAAATAATAAATAAATATAGACTGAAAGGCATGCTGGGGGGGGGGGAAGAGTGGGGGAATGGGGCTATGGATGCCAGCATGAGGAAGACAGAGGTCAGAACTGGGGCCATGCCATGGCAATTTGAAAGAGCTCTGCGACAAGGACAGTCCCCAACGTGTTATGATTGTGTTTCCTAGGCTAATGTGATTGTGGTGCCTTATGAGCCTGGTGTGTTGAAGTCCTTATGTCCATTTCATAGTCCAAGCTACTTAGTTAGCATTCTCCCCAGATAAGGAGCAAATAATCAAAACATCTGGATACCATCCCAGTTTGCTCAGATAATATACAGTAGCTATTCCTCTTGCTTGTCTTACTAAAAATGGATTTCCCCAATCCATCTGAGTCAATAAGCTCAAGATAAGACTGGATTTGCTGGCCAAGTCTTAATATGACTTTACTGAGTGCTGTTGTTTACTTTGTACAAAAGAAAAGCAGTTGTTGGGGCAGAGGAGATAGGCAATTATGCTCAGTTTGCCTTCCAACAGGGGAAGGGTTTTGTTTCCCTTTCTTTCTATAGATAAGTCGAGGGTAAAATTAGCAAAGCAAAATAATGTCAAAGAACTTACAAAGTTCCAGCAGACATAACTCTTTGTGCTTATTCTTAAGACTGGATGGATGAGAGAGTAGAAAAGGCTGGTGCTTCACATATTATATTCTTGCTTTTCACCAGGAGATGGTTCCTTTTTTTAAGAGTTAAGAAGTTTTTTACATGGGGAAAATTGGAAGGTTATCCCAGGGGCACTGAGGAGGCAATCATGGGATTTAACATTATTTCAGATGAGATCATCACACAAACATTGAATGCAATCAAGAGTCATTCATGGGGTTAATGTTCTTTCGCATGAACCAATCATACCACATCGAATGGAATCCAGCATCAGTCAGAACGCAATGAAGAGTCATCCCCAGAATGGATAAATTCGCTAAATACCAAATTTACAAACCATGTTGCAATGTGAATTTACATTAAATTCACATTTGTCTTGGTGTGGGATGTATTTGTAGATCGCCCTTCGATTCTCATGATCTCATGATCCTCCAAGCCTCCTCCCCCTTCTCTTCCTCCTCCCTCCTTCTCCCTTTGGTGGCACTATCACCAGCCCTTCCTGGTCCTCCCCAGTGCTGGCAAGAGCCTACCGGCCACCAATACAACTGCCTCTGCCGCCTTCATGGTCCCACAGCCTCAGCAGCTCTGGCTCCTCCAGCCAAGTGATCATGGCGGGCAGGACCTCCATGGCTCTCCTTTCCTTTTCAGTGGCTCTGGTCTCAACCTCAGCCACTCACTCGCCTCCTCTCGCCTCCCCTCTCTCTCCGCCCGGCCACCTTCAAGGGCTCTCAGGGCACCCACACCACCAAGTGGGCCCCACCAAGAGAGACTCTGCTCCAGAGGACCCTGCAGGAGGCCCTCATCAAGCCCCGTCGGTCCTCCGACGAAGTCTCGGTTGCCCCAGAGCAGGTCAGGGCACCAACCCACTGGTGCCATGTCGCCTGCCTCCCTTTCCCGGCAAACAGTCACACTCTCTCAGCCTTGTGGAAATGATAGCTGGAGCATGCACATGCGCAGAAAAAGTAATTCACAAGGTGGCAATGGTGATTTGTTCTTCCCGATTTGATGCTAAAATACGAATTGGACCTCTTTAATGGGGATGTAAATTCTTATCGTGCTTGTGTATGATAACCATTTGCAAATGGACTTGCTTTTCTGAGACGCCAGCACTTTAACCACTTTTGGGATGGGAGCACTTAGGTCTTTATGTGAAAAAGTCTTTAAGATATAGTACTTACATTGACCAATAGATAAGTCAACTCAGGTTATTTGGGTCAGTTTTTGACCTAAACTTCTAGACTTATACATGAATATATACAGTAGGTTTGTTACTATACAAGGGTGAGCAAATAGACACATGCAAATCCAGTTTATGGAGTTAATAAACTACAACTAACAGATTCTCCCAGACAGCATGCCCTATCCAAAAAATAAGTTTTCCAAATTATACTTAAGGATTATAAAATGGAGCAGGTGTTGATTTACTCTGGGAAAAGTCTCATCTCAAATATTATTTAGTTACTATTTTGTATATACATTTTCTTCACAGACTAAAAAAACCCCATGGTTGTATGAGAGGTTCCCTGTTAATTTTCTCCAAAGCTTTAGCTGCCAATCAAGTGTTAGAAATACATGACACATGCCAGCATCTGAAAGTGACAGAATAGTTAGTTTCAGTTCAGTCTATTGGCATGCTCATGTTAACAGATTTGAGAGATGCTATCTGCTTGAAACTCTCTACATATCACATGAAGATGCTCATGTCATCTCTGCAGGACAGCATCTAATCTCTTCCAGGTAATTGCACACAGTGAAATGTGGCTCTCGATGCTGCCACGCTAGCCCTTTCCTTTCAAATTGCCTCCCATAATTTACACACCTTTTGCAGAAAATTCAGATGATGTTATGAAACAGGTATATAGTACAGAGGATAGCAACTTGTGATTCTTGGACTCCACCTCCAAAATGGTTGCCAAGTCTCAGTACAGGCCAAAACCTGCTGTTCTTCTCCAGGTGAGGAAAAAAGTATTTCAGGGCAAGACAGAGGCACTGGCAGTGGAGAAATTTGATTTTTATGTGAGTTGGCTTTATAGCCTGGGTTAACAAAAAAGATGAAGGATTATTATTATTATTATTATTATTATTATTATTATTATTTCTTTCCTCGCTCTTCTCAAGGTAAGTAAAGGCACTCCAGGAGTCCTTTCACAGAACACGTTTACAATGCTATGATTCCACTTGAACTGTCATGGTTGCATCCTCTGGACTTCTGGTATTTACAGTTTGTGTGTTGTGTGTTCTGTGCCTTCAATTCATTTCTGACTTAGGGTGACATTAAGGTGAACCTATCATGGGGTTTTCTTGGCAAGATTTGTTTAGAGGAGGTTTTGCCATTTCCTTCCCCTGAGGCTGAGAGCATGTCACTTGCTCAAGGTCACCCAGTGGGTTTCATGGCCAAGCTATGAATTGAACCTTGGTCCTCAGAGTTGTAGTTCAACACTCAATCCACCATGCCATGCTGGATCCTACATTTGCAGTTTAGGAAGAGGTATTTTTTTTTTCCTACCAGAGAACTCTTCTAGTGCGTCCCTAAACTACAAACCCTTGAATTCCATATGTTGGAACTATGATAATTGAAGTGTTTTTAGCAATGTTGTGTGAAAGGGCCCGAGCATCCAGCTTCTGAAACTGCTGAATCCTTGCTGCTTCCCTTCCTCCACACATTTCTACTTCATGCCTGCAGTGATATAGATGAAATACATTAAAAACTAAAAACACCTGAGACAGCAGTATGTGCTGCTAGTATATTAACAAGATTTTGCACTTATTTTTTTTTCCCATTTAAGAAATGTGCTGAGGCTTAAAGCTGATAACCACATAGACATAAACTCATGCAAGTGAAGATGCGATTAAAGCACTCACACATATTAAAGATGCCATCCTAAAATGCTTTCTCCAGAATAGTCCCATTTCAGATAAATTGGACCATTTGGGAATGAATGACTTATATGATTCTTGTTTTAGGATGGAGACCCAGATGGTATACATAGCCCATTTTGTACTCATGTTGATGTGTGTGTGTGTGTGTACATGTTGTGTCAATTTGGTAATAAAAGTTTATTAAGAAAAACATCTGCATATTGGACTAGAGAACTCACATTTACAGTCTGATGTGGCATTTTGCCATCATTTCAATTATTCTGAAGGAAAAGAAGGGTATGGCTTTTACACTGAATTACATTCTTGCTGGGGGACTCACTACACAACACTGGCAAAGGTTTAACCAAGTGCCTTGAAATCCTTATGAATTTTTTAGTCTGGAAAAAAGTCAGACTAGTTTCATTACATCTAGATAGGGCTTGCATAACCTTAGTGAAGGAATTAATATTTCATTTCAGATGAAGCATTCCTGTGTAGTGTTAGTGATGCACTGAACACAGTGCCACGGTGGAGGTTTCTTGGCTTCCCAGGATACACCACCTCTTGACGTCAATAGTTGAAACTCAGGCCAACAATGTCCACATTGGATTTATTAGTTCCTCAGGCAAATGATGGATTCTGCCCTGGGTGAGCCAAAAGAAGTGGGCAAACTCTTCTCCAAGTCTAAATATTTCACCATCAAACTTTCTATGTTTCTGGAATGCTGCCAGGATCCAGGCTTCACTTTTATCAGAGGCTGTTCGTAAAGCACTTCTAAGATTAAAGTGCTGCACAAGTGCCATGTTATTAACCATTATTGAAAGTAAGGAACAAAAGCACATCCATAATACAATAAGCAAAGGAAGACAGCAGGGGTGCGTAAAACTTAAAAAGAAAGTGTTACCACAAATGAGAATCAGCATCACGTTTTAACAGAGTTTGGGGAAATTACTTTTCTGGCCTACAGTTCAAAGACTCAACCAGCATGACCAATGATTATTCTTGCTGGGGAATTCTGAGATCTGTAGTCTGAAAATGAAATTTTTCAGTCTCTGATTTTAATGTGTTAACTGTTACCCTGATATAGCCCTTCATCCTGATGCCCTCGCAATGTTTTAGAATACAGCTCTCATTATCCATAACCATTGGACATGTTGGCTGAGCAGATGGGAACTGTAGTCCATAATATTAGGGGGGCGGCAGTTTGGGAAAGGCTTATATACTAGTACAATGGTAGTTCCTTGTTTTGTCACATGAAAATACAAGGCAATGTCCATTTGATGAACGGCTTTTCTTCTGTATGCATAATCCTAATGTGATAGTTACTAAGAAGATCCAAAGGAGACATTCTTCCTTGGCTCTTCCCTTATTCATTTAGAGATAACCATGCTGCTTTGGAACATTTGTGCATTTAGACCTGGATGCAGACTCTTATTTTCCATTTGGCAGGAATCAAGAAGATTCTTAGTTATGCCAAAATAAATCAATCCAAAACTCAAATGCCTTTCACTTTTATTTTTTTATTTCTAGCATTTCTAGTATGACTTTCAGCAAATAATCTTTGGAGTCAACACAGAAAATACTTATGGGAAGAAGAGGCAATGAAATACTCAAAAGGAGAGAAATGACAGAAAGTCAGTAACAAGTAGCAAGGCAAAAATATAGGAGTACCAAAAAAAAAATGCTCACTAAAAATTCCAGAGAATAACATAGGTCTAATCCACACTGCAGAAATAATCCAGTTTGACACCACTTTAACTGCCTTGGCTCAATGCCAAGGAATTCTGTGAACTGTACTTTTGTGAGACATTTAGCCTTCCCTCTCAGAGAACTTTGGTGCCACAATAAACCACAATTCTCAGGATTCCCTAGTACTCCACTGAGCCAGGGCAGTTAAAGTGGTGTCAAACTGGATTATTTCTGCAGTGTGGATTGGAGTGTAATCCAGTTCCTACTAACAGTGTTGCAGACTAGCTGCTTGTACCTTACACAGACTGCCTGCTTGTACCTTACTTTACACAGTCAGGCTGGGGAGATGAAGTATCCTCAAAGATTAATAATGTGTATAAGAGCTGATATATTGTGTTGGGTTAGATTTGATCGTTCACAATGTGCTTTGAATTTTAGAATATGATAAGGTAGCTGCCATGTTAAGAGAGCATATGAAAATCAGAAGCATACCGTTCTAATTCAATTCTTATGACCTTCAAGACCTGGTCTTATCTATTCAGCCTTTTACACTACTTTAATATATGGCATGAATGCTTTTCAGTTTAGTATATTTGCAGGATATTGTTCTCTATCAGCTGTTCCTGGCAGTGAAGGAAGTCCAGAATCACATCACTCTTTTATGTTCCTTCAAATCACTTGTCAATTAAAGGTGACCACATGAATTTCACTGGGTTTTCTTAGAGAAGGAATACTCAGAGGTGGTTTTCACAGTTCCTTCCTCTGACATATAGCATACAGCACCTGATATTCATTGGTGGTCTCCCATCGAAGTATTAACCAGAGCTGACCCAGTTAACTCCCAAGATCAGATAGGATCTGGTACTTTAACAGTATTTAGGCCACTATCACCTCTCACAATGTTTGTTATATATTCAGGCATCATATTGGGGGAATACAAGTATCTATTTTTTAAAGAACTTTTCATTGTATATCTCATTAAATTTGCTTATTGGTATTTTGTGTAGAATATATTATATGGAATTATGAATTGTTGCACAAGTCATTATCTGCTGTCTCATTTCTTTATTTGCTGAATTATTTATTCCTATTGTGATCTCTTTTACCCTGTGTGTTTGGGTCTTTAGTGATCAAGAGTGCAAGGAATAATCAGTATAAACAAATATAATAATTATGAGATTCACTTAACAACTCCATTGAAATCCTGAGTCGATTTTTTAAAAAAATTCTGATGGTAAAACATGCAGTCATGAGTTTCAAAACCACAGAAGTTGGTTTGATAACAATTGAAGTGGCCAAACCTAAAATAAAACCAGCACATTTCCATACCCTCCAACTGTCCCAGTTTGGCAGGGACAGTCCTTATTAATCCTCTGTCATCCCATCTTTTCAGCTGCTTTTAAAATGTCCCATTTTCTCTCTCCTCCTCCCTCTTCCCCCTTTGACCTAGGCTTACAGATGCTGCAAATTCGGTTCAAAGTGTAAAAGTAGTTGCACTCATTTAACTCAGCAGTGGGAGTGGAGAGAACAGGATCTACCCTTCACAGTAGGCTCAGCCAAAAGCAAACTGCTGCACCGTCTTCTACTTTGTGTGTTTTTCATCAATAATGCTTGCCCTCTTAACCATACTGGTTGCCCTCTTAATCATATGCTAATGTTGTTTGGCCACACATGCCCATTAACATGCGTGAAATGTTTGAGGATATGCATTTGACAGATACATAGTAGAGAACATTTTTATAGCATGTAAAATTCCATTTTTATAACATGTTCAACTGTTGATGTTCCCTCTTCAGCCCAAGTAAACATGAAGAAATAGAAGAGGGAAAACTTTTTTTGCAACTGGACACCCTAAGGACTTTGCGTCTTTCCAAAAGTGGACGTTGCTGCATAATTATGAGGCATCATCCTGGAGCTGCAGGATGGATTCAGCTCTATACTTTGTGTCCTTTTTTTCCAATATGAGATACCTAAAAAAAGGTTTCTAAATGCACTTGAATAATTGATGAGGAATGTATTGCTTTCACCACTCGTAACAGAAGAGAAGTTCTCCCTGGAGGAATAATGGGGAAGCAATCATTTCAGTATTACTAATTAAATCTTGAGACATGAGGGACCCATTTTAGAAAGATGGAAACCTGGGGTTTTTTTTGGGGGGGGGGGCAATTTGTTTGGCAAAGACACCTTGTGGATGAATAAAGTGCATGTCTTTACAAGGCCAGGCCTGTGGTGGGCCTTTGTTATCCCCTGGGTGTTGTTGGGCTGCAGTTCCCATAATCCCTCACAGTAAAGGTTGCTGGGTCAATGCATTCCCAGCCCTTGAGACCTAGGGCCAACTTCTGCTTGATGTCATGGAGATTTGTGATATCGTGGCACAGACTGTGGTGATGCCATTTTTATTGTTTACATTTATAGCCTGTCCTTTTTCCAGTTACATTCAAAGTTGTGCATATGGTTCTTCTCTTCCATAATAATCAAAGAAACAGGAACGCCAGTAGGAAAAGGTTAATGCATTGTTATGCTTTTAAAAGTCTATTGCAGTTACGCTGACATTTGAAGTGGAGAAAATGTATCTATTATTATGTTTGATTACCATTTAAGTTTAAGATAAGGGATGCGCTAAAAGCCCTAAGAAGAATGGAGCTGGAAGAGGCCATTAGTGATTTTGCCCTCCTATTCTACTTTTGTCTGTGTCTTAAACTAGGAAGAGGAAACAACTGCATGCATTTTGAACACCTCATTTCTCATTCATCCTACTAAAAACTTTTCTCTATCTATCTATCTATCTATCCATCCCCTGCCCTTCAGTGCAAAAGTCTCTCAGAGCAGCTTACACACAACTGATATGACAGTTCCTTGCTCTCAGGCTTACAATCTAAATAAGTCAGGAAAAACAAAAATAAATGGTAATGTGTATGTAGGTGGGGTTAAGTTCATCAGAGGCCTGAGCAATGGCAATGGTAATGGAAGGAGGGTCTTTCACCAGCTATTATGCTAAGGCATGATGGAGCTATGCCTGGCTGTTACCTCTCTTTTAGAGGCCAGATCCATAGCAGTGGGAATGGAGGGAGGGTCTCTCACCAGCCATTGCGCCAAGGCATGATGAAGCTGTGCCTGTCTGTCTTCTTCCTCAGAAGCCAGAGAGATGCCAGTAGGAATGGTGTGTGTGTGTGTGTGTGTGTCTGTCTGTCTGTCTGTCTGTCTGTCTGTCTGTGTGGTCTTTCTCCAACTGTTGTGCCAAGGCATGATGGAGATATGCCTGGCTGTCTTCTCTCCCTCAAGCCCGGTCAATGCCAGCTGGAACATGGAAGGAGGGATTCTTGCTGGCTGCTGTGCCAAGGCACAATGAAACAGTAATGGCTGTTCTTCTCTTCAGCAGAGGCCCAAGCAATGGTGGCTGGATTATGGAGGATGTGGATTTCACCAACTGCTGGAACCCAGGCATAATGGTGCTGTCCTATGGAGCTGTATTAGGAAACTAATATTTTTCTTTCTATAGTCAAATCTCTTAAACATCCCCCTTTCTTTAGCTCACTAGTTTCCCAAGTGGGTCCTAGCAAAGGTATCATGGATAGGAGCTTCAACATTCAATTTCCTGGAACAGATTAGGATTCTCCAAAGTGTGTTTGCTGTGGAACAGAGCAGGACTATCAGGATACAAAAGAAATTAGCTCTTTTTCAAGCTAACCTTACTGCTTTTTTTCCATTTAAAGTCCTATAACCTTGGAACTGAACAATCATCCTCTTAAGCATTAGCCAAAATAAAGATCCCCATAGCCATTTGTGTTTATTAAAGAATGAACTGGGAAATATAAAATTTGTTGGCTGTTTAGCATGGTCTCTCATGTAATTAATTAGTAAATAACTTAATCAATAATGTAATTGTGGAATGAAGTTAATTTTGAAAGCCCATCTTAAGTCAATCAAGTAAATTAAAAATAAATTTGATTACATTAACAACCCCTTTTGATTAAAAAAAAACTAACATTATCGATAATTTATTTTAATTAACTAATTTCTATAATTGAATCCTCAAACCCTTAGGCATGTTATCCAGTGAGTACTGTAGCTCAGTGGGGACATGACCCTGGATGTCGCAAGTCTCTAACCACTCACACCTTGAAGTAGCCTGTTGACTTATGAATTTCACAGGGGTTTCTCAGGCAAAGAATATTCAGAAGTGGAGGATTGGTACAAAGAGGTATGGAAATTAGCTATTAATGATAAATTGACATGTAAACTGAAAGTAAAAAAGGACTATGGAAAAGAAATGACTTTGAGGGGATTTGGAAAGAATTTGTTGAGAAAGTACTGAGAAAAAAAGATGGAAGATTACCTCCAGAAGACGAACTGATGGATGGAATATAAGGATGGAAATGGCTCCGGGGAAGGGGGGCACAGAGGAGTATATAAAATAATGTGTTAAAATGTAATAGTATGTAATAGAATGTAGGGATATTGTTGTTTATGGAAATATTATAAAAAATTAAATTAAAAAAAGAATATTCAGAAATGGTTTTGCCAGTTCTTTCCTCTGAAAGCATCCAAACATTAACCAGAGCTAAACCTGCTTATCTTCCAAGAGTAGATAGAATACAGCACTTTAATCATTGAGAGACAGTGATTTGAGCATTGGACTACGATTCTGCAAACCAGGGTTTGAATCCCAGCTCGGCCATGGAAACCCACTCGGTGATCCTGGGCAAGTCACACTCTCTCAGCCACAGAGGATGGCAATGGCAAACCTTCTCTGAAGAAACTTGCAAAAAAAAAAAACATGATAGGTTCACCTTAGGGTCATTATAAGTCCAAAACAACTTGAAGGCGCACACAACAACGCCAACAAACTCTAATCGCTACACCACAATTTTTAAAAAACGTTTGATTCCCCACCCCTCTCTGCTTTGATGAGAAACTTACAAAAGCTCAGTCTGGCTGTAAAACAATCAATCCCTGGATAAGAATGGACAAAGGCAGGACCCCACCACTATCACCATCAGTTTTAGGAATAACCAGGTCTGTATCAAATCCAGTCTCCAATGTTAACACCTTTTCCTTATATTTAAACTTTTTTTAAAAAAATGTGCTGCATGTCATATGTATAATTATAGACGTATAAATGTTATAACATTATACTGTATCATTGCTACAAACCATGATAGGTTATGGTATGTTGGTTAAAACTGTATATATATTTTTTCACATACAATAAATTGTCACTCAAAAATGACTACAGTTTACCTCTCCACATAGAACTGGCTTGGATGGAGATGGAAATTTGATCAGGGACCAGAACTGTTTTTAATTTGGGGGGCGGGGGGACTCAACCTAGGCAGGCAGGTTTATTTGCCTACTTGTAGGTACTTGCAGGGGGACAGCAAATAACTTTCCCCATCTATCATCATTCAAACATCCTTCATATGAAGACTCTTACAATCACCATGTATAGATAGAAGTGTCCAAGTAAGTAAGTAGGAAAGACTGCAGGTCACATTTATTTTTCCTGGGACGGCTCAGTGAAAATCCTTGTATTAATATATTTTAGTGGTTGATCATTTAGAACACTTCCGACTGATTATTCGTGAGAAGACACAATTATGGCACAGTAGTCTAGTTGGTAGTCTAATTTTGCCAGATCATTTCAAGGGGGGCCAAATGCAACTCACCCAAGTACCCTCCTTTCCTAACCAGTGTAAGTAAATACCAGTCTGAAACCCTGCTCCATATTTGAAACATGAATGTTCTTCAAGTGGCCAAAGTGCTTTTTTTGTGTGTAAAGACTGAATACTATTTGTGTTCTTTTTGTTAAATATTAACCTGTATTAATGGCAGTTCCCATTTCCCTGAAGGCTGTGCCAAGACACACAGGCCCTGGGAAACTAGATGCACCTCCACCTCAAAGCTGCAAATTTTGTTAAACAGTATGTTAAACAGTGCTCTTTCCTTTGTTTCTTATAATCATTCTTTGCTCCTCAGTCACATCAACACACTGCAATCTTGCACTCCTTGGATGAAATCATCCAGAACGGCCATATGGAAAAGAGGACCTGTAAGAGTTATGTAGAAGGGGAAATTTCAGCCATGAGACCTTGCATGGCAAACTACGTAAATCAAGGAATGGCTTTATCCTGAAAATCTTTGTGTTGAAGCAAGTACTCTTGACATTGGTTGGAGTAAAGCACATCCTCAGATAGAGTTCAAAGTAGTTGAAAAACCTCATGGTAATATGCTGGAACAACATATCCTTAATCTAAATGGTTACCAGATGGATGAATTAAATTTTTAAAGGACAAGAACAGAACCAGCTCTTGCAAGCACCTAATTGGAACATACTGGATAACTTTTCAAATGTATTTCAAATATCAATGCCAGCTGGGTTTCCAAAAAGTATGTAATGGGAAATGTTGCTTCCCAAAAGCACAATTTGATGGATGTGATGAAAAAGTTGAAGCAGTAATTCAGGTGATACTTGTAGATCCATCCTTAAGAGGTGATTTGAGAGACAGAATTAATGTATGGGTGGAGAATTTAACATTTCTAACCAATAAAGTGGCTAATTTGGGTTCAAAAACTATCGTTCCTTCTTGAAAATGAAAGAAAACTAATACAGTTTAATATTGAGCAAAAACAATATGAATAGTATTTGGTCTTTACATGAGAAAAAGCGTTTTGGCAAAATGAAGAAAATCCGTTTCAAATAATGAACATAGGGAGGAGATTCAGACTGGGATTTACTTACACTTCTTTGGAAGAGAGAGTAGTTGGGTGAGTTGCATTTGGTCTGGTAATACAGTACACCAGTATTTCTCAAATGGTGGGGGGGGATGGCCAGGGAGGGTGCAAGACTTGCTCAAGGGGGGGGGGGGCATGAGACTTGGGGGACGTGATCCCTCCTTCTCCTCCTCTTTCCAAACCTTTTTACATATAAAATTTACACATGCATTGAGATAAATATTGAATTTACTCAAATAAAACTGTTCTAATTTGAATGGTTATTTCCCTATGAAATGTTAAAAATATGAATATTTATGAATGTGTGAATGAAAATACACACACGAAATAAACAAAATATTTTTATTCGTGTACTTTGTCAAGATGCAAGGAAGGGGTCCCAAGGGTAAAAAGTTTGAGTGCCACTGCAGTATACACACACACACACACACACACACACACAACCTTTTTCTTAAAAAAAATCAGTGAGCACTAGAGGGCACTATTGCTTCAAAAATTTAGTCATCCAGACATAGGTGTTTGGTTTGAAATCACAAGAATGTGGGACAGACAGTAGTGAAGTCACACTTAATAGAGAGTAAGCTTTTCTGGGCAAAATGGGCCTAGGTTAGATTTAATATGCTCAGGATAGGGATCAGAAAGCTGAGAAGAATTACAATTATTTCTTGATTTCAAGTGGTTTTGTCCTTGAAGGGAAATGAATGTATACTCAAAAGAGAGTAAAAGAAATGTGAACATAGTAGATGTTGTTACTGTACTATGTTCTTTCCTCCAGCAGAAGCTGGTCTTCGGCAGTAGCTGGCCATTTATCTAGGATGCCACACTTATGGATTTTCTGCATTGGTAGTATGATGGATGAGATGACTTTTAGAGTCCCGTCCAACTCCATGATTCTAAAACATTCAAGTACTTGCTTCAGTTCAATCTTGGAAGGTCCTTCTGTTTTTAAAGCTTTCCATCTCCAAATAACTTCCAAATATGGGCACCCATTTCCCCTCCTTCCACGTGGCCAAATAAATGGCATTTATTGCAATGTAAAATAAAATGATTGATATTGGCTACCGGTTTAACAAAGATACTAAAAGAAATTGCTTTCAAGTGATCAAAGCCTGAAACACTTTCTGAATCAAAGGGAAAGACTGTGTGACTGTGCTTGACATCAGCCACTGTGTGAACAGAAAGCTAGACTAGATTGGTTCATCTGAACCAACAGCGCTCTTCTCACAGGAGTTTATCAAACGGGACGAGAGGCTCTCAATTTCGAAAGAGAAGATAGCGAGGTCAATTTGAAAATTCACAAAATTACGTGATTACTTATCACACTTTAAATTCACTGTAATGGCCTCCCCGAATGCGACCCAGATTCTGTGCAAAGTAAGCCATCACATCTGTGGGTTTAAACATTTTAACTTTTACAGTTTATTCGAAGTTGCCCATTGTTAGACTGGTATCCAGTGTCAGTTGCTTCTTTTTACTCACTTTTGCAAGATAGTGCAAGAAATGCCATTCAGAAACAAATCCTTCAATTAACATAAGTTCAACCTAACCAACTTGCTTTAAAAGAGCACTTTTAAAAGAACAATTATTATTTAAGCCCCTCAGTTTTCACGAACTTCAAATCCGCGTCCCTCGCCCGTCTGTGGGCAGCAAATGGAGGGGGACAAAATGGCACATGTGCTGCCATTCAATGCTTGAATACCAGCAATTTTCCATTTTCACAGGGGGGTCTGGAACAGATCCCCCGTGAAAATGGAGGGGTTACTGTACTTGTATATTGGTGTAATTTAATGGAACACCCCCCCCCCACAAAAACAAAAACAAATCCTGGTTTAAACAAATGCCTCACCCTAACCTAAAAATACCAGGATTCAATAGGATGTTGACATGGCAGTGGAAGTGGAATAATGGCAGTAGTATGTGAAAGGGCCCCTCGAGCCATAGTGAAGTATGCATTCAGGTTTTCTCTCCTACAGTCAAGCACACTGAACTGCCCCTAGACAACTTGTGAGGACAGTAATGTTACCAAGGCCCTAGGTTCAATTAGAGCTTAGAAAAGTTACTTTGGACTACAGCTCCAGGAATCTGCCAGCCAGCATGGCCTATGGACATCATAGGGAATGTATCCTTCCTTTACGAATCATACATTACTGCTTAATCTCGACATGCTGGATGGGATATTTTGACAGTTTTAGTAACTATCCCATGAGCTGGGTTTAATGCACAGAACTGTGCATTTGGACACAACAGAGGCACCAATATAAAGAAACTGGTTATCTCCTTCCAAAAAAGCAGTCAGAACAGAGTGGAACATTTTCCAAAGCACTCTTCCAAGCATGAGTTTTCACATGGCTAATGCTGGACAGTCCCGATTTCTGGAACATAAAGTCAAGATCTTTAAACCTATTGTGACAGTGTTGCTGGGATATATTTTCATGTTTGTTGCCTGGAATAATCATCCTTTAGATTGCACTGTGAGAACTGAGGGGGGTTTAAAGGTGTGCAAGGCTGCATCTGCACTGCAGAAATAATCTAGTTGACACTACCTGAACTGCTATGGCTCCATCCTATAGAATTCTGGGATTTGTATTTTTGTGAGATATGTTGCCTTCTCTGTTAGAAAGCTCTAGGGTCACAACAAACTACAAACCCCAGAGTCCCATAAGATGGAGCCATGACAGTTAAAAGTGGTGTCAAACTATATTATTTCTGCAGTGCAGATGCAGCCCTAGAGAGGTTTGCTTCTCATCATATGCAGAATGGAGATGGGGCACAGAGAAGACAATGGCGGGTTACAAACGGCCCTCAAGGGGCCGTTTTCCCATCGCCGCCATTCGCTGCGTAGGGAAGCCCCAGCTGCCAGACCGCGAGGCTTCCCTGCGCAGCAAAAAAGGAGCGGTGAAATGCCGTTCCTTTTTGGAACGCGGAAGTGGCGCCGCGAGGGGTGGAGTGCGCCCTCGCGACGTCACTTCCGCCGCGACACATCTGGACGCACAGCGTCCAATACGTAAAAATGGCGGCGCCCATATGGATGGGCACCACAAAAAAGTACGCGCTCCGCACGTACTGGGAGGAAGGGCCGTCAGGAAGGTAAGAACCTTCCTAACCCTAATACGGCCCTTCCTAACCCTAGTACGCGCAGAGCGCGTACTTTATGGCGGTTTGTAACCCGCCATTGTTTTGCTTTCTCGTGTGGTAGGAAAACCTCTACTTTTTATCCACTTTCTGTATATACTCATGTATAAGTCTAGAAATTTGGTCAAAAAATTGATCTAAAAAACTTAAGTCGATTTATCCACAGGTCAATGTAAGTGCTATATCTTAACTCTTATTTAAAAGAAGGAACCATCCTCTGGTGAAAGGAAAGAGCAGGGGTAGGCAACCTTTTTGAGCCGGGGGCTGGGTTGCTGTCCCTCAGACAACTGGGGGGCCGAAGCCAAAAAATAAATAATTAAATATTTTTAAAAATAAATTAAATATATAAATAAACCAGGACAAATGTAGGACAAAATTTTCAAGCGGAAGACACTTTTTTTAAAAAATGGAGGACACGTGAAAAAATTTGCAGATTTTTTTTTTAAAATGTTAATATAAATGCATGTTTCTGAGGCTTCTATAGACAATTGCCCCCCAAAGGCCCCAGCGCAATCGGCGGCAGGACCGGGCTGGGGCCGGTCCCAAGGCCTCGCCGGGCCGCATCCGACCCGCGGGCCGCAGGTTGCCTACCCCTGGGAAAGAGTATAATCTGTCCTGGAAAGCACTGACCCCCTCTGCTCTCTCGTCCACCCAACCTTAAACGTGAGCACAAAGATTTATGTCTGCTGGAATGTTGGCAGTTCTTTGACATTGTTTTGCTTTGCTTTATCTTTTAGATCCTTTGTTATATGCCCTTAGGTTTTACCCTCGACTTATCCAAGGGTCATATCAAAATCCATAATTTTGGCACTCAAATCTGTCCTCGACTTATATATGAGATCGACTTATAGTTGAGTATATACGGTATAGAGACACTGACAACATGGGTAACTCTCGTGATTTGGAGAAAAGTGCTCTGAATACATAGAGAATGGTCAGGGCATATTTAGGGAAGGTACAGGGTTCAGGCTTAGTTTCAGCACCAGTTCATTTCCTTGATTTTGACTGTTTTCCATCTTGAGTAAAACTTCTAATTAAATCACTATACTGGGGGATGAGGGATAGATGTGTGAAGTAAATCAAATGATACACAATAGTACATTTCCTACCCCTAGAGGCACAGCATCAAATGTCTGAGAACCAAGAATCTAAACTACAGCATTAAAACTACCGGTCTTCACTTGCAAATACCAATGTCAATTTTACCTTCCATATTCAGAGCCTCTCTATTTTATTAAGATATGATATGTGCCCCACTTCAAAACAGTTTGTCATTTGGCTAAAATAATTATTTTCAAGGCTGCTAGCCTTGGTGTAAAATTTATTGGTAATTTATATACGATTCCTTA
The DNA here is from genome assembly GCF_019175285.1 of Sceloporus undulatus. NCBI lineage: Eukaryota > Metazoa > Chordata > Lepidosauria > Squamata > Phrynosomatidae > Sceloporus > Sceloporus undulatus. Next base: position 111,946,965 of record NC_056524.1, on the reverse strand, counting down.
TCTAAAACGGGTCTCAAGGCAACTCACAAGATTAAAACACACACATAAATAAAAACATAAATGGTTACAGCGTTGGGGGGGGAAAACATTTTAAAAAAGCATCCTAAATCAGACTTTTTGCACTGATGTTAAATGGAAAAACTGAATCCTGCTTATTTTATTAAGACTGTGAAACATTATTTTATGTATTAGAAAGCGTAATCAACCATGTTTTAAGATTATCTAACATTAACAATTTAAAAGTTCTTAGGCTTTGAAGTGATTTACATCTTTCAATATGATTTAAATCTTTAGGAATTGTACTGATAAATTGGTGCCCCATATATATAGGAGTTTGGGTTATATCAATATAGGCCTAAATCAGAAAAATGGTAGCAAAATGCAGCTCAGATATATTGGACACTAAAAGAAAATAATAATGATCCTGAAGGCTGAATTTATGTTAATTAAAGATTTTGTTCCTGAATGGCATTTCTTGCACTATAAAATAAAATGATTAAAAAGAAGCAACTAACACTGGATGCTGATTTAACAATAAACGACTTCCAATAAACTGTTAATGTGTTTAAATTCAAACAGTCACTGTTATTCCAGTTAAGAGAGTTGAAATACTGTTAATAGCTAGACTATATATATGAATGAATAATCAATTTTATAAAACAGGAGTGAGGTATTTTTAAGTCATTTAATTTAAACCATGGTTCAAACCAACCTGATTTAAACCAGGCAACCCTGAAAGGTTATAAAAGTAAAACACAATTAAACAAATTATATTTTAAAAACATGTAATTAAAAGCAATTGCAAAGCACACATTCAGATGCAAAAAACCCCTATTCCTCTGCAGTTACCAAAATAAATAAATAAATAAATAAACAAGGTGTTCATGCACTGACAGGTATAGACAGTCCCATGTCAAACGTATTGCCTAATCTGTGAGCATATTTGTAGCCTTAATCTACATCACTTGCATTCATCAGAGCTCCATTAGAGTGGGAGCCTTGTGTAATGTGCACTTTTACAGACCATCCTTATCAATAATGGTAGAATTGGATTGGAAAGGACAGGAGTGTGCATCTTTAGCTGCCTTCATGCAGTTCAGAAAAACAAACACCTGAATAGAATTGGATTCGCACAATTATCGGAACAAGTGTACATACAATAAAGATATGTTTAGGGTAAAGTATGAACATTCTTATAGCATTAAAGAGTTGGGGAGAACCTTACAGTTCTTCTAGTGCAACAGTACTTCTCACTGCCGGAAATCTAGAACTAGAGCATCCCCAAGAGATGCATGAAAGTCTCTAGAGAAGGCAAGTTTGCCATTTCTGCAGATTATCAGCTTTTGTTTCTCTTCATGTCCAGTTTAAATCTTCTCCTCCTTTAATTTGAGCCTATTAGATCTAGTCTGTAATGAATCTTTGCCCTCATTTGCCAGAGCTTGAGAAAATTATTTTGAATACAACATCCAGAGTCTCCAACTTTACTCGCTGGGGATGCTGGGACCTGTAGTCAAAATTCTACACTAACTGTTGGGAGTATCTGAAGAGTGCTAGCATTCTCCTGTCTCTGCATCAACTTAAATATGACCAGTTCTTCAAACTTTTTACATAGGACTTCTTCTTCTTCTTCTTCTTCTTCTTATTATTATTATTATTATTATTATTAATGTTATTTATACCCCACCCTTCGGCCCTAAAGGCTCTCAGAGTGACTTACAATTATTATTATTATTATTATTATTATTATTATTTAGAGGGTTCTCTGCCCTCAGGCTTACAATCTAAAAAAACTTCTTTTGTACTCTTGTACATACTCTTGTATGTTCCTCCTTTCTTTCTCTATGACCAGGATTGTTCATGCCATAGTGTTTCCAATTTATATTATGGTTGTAAAAGCTGGATGTTGAATAAAGCTGGCAGGAAGAAAATCAGTTCATTTGAAATGTGTTGCTGGAACTGAAATTGAGGCCATCATACTCTGGATTTATAATGATGTGACGCATTACAAGTTTGGTAAACTGGGAGGCATTAGGAAAAGAGGAAGGCTGCATTCCAAGTAATTATTGAATCAAGGAAGCCAACACCCTGAATTTGCAAGCCATGAGGAGGGCTGTTGATGACCAGGGTTCTTGGAAGTCTCTCGTCCATTGTTAGCACCAGCATGGTGTGGTTTGAGCATTAATTTGTTTTAATTAATAATTTGTTTTATTTATATACCGCTATTCCAAAGATCATAGTGGTGAACAGCAAGTAAGCTAATTAGCAAGTAAGCTAATTTGCCCCCAACAGTCTGGGTACTCATTTTAGCGACCTCGGAAGGATGCAAGCCTGAGTCGAGCTTGGGCCCTTTTGCTGGTCTTGAACTCGCAACCTTGTGGTCTTGAGTGAATGGCTGCAGTACAGGCATTTAACCACTTTGGAGAGCAGGGTTCAAATCCCAGCTCAGCCACTGAAACTCAATGGGTGACCTTGGGCAAATTCACACTCTCACAGCCTTGGGGGATGGCAGTGGCAAACCCCTTCTGAAGAAACGTGCCAAGAAAACCCCATGACGGGTTCGCCTTAGGGTTACCATACGTCAGAAACAACTTGAAGGCAAATGTCAACAACATTCATTGTTATTATGTGCCTGTTAGTCATTTCTGACTTACGGCAACCCTATGGGGAAACCTACTGTGGGGTTTTCTTGGTGGATTTGTTCAGAGGGTGTGACATTGACAGATTTCTTAGATCTCACACGCTAGATCTTTCAGATCCCCTCACACTGTGTCTCTCAGATCCCACCAGAATGGATCCAAATTGGACTCTTCTCCTGCCTTATCCTAAACAATTTGAGGCTTCTTTTCCCTCAGAACTATCTTCCTAACCCTTGGTACCTCCACTGACTTAAGTGTCTCTGCTATTAATTGTTTTTATTACTCTTGGTAGCTTGTTTGATGTTATTTATAAATTGCTTCAGGCCACTCATTAGTGAACACGAAGAAAAAAAAATTATTTACATGCAGAGTTTATGATAATATCTTTCTTAGTACTTGGTATTCAAGCTTGTTGCTACAGTATACGTACTCAGTTGTTACAAATTTACTATGTTCAAGTTGCCTCACACAGAACCATAGAATCAAAGTTGGAAGAGACCACAAAGGCCATATAGTCCAACCCCCTGCCATGCAGGAACTCACAATCAAAGCACCCCCGACAGGTGGCCATCCAGTTTAAAGACTTTCAAAGAAGGAGACTCCCTCACTCTCCAAGGAGTGTGTTCCACTGTGGACCAGCTCTTACTATCAGGAAGTTCCTCCTAATGTTTAGGTGGAATCCCTTTTCCTGTAGCTTGCTTCCGTTGTTCCGTGACCTATTCTCCAGAGCAGCAGGAAACAACCTTGCACCATCCTCGACACGACATCCCTTCAAATACTTAAACAGGGCTATCATATCACCTCTTAACCTTCTCTTCTCCAATCTAAACATACCCAGCTCCCTAAGTCTTTCCTCCTAAGGCATAGATTCCAGACCCTTCACCATTTTGTTCCCCTCCTCTGTACACGCATCAGCTTGTCAACATCCTTTTTGAACTGTGATGCCCAGAACCAGAACTGTGGTGGATTATGATTTTGAATTGTGGTGCCCAGCAGCAGAAAACAAGCTTGCTCCATCTTCAATATGAAACCCTTTCAAATACTATCATACTATACTATCAAATAATATCATATCTCCTCTTAACTGTCTCTTCTCCAGGCTAAACATACCCAGCTCCCTAAGTCAGCACTCTTCTCACTGGCTTGCTTCACCCAGAAGACACTCCTCTAGATCAGTCTAGATCCCAATAAGGCTAAACCCTCATCCCCGACTGCACTCTTGGCAGTCCTAAGGCACCCTCTCCTGCCTCAGCAGCCTTGACACACTCTTCCTCTTAACATCTCCTCTTCTTTTTTATAGCCTCTCATTCAGGAAGGCCCCACTTTTTTGCCAGCCTGACTCTATGCTTCTCCGCAAAAGGGTTTTACTCTTTGCCTTTCTCTGAGGCTGAGAAAGTGTGACTTGCCCAAGGTCACCAAGTACTAAGAAAGATATTTCCATGGTGGCGGTGGGGGATTCGAACCCCAGTTTGCTTTGGGTCGCCGTAACTTGGAAACAACAACAGCAACAGCTCAAAAAAGTATTAGTCCAATGCTCAAGTCAATAAGCCACGCTGGCTCTCCCCTCTCATTAATTGTTGTTGTTATTAGCTGCCCTTTGAGTCGACCCCGGCTCATGGCAACCCTATAAAATGAGACATCTCCAAGACCACTTGTCTGCAAATGAAGGCGGTGGCCTCCCTGATTGAGTCCATCCATCTCGCATGTGGCCTTCCTCTCTTTCTGCTCCTCTCCACCTTTCCTAGCATTACTATCTTCTCATGACGTGGCCAAAGTAGGACAGCCACAGTTTTGTCATCTTGGCTTCCAGAGAGAGCTCAGGCTTGATCTGCTCAAGGACCCATTTGTTTGTCTTTCTGGTTGTGCATGGCATCCTCAGCACTCTCCTCCAGAACCAGATCTCAAATGAGTTGGTTTCCATGCTATCTTCTTCCTTCACATCCCACATCCATACATAGTGATGGGGAATACAGCGGCTTAGACAGGTCTAACTTTAGTGCTCAGCTGTATCTCTTTAGGGCTTTGTCAACTTCTTTTCCATTCCTCGTCTTCTTCTTATCTCTTCGACCGTAATCTCTGTACGGATCAGGGTTCGATCCAAGGTACGGGAACTCTTAACTATTTTGATTTTCTTGTTGCCTAAGTTCAATTTGCGTAGCTCCTCCACAGTCGTTATTTCTGTTTATGTTCAACCGTAAGCCTGCTGCCTTTGCACTTTCTTCTCCTTTGATCCTGTTCCAGGTCTGTGATGTTTGTTTTTGCCAGTTGCATGGGGTCATCATCCGCATATAGCTGATATTGTTGGATTCATGGGTCCCCAGAAGTCGACTCACAATCAAATGACAACAAACGGCAAATCCTAAATTCACAGCTTAGTTCCAAAGCCAAACATACCTTTATGGGCAGTTTCCAAAAAGGCTAAGCTATTGCCTTCCAGATCTTAGTGGGTTGCTGCTGGGGGATGATGGGAGCTGCAACGCCACCAACTGGAAGGCCACCGTCTCCCATTTTCCTTGTCCTGGATCAGTGGTTCCCAAATTTTGGCCCTCCAGGTGTTTTGGGACTTAAGTTTCCATGCTTCCTGACTATTGACCAAGGTGACTGGGGATTATTTATTAATATTATTGTTATTATGTATATTATTATTATTATTATTATTATTATTATTATTATTATTATTATTATTTATTAGGATTCTAGGAGCTGAAATACAAAAACCAAAAAAAACCTTGGAGGACCAATGCTTCAGAAACACACACACGCAAGATCTCGCGTTGTTTGATGAAAGGGTCGCGACTTGCGAAGCCGCTTCCGCCCTTCCTTTGCCAGTAAAGAGGCGAAGGCGGTGCAGTCGAAATTATCCCTCGCTCCCCGTCATTGGTTGCTGCCAGGGCCAATCGGATCCCAGCTTTCTCTCCCCCTCCCTCGCGCTGCAACCTGAGTGGATGCCTCGCGGGTGACGTCACCTCAGCCCCCACCGCCTTTCCTAGGGAGCCTGTATAAGCGTCTTCGACGGCGGGCAACCTTTTTGCGTCGCTGTGAGCGGTTGCTATTGGTAGAGCCTGCGCCGCGCATGCGCCGTCCGGGAAAGTGAAGCCAGAATCCTTCCCTTCTTTGCCTGGGTCCCTCCGTTGTGTGTTTGCCAGTACCGTTACGTCATCACCTCTGCCTCCTCCTCTTCCTCCTCCTTTCTCCTGAGCTAACATGGCGGCGGGGGCTGGAGAAGAGCAGTTCCCCTTCCAGGGGCTCCTGCCCAAGAAGGAGACCGGCGCTGCCGCCTTCCTCTCCCGACACCCGGAGTACGACGGGCGGGGGGTGCTCATCGCCGTCTTGGACACCGGGGTGGATCCTGGGGCCCCTGGCATGCAGGTGAGGAGGAGGAGGAGGGCTCCTGGGGAGAGGGACCTGTTGGTGGGGCTCCTGGGCTCCTTTCCCTTCCCTCTGAGGGAGCCAGAGAGGGAGGAAGAACAGGGGTTTAATGATAACAACAACAACAGTAACGCATTTTGTTTGTATACCGCCTTTCCAAAGGATCAAGGCGGTTTACAAAACTACATAAACAAATGCATAAGCGATTTACATAAATAAAATACCTAAATGATACATAGCGTATACAAACCAAAAGTCCATCCCTCATCTATAGTATTGTTATTATTGTTGTTATTATTACTACTGCTGGTAGCCAGAGTGGTGATGTTAATAGTAAGAGCTCTGCAACAGTTTGTGAAGGGTTTGGCGGGAAGGAAAGGCAAAACAACGCCTGAGGATGGGAAGGGCAGCCATGGAAGGACTGGACAGGGTCCTGAAGTGTAAAGATATATATATATATATATATATATATATATACACACACACACACACACACACACACACTGAACATTAAAGTCAGGATCGTCATCATCAAAAACTTTCCTTGGCTTGGACATTGAACAAAATGGAGACTGCAGTCGAGAGGTAAGACTAGGATTGGGAAAGGCAGCCATGAAAAAAAACTGGGTAGTATCCTAAAGGGTAAAGATCTACTGAATGTTAAAGTTAGGACCATCTGAGTCACTGTCAAAGGCTTTCCATGGATCAAACCTTGAATGGGGGCTGTGGTCAATAAGAAGACCAAGATTGGGAAGGGCAGCCATGGAAGACCTGGACAAGGTCCTAAAGAGTAAAGATACACAGCTGAGCATTGAAAGTGGATAGTCTGAGTCCCTGTTAAAGATTTCCTGTACAAAGGATGTGCAGAAGTAGACTTAACCATGAACATGATGAAAACAAAAAGTATTGACCACAGAGGATCTGCATTAATTCAACCTAGATAATGTGGAACTTGAAATACAGTGGGCCCTTGGTATCTGCCAGGGTTTGGTTCCAGGACCTCCATGGATACCCAAATCCATGCATGCGCAAGTCCCACAAAGTAAAATAGTGTACATTATATAAAATGGCAAAATCAATGTTTGCTATTTGGAGTTTATTCTTTAATGGTTTTCCGACCATGGATGCTTGAAGTCATGAGTAAAGAAAAATCCATGGATATGGAGGGTCAACTGTAGTTAAAGTTTTCCCATACCTTGGATGAAACATTGATCAGAATGGAGTCTGCAGTCAAGAAATCGGAATAAGATTAAGATTGGGAAGGGCAGCTATGAAAGAACTAGAAAAGATTCTACTTTGGGGTTTCCTTTTTGTGCCCTGGAAAGGTGATGCCATGTCCCCAATCTGGTGCAGTTTAGGAGTGGTCTGCACAGCCCCTCAGTCTTCAAGGTCACAGACCTGAAACTGAAACCAACATTTTCAAACCGTGAATTCTTGAATCCATTTATAAAAAAAGCCGTCTATAAGAAGGGACGATTGTATCTTCCCCATTCCTGTGCTATTGAGAGCACTGTGTTCCAGTGGCTCCAGTCCTACCTCTCAGGCAGACTCCAGATGGTGGTGCTGGGGGACAGCTGCTCTCGCAAGAGAGAGCTGACATCTGGCATCCCTCAGGGCGCCATCTTATCCCCCATGCTTTTTAACATTTACATGAAGCTGCTGGGAGAGATCATCCGGAGACATGGGGCGCGATATTATCAGTACGCTGATGGCACCCAAATATATTTCTCTATGTCTCTGACTGTTGCAGTGGCTAAAAACAGCATCTCCTCTGGATGCCTGCCTTGAGTCAGTAATGGGCTGGATGAGGGAAAACAAACTCAAGTAGAATCCAGAAAAAACGGAGGTACTTGCGATAGGTTCCTCAAGCCCAGGGATGGAGATTTGTCAACCGATCCTGGACGGGGTCACACTCCTCCTAAAGGACGAAGTTCGCAGTTTGGGAGTACTTCTGGATCTGTCTCTCCAGCTGACATCTCAAGTGGATGCGACGGCCAGAAGTGCTTGGTACCAACTTCGGTTGATATGCCAACTGGGCCCTTACCTGGACAAAAAGGACCTGGAAGCAGTAGTACTTGCACTGCTAATCTCTCGTTTTGATTTCTGTAATGCGCTCTACATGGGGCTACCCTTGTACCAAGTTCGGAAGCTTCAATTGGTCCAAAATGCAGCTGCCAGGTTGGTCAATGGTTCATCCAGGTTTGACCACATAACACCTATTTTAAAATCTCTTCACTGGCTCCTAGTCAGCTTCCGGGTGCAATACAAGGTGTTGGTTATCACCTTTAAAGCCCTACATGGCTTGGGCCTGGGTTACTTGCGGGAATGCCTTTCCTTACACAATCCATCCCGCACTCTTAGAATAACAGGGAAGAACATATTAGAACATGTTCCAACTAAGCTCATATTGACTTCTCAAAGAGCTTTTACAGCAGCCGCTCCAAAACTATGGAATAACCTCCATCACTGGACAAATTGTTGCATTACCCCTCGATGGACCTAGTTCTATATTAACTGTACTATTTTATCGATGTATTTAAATGTATTTTAAATGTATTTTATTCTGATGTATTTTTTAACTGGTTGTAATCCCGCCTTGATCCATTCGGGAGAGGAAGGAAAATATAAATAAACCATTATTATTATTATTATTATTATTATTATTATTATTATTATTATTAAACGAATTGCAGACTGAAGAGCCATGCTTTGTTTAGCTACTACTCCAGCAACTAAACACTTTGAGGCTATGGGATTCAGACTTTGGTTCAAGCCAGAATTCTCTAGAATGCAGCTATTTGTCATGTGTGAACCTAACCAGTTTTTGCAAAATACCGTTGCCTACAAAAACTGCAATAATAAAAAGTAAATGCCCTTTTCAGTGGAATGATGTAAGGGAGAGTAGTATTTATGTAAACAAGGAATTGGTTAGGTTAGTGGCAGTGAAAGAGCTTATGGTTGCATTAAAATGTCTTACCGTGATTAATCAGAAACTCTGATTTTGTACAGATTTAAATTGTAAAGTATTCTTATTTTTCAGTTGTAGGAATCCTTCAATGCCTTAAAAGCTAAATATCAATTTTATAGTTGGAGTTTGTTTCAGATATCCTTATCCATGGACATTTCTACCACATATCATTTTTAAAATGAAGTATTTAATGAAGGCAAGCCAGTGTGGTGTAGTGGTTGAAGCATTGGAGATCAGAGTTTGAATCTCTGCTCAGCTGTAGAAACCCACTGCAGGATCTTGGGCAAGTCACACACTCACAGCCCCAGAGGAAGGCACAAGGAAAGCTCCTCTGCACAAATCTTGCCAAGAAAACTCTGTGATGGATTTGTTTTAGGTTCGCCATAAGTTAGAAACAACTTGAAGGCAGACATAAAATGTAATGAAGATGCTACCAGTTGCTTTGCTATTTTAAATGGTGTGTAGTTCACATAATTACATTTACATTTTCATTTTTTGTTACAAATGGAGCAATAATGAGCTTCTTTGGTTCTGCCAATTTATTAAGCGCAAGCAATAAATAAATAAAATAATCATCATTAGTAACACAGAAAATTTTGTCTCTAGTTCTCCATAGTATCAAGCAAATAGGGCCCAAACAGAAGGCCAAAATAAAGCTACTTCGGGTCTCTTTGTAGGTATCCTGTTTAAATGATGCATGCATCCTAAGAGCCATAAGCCGTGTTAAAGCCACGCTTCAGTCCTAAGGACTCGAGTGCGGCTTTGGTGCAGCTTCTGCCCTCTTAAGGTGCCTGTGTCATTTAAATAGCATACCTCCAAAGTGACCCAAAGTAGCTTTATTTTGGCCTGTCTCTTCAGGCCCTTAGACTCATTTCCATTAAAAAAAAACTGAGAAAGGAAATCAAGACCAGGAATTGTAATGATTAGATACGCTGTGTTGTCTTCATAAAATTATTCCTATTACATCATTTTTAGAAATACTTTAATGTAGAATACCTTGTCTTACACATTTTATTCATCATTCTTAAGGAAAAATATTTCAAAATCCTTTTTTTTTTAAATGGTATCACAGATTTGTGAAGGCCTCAAAAAAAAATAAATAGTATTTTGCAGACCTTTACAAATCTAGGTTAATCCTTTCCTGCAAACCAGTTCTGCCATTCTAGGGATTGGGTCGCATCCTATAGCTGTGGCTATGTTTATTATGTACTATGAACGTATTTAGTAGTGTGGTTGCTAATCAGAATTAATCTTAAGTGAACACCTTGATTCATAATGGACCTGAGGAGGAAGGTGTTTGCTTGAGGGTTTTTTCCTGTTGAAGTGTGGGTGCATGACACACAAAGTTCTTTGCCTTTGTGAAATCAGATTAAATCAGCGGTCAGACACTAGTGGTAAGTGTGGCAATTGCCTCTTATAGGAGTATTATGAGTAGAAATAGATGTACTATAAAAGAAGTCTTCTTGAATGCACATAGACTGACATTAATTACTTGTTCCAAGATTTAAATGTACCCGTATTTTCTGGCATATAAGACGACCCCCAACTTTTCCAGTTAAAATATAGAGTTTGGGATATACTCACCGTATAACACTACCCCTCTTCCAGTGCACACTAAATAAAAAATTTAAAAACATCAGATTTGATTTCAATATGGTAATTTTAATTCAAATGACATGCAGGTACTTAGCAGGAAACCTTGTATACAAAGCCTGTTTGGATTGGTCAACTCTCCCTCCCTGTCTCCAACACTATCAAAGCAGTAGCTGCTTTCATACGATCATCGCGTATGGTGGAGATGCGGCTGCAGCCGTTTTTGAGCTCCCCCCACCATATGCGGCGACCGCAGATTCTCCATTCTGGCTCAGAAGTTTTAGCACCTGACCTATAAGACAACATCCGGCATATAAGACGACCCCCAGCTTTTGAGAAGATTTTTCTGGGTTAAAAAGTAGTCTTATATGCCAAAAAATACAGTATATTATTTCTAAGCATGTAACATCTATTAGCAAATAGATGTGCGTGCCTTCCTGCCCAACATATGGAGAAAGCTAAGTATGTGGCACTGTAGCATAAGGCTTCTAGTTGATAAGGAATTGCTGAGTACTCAATGAAATTTCCATTCCTAATTTTTACTGCAGTAGTAGTCTTCCTTCCTTTGGTACTAAAGGTTTCTTCCACATGTGCTTGCATTTTGCAAGCACATGCATTAAAACAGATCTAGCTCTGTTTGAGCATTTGACCTGTCGTGCAATTAACTGAACAAAGGCTGTTTTGTTGCTTAATCTGTGGGTGGGATGGTTTCACAATTTTGGAGAGATGAGGACACCTGATAAACCACTACTGATTCGGTACATCTGAGTTCATGCATACTCAGTGACAAATACAGGGCAAGAATTCTGAGTGATTAGAGGATTATTAAAATGAGTTGTATTTTTGTATTGGTAAAATCAGTATCTGGGGAATGTTGTCATGACAGTTAATTAGTTTTGGTTAGTATGGTTGCTGAGCTTGCTGCTACACCTATCCTATCCTACCAAGATCTGCTCTTATTTTGTCCTAACTTCCCACCTGTCCTGTGTGGTTCACCATATCCTGTTTGTCTGTTTCACCCTACATTATTATCACTTCCTATTCCATCCTACACTTCAGTGGAATACATGTTTCAAATTCTTATCTGTGGCCATCAGTTCTTTAAGAAACATATGTGTGATTAATGCATGAATGGAAAATCTTAGTGCACTTAATTGATACTTGAGGGATAAATAGTTCAAGAGTATTATCCTTGGATATTTGTTTGTTTGGTTTTTGGTTTGGTCACAGTTTCTTCCTGTTTATTCTGTTTGCAAGATTCTCTCATGTGCCATTTTTTTTATACAAACCTGCTTTTTCAGTGATCATTATCACTGCAGGTCATCGATGTTTTATCTGTTCCAGTTGTCCATACTCTACGCTGAGAAGGCCCTGTCTGTCATGCCTGCTTGCCTGATTATTTCAGGAAGATACATGACTGGAGTCTCTGACTCTGATCCCGCAGTATGGGCATGTTGTATGGCTGAAGACCTTACTTCAAAAAGAAAATGTAACCTTTCCTAAGTGGCTGATAACATATTTCAAAAATAATAAATATGTTATCAATCAAAGTAAAATTCAAGTTAATTCTAATTAAACTTGGAGTGGCAAGATAAAGAAATGTTCAATAGAAGGAAATTCTGTAAAACAGTGGCAGAAACAGAGGATTCTGTTGAGGTTGTTACATTATTTGAAGAACAATGTATGTTGTTTTCCAACCTTTTTAAATATCCAAGTTTTTGCTCAGTGACAGAGTGCCATTGGTGGGGAGATGAAGAGAGAACCCTCTCTCCCTTAGAAAGTCCTTTCCAAGGTCCTGACAAAGTGGACCACTGGGATAAATGATCACTGACCAAGGCCTCCACTAATTATTGCCAAGTAAGTAGGATCATATTAGAGAACTTGCAAATATACTGAACCGGGGGAAACTGTCAAAAGGTATCAATGGATTATGCCAATGAGGTATGTACATCAGTTGATAGTCTGCCAGTTTGAATCATGGCAAAGCTTCCATTGGTCCTAAAGATTTAAATGTTTGCTTCAGTCTGTAATTGAATTAGGGCTCCATTGGAATTGAGGCTGTTCCTGTCTTCTTTAACAGTTACTTTTGATTTTATCATTCTATTTTATGTTTTGTAATTTCAAGCTTTGCTTGAGACAGTCTATCCATAAAACTGGTTTATTTTAAAATAAATGTTGTTCTAAGAAACTGACAACATTTAGCCAAACTAAACAGGAGACAGTATGCTGAGGGCACTTATTTTTCAAGTGTTAGCTTGTCCATATAATATTAATCGTTCTGTTAATTGCCTCATCTTTCTTTTACTGTTTTTTTTAAGATTACAACTGATGGAAAACCCAAGATAATTGACATAATAGATACAACTGGCAGTGGTGATGTAAACACTTCAACTGTTGTAGAACCAAAAGATGGAGAAATCATTGGTCTTTCAGGAAGAACTCTGAAGGTAACATTGGTTTGAAATTAAATTCATTGCTCATTTTGGAAAGGTCTGCAGAGCTTGATTTAAATTTGAGAGCAGTTATCTGGACCCCAAGCAAAATTGGGATGATCACTAATGACCTTGAGACATTTAGTAGTCCATAGTTGCATTTGTGCAGGGGATTCTGTGGCTTAGTGGTTAAGATGCCAATTCTGATGATTGGAGGGCTACTGTCACTAGTCCCAGCCTCTGCCAACCTAGAATCATAGAGTTGGAAGAGACCACAAGGGGCATCCAGTCCAACCCCCCTGCCATGCAGGAAATGTAAATCAAAGCATCCCCGACAGATGGCCATCCAGCCTCTGCTTAAAGACTTCCAAGGAGGGAGACTCCACTACACTCCAAGGGAGTGTGTTCCACTGTCGAACAGCCCTTACTGTCAGGAAGTTCCTCCTAATGTTGAGGTGGAATCTCTTTTCCTGGAGCTTCCATTCATTGCTCCGGGTCCTAGTTTCTGGAGCAGCAGAAAACAAGCTTGCTCCCTGCTCAATATGACATCCCCTCAAATATTTAAACAGGGCTATCATATCACCTCTTAACCTTCTCTTCTCCAGACTAAACATCCCCAGCTCCCTGAGTCTTTCCTCATAGGGCAAGGTTTCCAGACTCAATGTCCTTTTTGAATTGTGGTGCCCAGAACTGGACACAATATTCCAGGTGGGGCCTGACCAAAGCAGAATAGAGTAGCACTATTACTTCCCTTGATCTAGACACTATACTTCTATTGATGCAACCTAAAATCGCATTGGCCTTGTTAGCTGCCACATCGCACTGTTGACTTGTGGTCTACTTGGACTCCTAGATCCCTTTCACATGTAGTCTCCTTAAGCCTGGTGTCCCCCATCTATATCTGTGCATTTCATTTTTTCTGCCCTAAGTGCAACCTAGCAGTTCAAAAGCATGCAAATGCAAGTAGATAAATAGGTACCACTTCGGTGGGAAGGTATCAGCGTTCGGTGCAGTCATGCTGGCCACATGACTACCTGAGCAGACTTCAGACAGTGCTGGCTCTTCAGTTTAGTAATGGAGATGAACACCATTGCGACTACATATTCATGTCAAGGGACTACCTTTATATTTACCTAGTTGCAGTTGTAGTATTTTAATGTTGTTGTTTATGAAAAATTGTATGGGTGGAATGCAGCTGAGAGTATAGTTGACAAGGCTGGAGTGAGGCATTAATAGAATTAATGCTTACCTAGACGCACTGGGATAACTTAGTATCTGTACATTTCCACCAACATAACTGTAAGATATCAACTATTTTATTCCTCAGCATGTTTCCTGGGATATTAAATAAATACTCTGCTTTTCCCCCAAACCTGGAATTTAAGAGATGGTATTTTTCTTCTGCCATAAGAGCAAGAGATATTTTGATAGTTGCAATGTATATAAGGAACTTAAATAAGACTGTAACACGTAAGTTCAAGCAAGGAATATACACTCTGTTATCAGAGCTGAGAATAGCAGGAGTAATATATATATATATATATATATATATATATATATATATATATATAGCAAAGAGCATAAATTTTAATCTGCTTTTTTTAGACCTAGGCAGAGTTACCATGGAGTGAACCACATTGAAAATGCTGGTCCGCTGGTTGGGATAGAACAAATAGATACTAAATTCTTCCCCTTTTCAGATTCCAACTGACTGGATAAATCCTTCTGGGAAGTATCACATTGGATTAAAAAATGGTTATGATTTCTATCCTAAAGCTCTAAAGGAGAGAATACAGGTAACAAAGCATTATATGTTTGTTTTACATCCCTCATCTTAACCCTTTTATTGTTTATACTGCCAAAATATATTTGGCACTATGTGAAAAACCTTAAGAATAAACTTTAGACACTTGTGCTCCCTTCTGTCTTTCCATACTGTGATTGTGTTACCCATTTGTAGTTATACTTGGTGAACTATATTTTGTGTTTGCTTGAACTGTATGTTGGGCTTAAGGATCAACTGTAATCAGAAAAAAGAGAACTACATTTACTGTGTGTAACTGTGTAGATGCATGGCATGCTCACAATTTTGCTTGTACAGATTTGTATAATTTTAAATTTCATAAATATGCCCAATTGCTGAATTTTATATACTAAGTTGAGCCAATGTGGTTTAAGTGTCAGACTAGGACTCCGGGATACCAGTGTTCAAATCCCCACTCAGACATGGAAATCACTGAGTGACCTTGGGAAAGTCACACATGCTCAACACCAGAAAACCCTGTGATAGGTCCATCTTAGGATCACCATAAATTGGAAATGACTTGAAGGCACACAACAACAAGAAAAAATACACTTAAGTTGTAAATAAAGTATTGTGCATTGCTAAAACAGTAACATAACTAGGTTTGATATGAAAATATGGCTTCAGTGTCTGGTAATTTTCTTACTCTGTGCCAGAATTCTTTCAAACCATTGTTCACTAGCTCAAACCAAATTGTATTTACCATGTGAGGAGGCGTATCATTAAAGCAACGTGTGTTTGTGGGAAATAGGGCTATGTGTGTGAAGACAAAATGTATCCATGTAACACCAGGCCATGGCTTGTAAAACTAACCCTCTGTTACTATACTCAGCTTTTTATCATTGGTGACAGAACAGCAGAAGCTAGAGAGAAGACCAGGGTTTCCCTCTTTTAGCAGCCTCCTAAACATTTGGGGAATTCATTTTGGCTTCATGCTAGTAAAACGTTGCCCTGTTGACACCTGTATTGAGGCATCCTGGACCACCTCTGCTTTGATAGTGGCAGAACTACACAGTGTATCTTTTTACCACATGCAAAACACTGCTTAATTTAGTATGGTATATATGAAAAGTCTCAGCATGCTGATGTCAAATCAGTTTATCATTGGTTGCAGAAAGAACGCAAGGAAAAGCTGTGGGATCCTGTTCATAGATTGGCACTTGCAGAAGCCTGCAGGAAACAGGATGAGTTTGAAGCTGCTCATATATCTCCATCACAGGTTTGTACTATTGATTGGTTCAAAAATGATTTGTTACATTATGGGAAACGACTACATTTTAATGACATAGTCATTCTATTTCAGTAATCAAAATAATTATTTGTTATTGATGTAACTTTTTGTTATAGTGTATCAGTGAAATCCTGTGTACTGGACTGCTCCTTTGCTGAGTGAGATTGGCTCTGACTACTTGCATATAGCCTGCCTCTTCATTTGCAAAACTTCAACCACACATCTCATTTATGTCTTAAGTTCCTCATGCAGTGGCATCTATGGGTTTCTTTAGCTGGATGAGGGGAACCATCCTCAGTATACTTTATGAAGCATTGCATCTTTCAGGAAAGCAAGCTAATGAAAGAAGAGCTTCAGAGTCAAGTGGAGTTGCTGAATTCTTTTGAGAAAAAATACAGTGATCCTGGCCCAGTGTATGACTGCTTGGTATGGCATGATGGCGAAACTTGGCGGTACGCTCTTTTTTGTTTTTGTTGTTCCTTTTATGAAATATCTAATCATTAATTAGTTTTTACTTGTAAAAGAATAAGTCCTTTCTCTCCTATCTACATTCTGATAGGCATTCCCACTTTTTGCAACAAGCTGTGTCTTAACATCTTGTTTGTATACAGCTTGGTCTCGATTGCAGCTATATAACACAGACTGCTTTGTAGTTGTAGATCCAGGAAAGATACAAGTATACATAGCAGTGCATGTGTAAACAGAGCTGGAGGCTGCAGTTGTCTGTTTCATTTATGTCACATACAGGCTGTACTGTACTACCTGCACCTTTTCAACTTTTTGAAACTCTGTTCAAATCATAAGCAACTTGGGTTCTGTGCTATGTTTTTAATGATTTCTAATATTTCTTTCTACCCAACATTCACTTACTGTACTCTAGCCAGAAAAATAAAATAGCTTATTGAATCAAAATGAATGTTAAAATACAAACACAGTGATACCAGAGGCCAGTCTAAATACCAATTATAGTAAAATTTAAATTGACTCCTAAACAGTGCCAGTCTAAGAATGGGTTTTGTAATTATGGTGACAGGAAGACAGAATGCTGTTTCATGTGTCTGGAGTAGTAATAATTTAAAAGGGAGGTCCAGAACAGTGTCTTAGCTGGTCATCTCAACAAGTGAAGGAGGAATTATTTAGCAAATCATGAGAAGGAAGGCAGTACCCATAATACAGTGAGCCTGTAACATCTAGAAATTTAGAGAGCAACACTAGTCCCTTAGTGTCCCTGAAGTTGTTATGGGAACTAGCAACAACTGAGACAATCAAGGGAAGACATTGATTTGTATCTGTTATATGTCAGAGGCAGAAGCCATAGTTTCCCTCTCCCACTGCATTTGGAAAGATAAAATTATTTTATTTATATACAACCTTTCTCCTTCATTGGAACCAAGACAGCTCACAAAAGATGCTTGGAAAAAACAACACATTTTTAAAAACACAACTTAAAACATTATGTTAATATAACAAGTTATAACATAAAATAATTGAAAACATATTAAGTTAAAAAATAAAACCTTTTAAAACATCCAAAAGCAAACACTCCAATAAGAAATCTCCCTGGAGCTGCTGGCAATTCACATAATGATTGTAACTCTGCAGGCCAAACCTTGGGATGAATGCCTCTAGTTAATAGGGTATTCATCTGATTTCTTTGTTGAAAATACTCATTTGAGTTACCATGAAAAATTGAAAATATTGCCATTTCTTCCTCCCTTTCTCTGCTGTCAGCATACTAATAGCTCTAATGCTGTAACTAGACTGCCAAATCATTGTTGCTGGTCAGTGCTGTATTGTAAACAGAGTATAGTTATGGAAATCTTGTGCTGTGGCTTTTACATCCATATACTCTTGAGACTAGGAACTGCAGGTGGGAACGTTCAGTAAACTGTGTAATCAGAAGTGTAGTCTGCAGGAGTATGAAGACTGAGAGTGGAAAGTGGTTGGATGGAATATCTCTTAGGCACCCCATGCATTGTGCTTTGAGTACTTTGAAGAAAAATGTAGTTTAAATGTTATTTCTCTCTTGGGAAAGGCTAAATAGCTTGCACTTCTGTCAGATGGTTGCAGGGATTATGACACAGCAGGAATCTTTTCACATAATAACTTGCAAACTTATATTTGCACAATTAAATTCAGATTTATATCTTTCTTCAAGCTGGTGTATTACCAGTGAGACACAAAAAAATTGAGGGAAATGTTTTGGCATAGAGACTGACTGATCCTGAAATCTAAATTGATATGGTCATTTCTAAGATCACATTAGTAAATGAATTGAGGATCTTATGTTCCAATTAAGTTACAGAAGATCAGTGACTATTTGAGTTTAAAAACCTAAGAAGGATCTAGAGTGTCTTTAAAAAAACAAAATGGCTAATTTGTGTATGTTCTTTGTTCTCTCTGTAGAGCTTGTATAGATTCAAGTGAAACAGGTGACTTCTCTAACTGCACTATTTTACGGAACTACAAAGAAGGTCAAGAATATGGATCATTTGGCACATCAGAAATGTTGCATTACTCTGTCAATATTTATGATGAAGGGAACCTGCTTTCAATTGTTACAAGTGGAGGTAAGATTACTTTTAGAAAACACTTTTTAAGAACCATTGTTCATGGCTAATATTTTTTTAAAAGAAGAAAGGAGAAAATAAAATTACTGGTAATTCCAGGATGGACAGAGTGTAACTTTAGGGTTGTATATAGTTTAGAGGCCTGTTCTTGCAGATTGCAACTGCTCCAGATACCCAGGGGTACCCCCTTTGGGCCAAACTAAGGGGCTTTCTTGGAAACCTTCATGTTTTAAAAGCAAGTCACCTTTTAAATAGGATGCTGCCTCCTTCCTGCCTCTCTGTTCTGTTCAAGATGAAAAAGTAACAATTTTTCACAATCAGAAATGGACGTGAAGCAACTTTCAATATTGGGTTTTTTTGGTGGACTGTGAAGCTCCCAGAGAGTCCTGGTGGAAGAAAACTGCCCCCAGACCAGCACAGTTATCCACACTTGAATTTTGGCCATAGAGGCCCCTTCCAAAAATGGCTAACCATATGCTTGCAGACACTCATGCATGTTTTAGTTACACCTCTGTAGTTGTTGGATGTAGTGGTGTGCTTAGAATACATCCAAGGATGCTTTAATTCCTCTTTCTCATCTGCCCCTCCCCTTGTGCAACACTCTGCTGCTAGGGTATTTTTTTCCACCCACCATTATGATCATGTCACTCCATTGTTGTCGTCCCTTCACTGGCTCCCGGTCCCATTGAGAATCCATTATAAACACTTATTACTAACTTTCAAAGCCCTTCATGGTTTGGCTCCCACTTACTTGTCAGGACTTGCTTCCCCCTATCTTCCTGTTCACGTTCTGTGCTCTAGTGATTCAGAGCTGTTGATTCAGCCAAGGATTTTCTCTGCCCCTACTCGGATACGCCCCTTCTCCTATGCTGCCCCCTATTTTTGGAATCTTCTTCTCATGAATCTGTGGACCACCACCTCGTTAGACTACTTTAAGTCTAAATTAAAGACTATTCTATTTAGGGAAGCCTTCCAACTTTCGTCTTGATTTTATGACCATATTATTTGTATTAATTTACACTTTTATAGTATTGTTTTAACTTTGTTATAGTAATATTTTATTAATTTTATAATCTTGCTTGTGGTTTTAGGTTGTGCGCCATAGGCAGGCTTTTGTTTCTATTTTGGATTGTTGTTTTCTCTCCTTTGTAAAGCACTATGTAAAGCCTATGGCGCTATACAAATGTAAGAATAACAATAATAATAACAACAACAATAACTTATGGACCTGTTTGTGCATGATTCATTGTGTACAGTTAGATTGCTGTACTTGTGAAGCCAAAAAGACACTTCAAAAAAGAAATTCATGTATTTTAGCTGCTCTCTTTAGGGCTGAAAGGCGGGGTATAAATACCGTAAATAAATAAAATAAATATTCATTGTAGACAATGTCTGTCAGTATGCATTATGCTGCCAGACCTCATTGTAAGTGATAGTTTCTATGAGGAAAACTGAATGCAAGCAAAAATGCCACGTGATTTACTTTGGAGTTTAATGGATTAGATTGGGCAGCTACTTTTGGCTAGAATGCTATGTTGTGTTCTTTTAATGATGGGTTGTATTTATTTTTCAGGAGCTCATGGAACACATGTTGCTAGCATAGCTGCAGGATATTTTCCAGATGAACCAGACCGGAATGGTGTGGCCCCTGGTGCACAAATTCTTGCCATCAAGATTGGTGATACAAGATTAAGCACCATGGAAACTGGCACTGGCCTTATAAGAGCTGTTAGTATTCACAGTTATCACAAGCTAGATTTTCCAGGTCTAACTTACATAGCTTGTTGCAGGAAAAACAGAAATCAGTTTGTTTTGTGAAACTTTAGAATAGACTATTTTATATAGGTATAAACTTGCACGGAGGATAACCCAATTCATCTGATATTTATTCCATGATAAAATTCCTTCAGTCTTTAATATCCACAAGTTCATTCATTTATGGGAAAATCTGTTCAAAAAATACATTGCACTTGTATATTTCCAAGCAGTGGTGTAAATGGAATATTTCCAGGTTGTTGTCATCAGATTTCCCATTTCTGCAAAGGCAATAATGGTTTAATAAACCTTTGGGAAGCGAACAAGTGTGTTCCTGAGATTGTTTTGAGAATGTACAGCCCAATAGCTGAATATACCAGCAGTTGACTAAAAATAGTTCTCAGCAGCAGCTCTATCAGCGGAGAATGAAAGGGCATGCTCATTTTGATTCAAAATAGTTTTGGCCTGGAATGCAAAATCTATCCAAATAGGCTGCTGGTGGCCCCTGCATTTATTTATTTTATCCTTTTCATACACAAAACCTACCCAGATAGCCAATGTAAATACATAAAACCATGGCCATGACATCACTGCAACACAGGAGGCCAGGCCTCTAATATGTGTTAATGATATGAAAAGGTTGACATCCAGTTGGCAGGAGAGCCTGAGCTCAGCACCACTTTCTGCCTGGCCAGCACACCCCTAGGTATCCTTTCCTGTCAGGTTCACCTTCCCGCTTCTTTTGGAAGCATGCAATGTGCTGAGATGTTCTGTATTTGTTGGTTGAAAAGCAGTAGTTCTGAAAGTACTTCACAGATACCACTTCTCACCCAAGGGTCACCTAATATTTGTTGAGGGCCACATGGTGTCTGTTTTTGCAGTTAATGGGATGAGAAGGGAACAATTTCATCATGAAGGTCTTAATAATACTGCAGCAACAGGGCACTGAAAAGGAAACCAGAGAACGTCACAGGTCAGTGCTGGCTTCATGAGACAGTGCTGGCTTCAGATTTGTAGCAAACTAAACTTGAAACAATTGTGACCTAGTAGTCACTAATTGCCAGTCCCTGTTTGAAATCATGAATTACTGTGTAACATAAATAATACATAGGCTGTACACCTTAATACATGCTACCCTAGCAATTCTACTTGTCTTTTAAGATTTCTCAACACTGTTCTGGAACATTTACAGTAAATAAAAGGGACACGTCTGCTTTTAAACAGCACTCTGTTGATACTTGGTATAATATCAGTTAGTGGTAAAGTAGCAGAAACAGTCTTTATATGTTTTGTTTAGTGCTTGATGTTTTCATTTTAACAGATGATAGAAACAATAAAATACAAGTGTGACCTTGTTAACTACAGTTATGGAGAAGCAACCCATTGGCCAAATGCTGGGTATGTTACATTTTTATGACTGCTACTTTATTTTGTGCCAGGGATGGTTAACACCTTCAAGCTAGGTTAATGACTTTAGGAACCAGCTGTGTTGACATGTCTCTTTATTTGCTCAGTCTACAATAGAATTGGTGTGCCTTAGACCTCTGAGTCATTCCACTTTTAAAGCCTGGGAGCATAGTTGGAATAGCAGGGTTGCCACATTCTGGAAAATAAGGGAAATGAAAATTAGTAGGGGAAAATCAGAAATTTCAGTCAGAAGTTAGGAATATTGTGATTAGAATATACCCTTCCAAAATATTCATGTAATGAATATTTTGGCCTGCCACTGTAAGAGGACAGTCTATGCTTGTGCTAGTTGGGATGAGTCATGGAATAAAAGTGTAATGTAGTTTCATACATATTACTTAATATGATTACATTTTTGAAAATGTGAATATTTTGATGGGTCAGCAATAGTGGCTAGCCATACCTAGTCCCCAAAATTGTACATATAGCAGGCTAGTAAAATAATGTTGTCACAGTCCTGTTGTAGTCGATAGTAAAAAAATGAGATAGGTTTAAAAATAATAACGTACATGCTTTGTTAATAAAAGGAAATATATTTCAAAATGTCAAGCAGTATTTTTCTAAAACAAGATTTTAGACTCATTATTATATACAGCTTAGCATAGAGATTTTTGTTCTTCTGCAGAATGAAATTAAAAAAAAATTGGTTTGGAAGTAAATTAACATTAAAACATTTTAAAACTGATGAAAAGTAATCAGCAAAAGACTATCAAATAGTTTACAAGATGTTCAAGAAAGCCATACTTTCTAGTTAACAGTATTATGTCTAAACCTGTTCTTTGTAAGCCACATGAGGCGGAATTATATGAAAGAATAATTAATCTTAGACTTTCCACTGAAGTGTCATCAATCTCTACATTTAAAAGATGGCACAAACTTATCTCTATGTTGTATATTACAATGTTGGTGGATGAAAGACAAGGCAAATATAGAGCTACTGGAAGATGTTTGATAATCCCAAAAATCTAGTTACAGTAAGTTGTCAGTCTAAGTCAGTTTGGTTCTGTCTGGGACTGTTCAAGAGCACACACTGGCTGCAGAAAAAGAACAGTTACAGGTGACCTACAATTACACAGTGTTATAACACATTTTTTCTGCTGCTGCTGCTACTCTTCCTGGCATATTTTATACTTTATTATAAACCTTGTAGTTGAAAACATCTAACAATCCACCCACATAATACAGACAGCACAAAGCTTTCTGTATTTGGACCATCTTTGTGAATGGTATTGTAAGTTAGGAGATGGGGCTTTTTCCTCCAGCCACCAATGGAGCTAAATTAAATGGAAAGCTTATATATTGCTTTTGCCATATTCCAGCATGCGCTACAGAGAGTAAAGTTTGCAAATAGGGTGTGTGACAGAAAACCCCTTTTCTTTGAGGGAAGTAATTGCCTTTTTAAGAAAAGGTTTGGAGAGGCTAGGAAGATGGTAAGCCTTTTCAAACACTAAATGATCCCAGTCGCTACATACTGGCCTGAAATTGTCTGAAACCCTTCTTGAAAAAGAGGTGGAAATAGGCTTTACAGCAAAGGAGGTCTAAAAAGAAAGTAAAGCAAATATCAAGTGACCATGTTTTACCTAGAATATAAATGGTATTTTGATATTATCAGAGTGTTGTCAGCGTAGCTTATCGTGTCTCACAGTGTTTCTATTGAAAGTAGATTTTCTATTGAAAGTAGCGTTTCTATTGAAAGTAGATTTTCAGTTACTAAGGGCCAAAACAGACAGGCATAAAAAACTGGCTTTCAGCTGGCTTCAAGGTGTGGCATACTGACGACGCACACCCCCATGATGCCCGAAGGCTGGCTTCATGATGCCCAGCTGGCCAGACATGGGCTGGCTTCCGGGCACTCCGACGGCATGGTATTTACTAACTGTATGCCACCAGAGCGCCTTAAAGCCAGCTTCCAGCTGTGGCGGGCAGGAAAAGCTGCCTTTTTGTCAATGAAAAAAGGAGTGGCTCTTTGCTGCTTCTTTTTTGGCCAGCTTCAAGGCGGATTGGGACCGTGTTGTGCGATTGCCACAGCCCTAATTTGCCTTCAGAAGCTGCCCCATTGGGGCGGTCTGTTTCGCCCCTCAGTTAATGGAGTATTTGCATGAATATTCTGTTGCTTGTCAGGGTCATATTTAAGATACTGTCCTGAGTTTGGAGGACTTCAATATGTTGTAATTGATTGGTGCATGCCACAGTCAGTCACATATTTGGAAGTTAAATACCATAGGCAATAAGAAGAAATTTGTGGGAAAATTTCAGCTGAGACATTTTTAAAGAAATATTCTATGGAATTTCAGTGTTCATTTAATTTTAGTGTAGTGTTAAGACAAGAGTCATGTTTGTCACTGTTTAGAGATTACTTGTATTGAACTTTCCATTTTTAGTACAGTTTCAAAACAGTTGTGTTTCTTCAATTAACAGTCAATTTTAAAAGACATGTTGAACCTCCTCTCAACAAATAAGTACATTCATTTTTTCTGTACTTTTAAAATGATTTAATAAAGGGTTAGTGTAATGTAACCTGTAAGTTTTTAAATGTGTGTATTTTTAAGTGGTTTTCACAGAAATTGGCAAATATTTATCAGGGAAATGGAAAAAAATAATTTAATGGTAAAGAGGAGAGAGTAGTTGTGGCAAAAGAGGGAATGAGACAAAAGTGATGGATCATAGGAGAAACTAGGACAGTGCTTCAAGATCGATAGAAGGGCACAATTTTCCTGTTTTTGAAATGCTTTTTTTTCCCTGAAAAAATAACACCTGTGTCTTGCACATATTCAGGGGGTATGAATTGGTGTGCCTTTCCAAATGTTAATGAACTGGAACTCTTGAGTTCCTTATCATTGGCTGTGCTGTGTAGGGCTATTGAGAGTTTCAGCCCAATGACATATGGAGGCATAGAGGAATCACACATGTTTATTTAGAAGTAATTCATATTATTTTTAACTAATCAGCGGCTTTGGAGTTGCAAAGCACATATGATAGTTAGACAAACTGTTGCCTATTTTCCTTAAGGCTTCTTGATTAATAAACCAGGTTCTTCATCTGCTGCTAAGTTCTTGAAAATCTGCCCATTTTTCTGTGAGAATGTGCATTACAGAACAATGTCACAGTGCTGAATAGGTGACATTTGCTGTCAAGAAGTGGGCAGTATTCTGTAAATAGTAAAGGTGGCCAATTGCACCATGGGATGCTGTTTAAAAAGACTAAAGCTTGTGGAGATCTCTGAAATGAAAGGTGTCCACCTCTGTTTAGGTGTGTAGGGGGAGGGTTTCCAAGAGGAAGTGAAATAGAAGTAAAGAGAACTGATCAACCAGTTTATGCTTTTTTACATCTATTCTAGGAGAATATGTGAAGTAATAAATGAAGCTGTATGGAAACATAATGTAATCTATGTTTCCAGTGCTGGGAACAATGGCCCTTGCCTCTCAACAGTTGGATGTCCAGGGGGAACTACATGTAGTGTGATTGGCAAGTATTTTGATTTATGTAATCTTTATAAGATACAACTGAGTTCATGTTTCGGTTGAGTCTGGAAGTAGTAAAGATAAGGAGAGCTGTGCTGTATCAGACCAGTGGCTGATTTAGTCCAGCTTTTTGTTTCCATGTTTGTCAGCCAGATGCATATGGGAAGCCCAGTAGCAGGCCGTGAATGTAACAATTCCCTCTTGCTCATGTTTCCCAGCAATTGATTTGCAGAGACATACTGCTTCTGACGTTGAAGGTAATATAGGTCTCATGACTAACAGCCATTTTGATAACCTTATTCTGTATAAATTTGCCTGAACTCCAAGTTGACAACCACTGCATCTTCAAATACAGTAGCATACTTCATAACATAACCATGGATACTGAGGGCTGACTGTATTTTTGAGTTGCTGCAGATTGGAGGGTTGCAACACACTTCCAGTTGCAGAGTGCACTGAGAGAAGCAGAAACCCAAGGAATCCTTGAGCTACTTGTTCTCAGTATGCCTTGTGACTAGGAGAGCACTGCAGACGTCATTTTCCAGTGTCCCAATCTGTAGTGCCTTGGAAACCTTTCAGCTGGGGTGCTACCTCGTTGAAAAGGTGGGTTTGTGGCATAGGGTGGCATCCTCAGACATAGCTACAATGATAGAGTGCCACTGTCATAATTACATCAAGCAGTGTAGGATCTTTAAGTTACAGCAATGCCAGTGTAACTTCACAAAATATGGAAAAATGGAAGGCAAGTAAAATAATGGGGCTTATGCCTGTGGCGCACCTTGCATGACATAGGCACATGCCCCATTACTTCTTCCGTGTTGCGCCAAGGCTTTTTCCAGCACAGCTTTCAGTGTATGCTGAAACCCACATGTGACATGGGCGCACTGTATTTCTTCAAGGCACAACACTCTAATGTATCATCTGTGCCCACTCCCAATAGAAACAGGAGTATTGTGCATCAACTGTAACTTCTGAGGAGCTTGCAAAGACAGTGCCTCATAAAATGTGTTACAGTGGTGACAAGAATCAATGGAAGAAAGTAATGTATTTGTAATATTAGATGTAACTTATTAAACATGGAATATCATAACACTGCTGCTACTACATTTGATGGCAAACTTTCCTCAGGATGTCAGTAGCATATTCTGATACAGATGAACCACAGTGAAGAAATGCCTGTGAAATAGCTGCATAAAATAGGCATGACCAGACAGATTGGTTTTAGTTTAGGCTTAGTGCTGATCTTCGTGTTCACTTCAGTTTCATTTATTTCAAAATCAAATACTTAGTCATAATGTCATTGAAATATTCTGTCTGAAGTCTTTAATTTTTGACATGGGAGAGGCAAGCTCATGCCCAGGACTACAAATCCCATGGTCCTTCACCATTGGCCAGTTTTGCTGGGGCATATGGTGGCATCATCATCATCATTACCATTATTATTTTACTAGTTTTTTCACTGCTCAGGATTCAAGATGGCTTTCAAAATCAGAAAAATACAGAAAACAATTCTTATCATATAATAGTTAAAATGTTACTAAACTATCAGTTAAAAACATAACCATTAAAATAAAAAACAATAGAACACATTATACATCAAATAAATATACAATACATCCCTTTCCTCTTGAGCAATCAGTCTTTAAGGGCTGGATGAATAAAAAGAAGGCTCCCTCTGCCTTTGGAAAGGTAGCAGGGAGGGCACCAGTGTAACATGTTTTGTAAGGGATTTCCAAACCCAGAGAAAAACCATTGAGAAGGCCATCTCCCATGCTCCCACCAGATGAGCCTGTGATGGTGGTGGAACAGAGAGAAGGACTTTTTCCAAAGATCTCAAAACATATGCAGATTCATATGGCAAAATATGAGTCTTCAGATAAGCTGAACCTGAGCCATATAGGGCTTTATTTTGTTGTGTACCTCCATGTCATATTTGACTTATGGCAACCCTAGGCAAACTTATCATGGGGTTTTGTTGGTAAGTTTTTTCAGAGGCGGTTTGGTATTCCCATCCTCTGAGGCTGAAAGCATTATTTGCCCAGGTGACTCAGTATGTTTTTAAGCAGGAATTTGAACCCTGGTCTCCAAAGTTGTAGTCCTATGCTCAGACCACTGCACCATGTTGGCCCTCATAAGCAGCACTTTAAATTAGGCCTGGAAACAGACTGGCAGCAGTGAAGTTGTTGCAACAAGGGAGTAGTTTACTCCTGTTCAGTTGCAGTGGAGAGCCTTATGTTACACATTCCTGTGAACCAAGATGTTGACAATATTTATGCTGCAAGTGTTAGCTGATTTAGATTGGTAACTGGCTGGAATTTGAAAATTTGTACTTTTTTTCAGGTGTTGGTGCCTATGTGTCACCTGATATGATGGTTGCTGAGTATTCATTGAGAGAGAAATTGCCTGCAAATCAGTATACCTGGTCATCTCGGGGGCCTAGGTAAGAGTGTGATAATTCACGACCAAATATGCATTGTGTTGCATTATTTGTATTACAGTGGGCCCTCCATATCAATGGGAGTTTGGTTCTGGGTCCCTCTGCAGATGCGAAAAATGTGGGCGATTGCTCCCCATATTCAGTGGTGGCAACATGAATGTGTACACTTCAGAGCATGTGTATTCACATTGCCACCATTGAATAATATGGTGCATGGCAATCCATGGGTAGTTAAATTAGCGGATCTGAAGCCCGTCAATTCAGAGGACCCACTGTATCAGCCTAACACAGGAACGGTTGCTATTTTTTTACCTCCAAGGGTGATGTGTCATGTGGGTTGGTAGTTTTGGGTTAAACAGATGTGCATGAACCATCTGTCATGGGTAGATTCCCCTCCTTGACCTTTTGATGGATGAGAGGCAATGAAGATTCAGTCTACTGTTAGGCACAGTCCCCTGCCTATTAGTTGATAGATGGTAAGTGGAATGTTAGGGTAATATGTGTGAAGCACTCTAGGTTCTGCAGATCGCATAGAAAGTGGTGAAGGGCTGCATATGAGTGATAGGTTATCCATACATCATTTAACGTCTCTCAATATAAAGGGGACAATGCAGATCAGAAAACTTTCTGATCTGAGGGGACCAATTTCTGAGGGACAGTTCCTAAAGATAGTCTTTAAGCTTCAGTCTTGAAAAATAATTCTTGCAATCATGCATGCAAGGGTTCTTGAGCAGGAAAGAGAGGGGAAGTAATTTTAATTTTATTTTATATTTTCCCTTTCTTCTAATGTATAGCTCATGTGATAGATTAAAGCATACTATAGCTTTAAAAAGCAATGATTATAGTAAAAAGTTTTAAAACAATTCAATGTTCTTATTGAGAAAAACATTTATTTAAAACTGTTCTAAAGCATTTAAATCAAAACTACATTAATGAAAGTGCAGCACAGCCACTTCATTAAAAGACCCTTTTGCAACTGTTAATCTCCAAATGGCAGTCTGAATGGAAAGAAGAAGATATTACTGAACAGAACAAATCCTGATTGAGTGTATATGCAAAAACCTGAGAAAAGGAAACTTGAAGACGTAGAGCAAAAGAAAGAGAGCAAATGAAAAACATGTTGCACCGTGGGTATATAAAAGGCAGCCATTTAGCAAGTAGCAACATATTAAGTGAAATAACAACTTAATAACTTGTATCTTCCTATCAAGTTGTGGAGTATCCATGGCAGGACAAATGCAAAGGCCACTGGGTTCAGGATTGCCACTTTAAAGGATCTCAACAGTGGCTTTGTCAGACTAGATGGGTCAGAGCAAAAGAAAGCTGCACATGTTCAGATATGGATATAAGCACTTTATAAGCCAGATGTGTGCATCATCCTCTTGCGTGGTGAGATCACTTGTCATACTTGTGAACCTGGTCAAAAATCTGAGAGAAGAGGCAGGTGATAGTTTTTCCCCATCTCTTGGCAGGATAATACAGATAGCTAGTTTTTCACTTGGTTATGTGCACAGCATAGCAATTTATTGCTTCATATATGGTTTTTTGTATAAATTGATGGTTGTTGAAATCTAATGGAGTAGATTTCATATATTCTGATTCAAATTTGATATCCAACTGGCGATTTGTGTTGCTTCTACATTTTCTTGATTTACAACTTTTTGGGGCTCTTCCCTCCTCACTGAATTTCAAGGCAACACATGCAGGAAAAATGATCTTATTAGAGAATTGATCGAATGTCTTAAGACTAAGAAGTGGATCATTACTGTAAGTTGTTTGTGCTTCCAAGTCATTTTTTACTTATGGAGACCTTAAAGCAAACGTACCATAGGGTTTCCTTGGCAAGTTTCTTCAGAGAGTTTGGTTTGCCATTGCTACACTCTGAGGCTGAGAGATGTGACTTGCCAAGGGTAAACCAGTGGGTTTTTATGCTTGAGACAGGAATGAACCCTAATCTACAGAGTAGTAGTCCAATGCTCAAAATTACTAACCATGCTGTATCAACCACATTTCTGTATTTCAGTACTGATGGAGCCTTGGGAGTAAGTATAAGTGCTCCTGGAGGTGCTATTGCTTCTGTCCCTAACTGGACCTTACGAGGGACACAACTCATGAATGGCACATCGATGTCTTCACCTAATGCATGTGGTGGCATTGCTCTAGTTCTGTCAGGTAATGTGGAATACCAATCTTCCTTTGTAAAAGAAAAATTATAATTTTTGCAACCTACACCAGTATTTCATAATGTGTAAGAAATGAATTGATAAGCAGATTCAATAGTGAAGAACTTTTCTTTGCATTCTAACAATAGATTTCCCCATCCTTTTATGTATTACAGGACTCAAAGCTAATGGTGTGCATTACACTGTTCATTCGGTCAGGAGAGCATTAGAAAATACTGCAGTGAAGGTGGAAAACATACATGTATTTGCCCAAGGACATGGTATTATTCAGGTAATTTATAAGTTGTTGCTCAGAGAAGCCAACTGAATTATTGTCATCAGTCCTACATCACAGTTCTGTAAAACAAAATATTTGGTTTTTATTAATGAGTGTATTCCTGATGACTTCAATATTTGAAGTTTAGTATTCCTTTTTTCCCTTAGTTCTTAACTTTGTTCTTTATTCTTATGGCTCAAAGGTAACCTCAAGTAGAGTGCATTACAGTTTTAATTTTAGTTCTGCTAGTTTTATTTGTTCCATTTATATGACACCTTTCTTCCAGAGTGGGGCCCAGGGTAGCTCACCAAAAAAGCAGGTAAAACCTAACAAGAATATTTTAAACACAAATTAAAATCACTGTGAAGGTGACAACATGGCACTGCCAAAATCTCTCAAAATATTTCACTCCTTTTTACTGTGTGCCACCGCTGCCACAATTTATGTGTACGCTGAGATTCACTCATCCAACTGTTTTTCTCTGTTGGCAGCACAATGGGTCTTTTTATCCCACTGCTGCCACCAATATGTGTTGGTGATACTCAAATTCAGTTCTCACTTCTAGTGCCACCTACACTAGAACACTATTCTGATGCCAGCCCTTTGTGTTCTAAACTTCCACCACCACTTGGCACCAATTATTCGTTGACACCCTATCTGGTGTGTCCTTATTAAGGAATGAATTGTTAACTCTTGGTAGCATTTTATAGATCTTGCTTTAAATTCCTTCAAGCAACCACACATTGCACCAAAACAAAAGAAAGCTTTTATTTACAAGATAGTTGGGTACACTGTCTATCTTCTGGTTGATTCAGAATAGATATGGTGTTTATGTGCTTAAACAGTTACAGTTTCACATATGACTTTTGACTAGACTCAGAACTTTAAAACTTGGTTGCTAATTTATGCCCTTTCCAGCCACACCAATTCACTTTTCACACTTGACCTCTTTTTATGCCAAGCTCGGTACCCAAACCCTTTCCACTGCCCATTTCAGCCGTGTATCTCAGCCACTTTGGCTGTTAAAACCCCTCAGGGCTTAATAAACCTCTAACTCTAATTCAGAGCTCTGTCCCTATCTGGTCCCTATCTAATTCCATATCTAGTTCCCTATCTTCCTATTTATACTTGCTTCTGGGAGTAGCCCCCACCTTTTCTT
The DNA here is from genome assembly GCF_019175285.1 of Sceloporus undulatus. NCBI lineage: Eukaryota > Metazoa > Chordata > Lepidosauria > Squamata > Phrynosomatidae > Sceloporus > Sceloporus undulatus. The sequence goes on along the minus strand of NC_056524.1, from coordinate 111,915,644 downwards.
GGCTAAGCTCCCATTGGCTGTTGCCAGGCTCACTCTGACTAGATGTTGTCAACACTCCAATCTGTTTTTTTTTCCACAGTCACATTAAAACAATAGCCTGTCAACAGTAGAAAAACAACAACAGACAATAAAAAGCATACAAAAGTTAAAAGTAAAGCATATCCCCATAAGAAGGGACTCTGCAAGCAACTACATGCTACAAGCCATCTTGGAAGAGTGAACTGACAGTGAAGGGAGAGCAGAGAGGGGGGCCAGCCTAGCATCCAGTGGAAGGGAATTACAGAAGGTGGGAGCAGCCACTGAGAGCTGATGAAGGTGGCAGAACCAAGTGAGATCTCAGATCTTAAGACTGACAAGTTTGTATAGGGAGAAATGGCTATTCAGATAATCTGAACCTAAACCATATAGGTCTTTACAGGTCATGAGCATCACTTTGAATTTTGTCCAGAAATGAGCCATTAGGAAGTGTTGTGGTTTTAACAAAGAATTTACATAGTTCCTGTAACTAGCCCCAGGCAGCATTCAAGTTGCAGAATTTTGGACCTGCTAAAGTTTCCAACAATTTCAAATGCATCCCCATTTAAAGTATGTTACAATAATCCAAACAGGAGCTAATCAAGGTATATGTTCCCATAGTCTTGTTGCTTCTCAAAGAGCGGGCACAGCTAGCACACTGGTCTTAGCTGTGCATCTGCACTTCTGGCTACTGCTGAAACCTGGACAACCAGCTCCAGGAGAACATCCATGCAGTGAGCCTGAAATTTCAGGGGGAGAGTAACCCGATCCAGCACAGGTTAAGTCCCTAATCTCTGATCTACCTTACAACTGATCAGGTGCACCTCTGTCTTGTCTGGATTAAATTTCAATTTGTTTGCTCTCATTCAGTCCATTATTGACAGCAGAATCATAGAGTTGGAAAAGACTGCAAGAGCCACCCAGTCCAACCCACTGCCATGCAGGAACTCTCACTCAAAGCACCCCTGACAGATGGCCATCCAGTCTCTGTTTAAAGACCTCTAAGGAAGGAGACTTCACTCCAAGGGAGTTTGTTCCACTGTCGAACAGCCCTTTTCTGTCAGGAAGTTCCTCCTAATGGTGAGGTGGAATCTCTTTTCCTGTAGCTTGCATCCATTGCTCCAGGTCCTAGTCTCTCGAGCAGCAGAAAATAAGTTAGCTCCCTCCTCAATATGACATCCCTTCATGTATTTAAACAGGGCTATCATATCACCCCCTTAACCTTCTCTTCTCCAGGCTAAACATCCCCAGCTCCCTAAGTCATTCCTCATAAGGCATGGTTTCCAGGCCCTTCACCAGCAGATGGTTCAGTTTCAGAGCAGGTCCTTAGAATCAGATGGAAAGGAGAAATAGACTTGAATGTCATCAGTACATTGGTTAACATTGAAACACCAAACTCTGGATGCCCTCTACCAGCAGTTTTATGTAGATGCTAAACTGCATGGAGATTGAAACTGAGAAACTCCACAGGCCAACAGCTAGAAGCATGGCAGAACCATTCTCCCTAGTACCATCCTGGAGAAGCATTCGAGAAGGATACTATGATTGATGGTATCAAAAGCTTCTGAGAGGTCTAACAGAACTAATAAGGACACACTCCTCCATCCAGTTCCTTGCATAGCTCATCCACCAAGGTGACCAAACCTGTCACTGTCCCATAGCCAAGCCAGAAGGCAGATTGAAATGGATTAAGATAATAATCAGTTTCATCTTGGAATCCCTGGAGTTGGGAAGTCACCACACATTCTGGAATGCTACACAAGAAAGGAATATTTGAGACTGGCCTATAATTCTTGAGCATGGCGGGATTCAGGAATGTAGTCTCACCACAGCTTTTAGGAAGGATGGACACTTCCCTTATTGCAATAAAACATTCACTACTCCCCATACCCACTCAGCCAGACTTCTTCTGGATCCTGTCCACATCCTCTGGTTGCACATATGGAAAGATATTCAATACTGTAGAACAAACAGGTAAATTAGAACAAGCAGGTAATTATGCAATTTAAAGCACAGCTATTCTAATTCAAATACAATAGTTTAGTACTTGTCTATGTCTGAAAGCAACAGCAAAAAGGTACCAAAGCATAAAATCAGTCTAGTTATAAACCATTCTGTGTAATGACAACTCAGTCAAATAAAGCCTTTCCGCATCTTACATCTAAAAGGGTGGTATCAGTCTGGTCAGATAGTCTTTGGAGAAGAGGAATAACTAGCAAAAAGGTTCTAGAATAGATAATACCTTGGCCCCGGAATTTACTTGGTGGATTTATAGTAGTGTGAACATCTTCTTTCCTGATGAATATGATTTGTGAAACATTTTTATCTTGTCACTAAACTGTGTTTTTTCTTGCTCGGACTGCATTATAATGTTGAGGATTAGGATACACATCTCTAACATACTTAGTATTCTGCTTCTACAATCTCAATACTGACTGTGGAACAGCAATCCAAACACGACAGTTCTGAAATATTTCCAGAAGATACTTTGCCATAACTGCAATATTGCAAGACATACTGATCCATGAAATGACTGCCAAAAGTAGCCACTTGTATTCAGACATAGACTTGAATGCTAAATTTCAGAGAATCGTCTTGATTTACTTGTTCTTCCAGTTGTTAAGATTCTGATCTTTTTCTTCAATAGGTTGATAAAGCTTATGACTACCTCATTCAAAATACATCATTTGCAAACAACATAGGTTTCACCATTACAGTTGGAAACAACCGTGGAATCTACCTCAGAGATCCTGTCCAGGTAGCTGCACCTTCTGACCATGGTGTTGGCATAGAGCCATTCTTTCCTGAGAATACAGGTAGGAAAGGTCCTATTTGAGTTTAATATTTTAAAAGTATATATTAGGTGTGCATGGGGTAGGATTGAATTTTGCTGTAAAATAACAGAAAATGACTATGGAATTGAAAGAAACAATTATTATTATGCTTTCCTTTAAAAAATATTTTAAAGGGATTAAAATTCTACGTGTATGTGTTTTTGTTTCAGAAAATACTGACAGGATATCTCTCCAGCTCCATTTAGCTTTAACTTCAAATGCATCATGGGTTCAGTACCCTACTCATCTGGAGCTCATGAATCAGTGTAGGCATATTAATATTCGTGTGGATCCACGCGGCCTGCGAGAAGGAGTTCACTACACAGAGGTACTGCCTTCTAATTTTTTTTTCCTGCTTAAGTATTACAGCAGTGTGGGATTCATTGCCATCTTGTTTACTGTTAGCCAGGCATTATGGCATGGGCCTGTCAGTTCTTATCACTGGTAGAGCAATGTCTGGTGGAGACCACTTATAGATCTAGAGAGAGGCATAATATAGTGGTGACTACTGTCTGTCTTGGATTTGGATTTGAACCCAAACTGATTAAAAGGGTTGTTTGTCAGTCTGGAAAGATGAGGTTCTTTGCGCTTTCTAGATAACACTGACAGGCAAACATTGAGAAGAGGCATTGACGGAGTATTCTGAATCACGAAAATCTCAAACTATTGTTGAAGTTCTCTGGCTTTTCTCAAAAAGGAAAAGTAGTAAATGGTTTCACGTGTACTTTTTCAGTTTCTTTCATTACTGAGGACTATACATAATCAATTTGTATTCATAAGAATTGCAGAAAGTATTGGTAATACCTTATCTGTGTCATTAGAAAGTTGAAACTTGGTCTTAAGCATGGTAAATAATTTTATTGCATTTGACATTTTTAGGTGTGTGGTTATGAAATATCAATGCCCAATGCAGGTCCTCTGTTTCGAGTTCCAATAACTGTTGTTATACCAGCAAGGTAAATTAGCTTCTTCTGCTTACAGTACTCTGTGAAAAAAAATTAGGCAGTAATTTTATAGACAACTGTGAAAATGCCAAATACTAGTCAGAATCCAGCCTTCTTACCTTCATACACTACATTAGGTTCACTACAGAATTGAATGAGCTGTGTGCACATATGCTAAATTTGATAAGGCATTGTATCTGTCTAGTTTCCCTCTTGTAAAATGAAGATGGCTCACCTCAAATGCTTACTAAATTAGAGATGAAAAAAGGTCAAAGGGTTCCTTCCTGTTTCCAGCAGTGGTCAGCCATATGCTTCTGAGAAGTCTATGGGGCAGTGGCTGGCAATAAGTAGCTTTTCCCTGTTTTTATATCCCCTGGGAACCTATTCCTTCCAAAAAATAACTTTTTTGCTCCATTGTGTAATTGTCTGTCATGGAAGTCTCCGGGAATTATGAGTCTCCCTGAAAGCAAATATCATAGGTATCACAAGCCACTGTTATTAGCTGGCAGTCTTCTTTTCTATTAATGTGCATCTTGATTCTTTGTCGATGGTATACTTCTAAGCATTGACACATGGTTTAAGCCAGTTGTTAGACTCCTAATTGGAGTCCTCATTTTAAAATACATTTAATACAGTAGTAAATAACATGAATAATTTGTTCTAAAAACTTTAAAAATGCATGCTTATGCCACCTTTTAAGCATACTGGTTTTAAAAGCCTATATATTTTCTTAAACAATGCACTTCCATTCGCAGGACAGATGAAGCTTCACATTATGATCTCAAATTTACTGATGTTCATTTTAAACCTGGTCAGATCCAAAGACACTTTATAGAAGTTCCTTCTGGAGCAACATGGGCTGGTAAGGCAAATAACAAATTGTCTCTCAAACTTTCTGGACACTTAATGAAGCAGGAGGAGGACCCAGTGTGTACTTGTTGTCTGTGTGTGTGTGTGATGGTTTATATTTTATCTGGTTTAATTTTTTGGTTGTTTAACCTCTTAATTTTTATATTTTGTGAATTTTAGCTATCTTAACTATTTTAATCTGATGTAAACTGCTTTGCCTTCCCAGACGAGGTGGCAGGAGGGTGGTGATGATGATTTTTGGTGATAAGTGTTTGTACAGTTTAAGATCTTTCTTTAGTACCGGTTGAGTATCCCTTATCTGGACTTCCAAAATACTCCAGAATAATCCACATGTGTTACTGAGATACTGAATCCTTTGTTTTCTGACGGTTCATTTTACACAAACTTTGTTTCATGCACAAAATTATTAAAATATTGTGTATAATATTACCTTCAGGCTATGTGTATAAGGTGAATACAAAACAAATGAATTCCATGTTTAAACTTGGGTCTTATCTCGAAGATATATCATTGTATATATGCAAATAATCCAAAATCTGAAAAATTCCAAAATATTTCCCGTTTCATGCATTTCACATAAGGGATATTCTACCTGTATCTTCGAAATCTCTGTGCCACTTTGAGCATATAGACCAGAAGTGGGTAACTATGACCTTCTAAATATTGTTGAAATATAGCTCACAACAGCTCTAAACAGCCTAGTCAATAGTGAGGGGTCTTGCAAGTTGCCATCAGCAGCATCTGAAAGGCCACTGGCACAATTAACCACTCCTAGATTAAAGGTGTCCTTTATAGGTTTATTGCCCACTTGAAACTTTTAAGGGTATCAGCATATCTGTTACCAGGTGCTAAGATGGATATAACTTCCCAAAGCAGCTTTGCCTGTGTATTTATATGTTTTAATTTTTCTGATGTATGCTATGAATCTAACATACATCGGTGAATGTGGGAGTGAACTGGTAGCTTGTTCAAAACTAGTCCTAAACCCGGTCTTTTCCTGTTGTCTAGAAGTAACAGTATGTTCATCATCATCGGATGTAACTGCAAAGTTTGTCCTGCATGCAGTTCAACTGGTAAAGCAAAAGGCATATCGTAGCCATGAATTCTACAAATTTACTTCCATACCAGAAAAAGGATCAATTACTGAAGCATTTCCCATCTTAGTAAGTTACCTTGAATTCAGATATGTTAAAAACTCTACCTTCCACATCACTCTCAGTTAACAGTTACCTCCCACATCATGCATGTCCAGCTGTCATTCCATTGGATGGCCACCCATTTCACTAGCCCCACAGTTGCACATGTGATGCTCTGCCAGTACACAGCATTGGTGCATAAAGGTGCCAAGTGATACATTGGCAAAGCACAATCATAGAGCTTTCCCATACATAACTCCCTTCACCCCATGCCCCCCTGTTGGATGTTCTGGTTTATGTATGTTGTAATTACATCCATTGGAGTTGTACTTTCATTTTTTTGCTTTGGCACAGCCCCATGCTTGGCGCTGCGTCATTTACATGCAGGTGCGAAGATGCACATTTTCCATCTTGAGTTGGTATATCCGAGCTTCTTTTTGCTCTGTTTTTTCACCCAAGAGCATAGCTTCATTTTGGTTTCCATCTGCTTTCGAGGCATGCATCATCTAAATGCCCCATCTTCAAAGCAGCTGGAAACTGCTTTATTTTGCCCGTCTGTTTCACCTCCTAGTTTAACTAAAGTTCAGTAAGTGCTAAGTATCTCCGGATCATTTTAGATCTTGTACCCTCAAAGGAAGGCAATGGTACACCCCCTCTGAAGAAATTTGCAATGAAACCCCTGTGATAGGGTAACCTTATGGTCGCTATAAGTCAGAAATGACTTGAAGGCAAACAGCACACACAAATGTATGGACACATAGTGCCTATGTACCTTGCCAGTCTTTTATTTAATTCATGGAGGGTTTTTTAGTCAGAAAGGCAGTATTATGTAACACAAAGACCTAGATAAGTAGTTATTTGTTTGGTATTTTAAACACTCATTTGAATTTCACCATAGTCTGAGCTGTGGGGATTTGAAGGAAGATGAGAGCCAGAGTATATATCTAAACCTTTTTCTCTCACACAGGATAGGAGAACAATTGAATTTTGCATAGCCCGTTGGTGGGCAAGCCTCAATAATGTCAGCATTGACTACAGCATTTCTTTTCATGGCCTGGTATGCACCGCTTCTCAGTTAAATATTGTAAGTATCATTTCACATAGATTGTTTTGGTATATATTGTTATTAATTGAAATAGAATTATAGGTGCAGTTTTCTGGTCAATATGGACATTTCATAGAATCCAACAGCCTGTTTAGGTGGAGAGTATCCATTATAGTGCACCTGCACCATACGCGGCTTCCAGCCTACATAGAAGCTGAGCTGGGGAAAAACAGTGGCACGTGTGCAGCATGCGCAGTACACTACGGGTTTATGCCCCACCAGGAAGAGGGATCCGAAACGGATCCCCCATGAAAGGGAAGGGTCCACTGTACTTTAAACAAGTGAGCCAGTTGTTTTTAACTTTCTCTTGAAGACCTGCAAAGAAGAATGTTCCATACCTTAAGTGGAGCAGCTTGTTCCACTGCTGTACTGGGATTTCAGATGCTTTTCCTAAGGAGTTTCCTTACACTTTTTCATTGAGTAAGCAAATGTTTTGCTTCGAGATGACATGTATTTAAATTTGTAGGCTTTAGTCATTGTCACTCTTAATCTTTTCTCTCTAGGTTGAAAATGTCCAGTCCTATCAGTTCCTATTAGTGAGGGAAGATAATTACTCTTTCTTCTTTGCATATGTAGTCTTGACCTTTGCTCATTTTAGAAGAACCCTCCTGAAGTTTACCTTCCTGACTTCAGAATAAATGTAGCTGTTATTAATGTATAATCTCTTTTAACTGGGTGTTTGCTCACATGGCTACTTGCAGTACAGTGGTACCCCGGGATACGAATTACCCAGCTTACGAATTTTTCGGGATACGAAAAAATCCCATAGGGATTTATTGTTTCGGCTTACGAAGGTTTTTTCGGGTTACGAAAAAACCCCGGCGCTGTTTTAAATGGAAAGGCCGCCACCGGAGGGCAGCAGAGAGCTATTTTTTCCATTAGCGCCTATGGCAATTCGGCTTACGAAGGTTTTTTTCGGGTTACGAAATTAGCCGCGGAACGAATTAATTTCGTAACCCGAGGTACCACTGTATAAGGAAACGTAGCTTAGTAGCCAGGTGATGTCATATCTAAAATGCTTTTTCATGTTGACTGGAGAGAACAACATGTACAGTGCACCCACGTCTTACGCAGCTTTCAGCATATGCTGAAAGCCGCACTGAGAGAAGGGGCGGCGTGTCCCATAGGGAATAATGAGGTGTGTGCCCAGGGTGTGCGCATGCCGCCATGTGCACAAGCCCCATTCGTTTAAATGGGGTTCGAGCATAGGCAGAATTCGCTTTACACAGGGGAGTCTGGAACAGATCCCCCACGCAAAGAAAGGGCAGACTATATGTTTGATGGTTTATATTTTACTTTTATCCTACCATTTTTATAGTATTGAGACCTGGATTTGCTTGAGTTGTAAGCCAAACATCTAACAAGCCTATAGCTATCCTTATAAAAACATTTTCACCTCATAGTTTAATAGCACAAATGAAGTACTTAGAAAATAAATTTCAACAAATGCTGTCTCATTTTAGCATGCTTCAGAAGGCATTGTGCGCTTTGATGTTCAGTCTCCATTAAGATATGAAGATATTGCTCCTTGCATAAATCTCAAAAGTTGGATTCAAACTCTAAGGTACTGTATTTAATTTAGATGAAACAAACAAAACAGCTGTGCTGACCCACAAAAACAAAATTTAGAGGAAGTGAAAATGATGTTTCCTCAGACCAACCAACCAAGATTCCCTTTAGATTACTCTTATTCTTCAGCCCTGATGGTGTGTGGGTTTCTGATTGTTTTGTTTGTCTTCAATTAGTGAAGATGAAATAATTTTCTTATGAGAAATTTTGGGTTAAATTTCTAGACTTACACATGAGTATATACAGTAGTTAAACCGGTGGTCTCTAAGGCTGAAATTAAGGATTTTTTTTTTAATATCCCAAAATCTTTCACTCCTTTTTACTGTGTGCCACTGCTGTCATCACTTATATGAAGGTGAGACTCACTCACCCAACTATTTTTCTCAGATGGCAGCACAATGGGTCTTTTATCATACTGCTGCCACCAAATTGCACGACAAGACCCTTAAACTCTGACCCCTCGCTTGAGGGACTCCCACACTTTTCTTTTACCTCTGGGCAACTCTATAGGATGATAACACACTCACTACTTTGAGTGTTATAGGCAATAAAAATATAATTAATCCCTGGATTATGGCTTATAGTTTCTTAAAATACCTTAAGTGACCACACGTTGAAGAAAAACAAAAGAAAACTTTATTTACAAGATACTGTAGTTGGCTACGGTATCTCTCTTTTAGTGGATTCAGAGTTGATATGGTGTTTATTTGCTTAAACAGTTACAGTTTCACACGTGACTTTTGACTAGACCACTTTAAAACTTTGTTGCTACTTTATGCCCTTTCCAGCCACACTACTTCACTTTCCACACTTGACCTCTTTTTAGGCCAACCTGTGTACACAACCCCTTCCCACTGCCCCTTTCAGCAGTGTATCTCAGCCAGCTTGACTGTTAAAACCTCTCAGGGTCTAATAAACCTCTAACTCAGAGCTCTGTATCTATCTGGTCCCTATCCAATTCCCTTTCTCCCCATTTAGCCTATTTATACTTGCTCCTGGGAGTAGTCCCCACCTTTCTTGGCTAAGCTCCCATTGGCTGTTGCCAATGCTCCAGTATGCCTTTTCTCCACACATGTATTTGTATGATTACAATAAAACTAGGATAACAACTTTTAAAGATAAATTATATGCAGTAGAATAACTAATTAAATAGAAATTATGTTTTATAATCAACTTTGTATGTTGTTAACGTTATGCCATGGTACATAAATTCCTTTTTTGTAGTTACCAGAGATGTTTAATCTCGTAAATTGAAGCAATATGTATTGTATAAGAATTGGTCAACAAACAATTTTGTTTGTTGCCACTTGGAATAGTTAATCTAGAAGGAATACATTATGAATATTCAACTGTGGCTAGACCCAAAGGTTCTTCAACACATGCAGACACTGCTACTTGTTCGGCATTAAGAAACAAATTGGAAACTGGCTAGTTTATTCTGTAGTAATCATTACCTTCACAACATAATATATTTGTACATAGGGCTGCCTTTAAAATTTGGAAGGTACAGATGATCCAAAATCAATTGATGTCCAAAAATCAGAATATAATATTAATCCAGTCATTTCCTCATCTTTGGTTTCATGTTTTTTTGTGGGACTCCATTTAAACTGCTAGTTAAGCTTTCAGTGTGATATGGTAAAAATAAAAATAAACATTGTTTGAGAACTACTTACTTAAAGCTCAAATTCAGGGGCCCTGCTTGTTAGCCCATTAATATTTGAGGTTAGATTAAAAGGTCCTTTTGTAATAGAAATCCTTTCATTTGGAATTCTGTCAGGTTCTGTATACTTTGTTTTTAGGTATTTCCTAAAGACCTTTCTTTTAAAGTGACTTTAAAAGTATTATACCTGCTGTTTTGAAATTAAAACCCTGTGAAATTCATGGTGGCACCATAAGCTGACAGACATAAAGGCATTTGCATGCACAGTCATAATTTTACTTTGTTGAAATTTTAATTTATAGAATATTTATAATTTATCTCCAAAAATAGTATATATAGTATTTCTAAATTTTAATGTTAAAATTGTACCCTGAACTATTGCCTAATGCTTGCTGGTGTTTTGCTGAATTACAGACCGATGAGTGCTAAAATAAAGCCATTAGGATCACGAGATGTTTTGCCAAATAATCGACAATTATATGAGATGATTTTGACATACAGTTTTCATCAAGTAAGTCTAAATTTTTTAATAATATTCCATTATGTCTGTCATTACTTTTTGTCAGAAAACAATAAAAGTTATAACTGTAATCAACTGATAGGGAAATCAGACTTACTATCCTTATATAAATACTGAGTACCATAACATATTCTGGCTCTCTTTTTCAGCCAAAGAGTGGAGAAGTTACTCCAAGCTGTCCCTTACTCTGTGAACTGCTGTATGAATCGGAATATGACAGCCAGTTATGGATGATCTTTGACCAGAATAAAAAGCAGATGGGGTCAGGAGATGCCTATCCTCACCAGGTAAGCAAAACATTATTTCCTCTCTCTCCATAGTCTTTCTGGGCTTTATATTGGCTTTGTCACAGAGATGGAAAAATTAGCCAAAGTAGCATTGAAAAGCTCAGTAAAAACTTCCACTAACTTTCATTTTGTTGCTTTTCTTTTTTTAACATAAGGATATGCGTAAATATTATGGACTGTAGTATAATGTTGTTCAGACAAATCTGTATACTGTTTGAAAGTTTTGTACAGGCTTGTGTAGCTTCTCTTTACCATCAAGTGAAACAGGGGTAGGAAACTGCAGCCTCTGACAGCACTCAAGATAATGACATAGAATAAGGATCCTCACAGACAGTGGGCCGGTACAGACTGGCACAATACAGTGGCTTCATGGCGACGTGGGAGTGTGACATTCAGACGGCACATGCCCCCACGCTGCCTGGAAGCTGCATGGCTGACTGCACATGCGTCAGCTTCACAGCACTGTGGTGCTGCAGCATTTAGATGACGCAGTGCTGCAAAGCCTCGGCGAGGCAGAAAAAGCCACCACAAAAAGGAGCGGCAATTTGCCTTTTCTTTCTTGCGGCGGCAAAAAGCCAGAGTGGGGCTGCAACGTGCGGTTGCCACAGTGCCTACCCTGCTCTTTCAGGGGCGCCTTTGGGCTGGTCTGTTTTGGCCCTTAGTTAGATCTTGGAAAAACCCATTGACAGTATAGCAAGTTTGCACTATCTCCCTTGCTCTTCCAGAGTAGCTTACACTATTGTTTCCACTAATTAGAAGTAGTAAGCACTCCTCTTTTTCTGTGAAGACTAAAAACTGTTGAGGAGCTCTTGGTGGGTCAAGACTGGTTGTTCGTGAACCTGATTAATCTTGTGGGGCAGAGATTTTTATCTCTAAATGTAAGCATTATGCAACTCATTACTGGTCAAGGTTAAATAGTTTATTTTAAAAAGAAAATATTTTTCTGCTTGCCTTCTCAAAAGTGTTAAATGGAATTATAATTATATAATGTATTTTCAGAATATTGTATACTGTAAAATAAGTTCAAAACCTGTAATTCAGGTAGAGGGGACAAATAATTGAGTATGTTGTTATTCTAAATTGATTTGAATTATGTACTGAATGTAGTTTGGGCATATTGGAAAATCGTAAGACTATCTGATACATGTAGGTTTATGCAGAAATACACAGTAATTCTGAAATGAAGAACAAGGTGATGTATATTCAACAATGGAAAAATATTCAAAGATATAGCCATGTTAATTTGTAGAATCGGTATGTAGAGAGGTCTTGTAGCACCTTTGAGATTAACTGAAAGAAAGAAATTGGTAGCATGAGCTTTTATAGACTACGTCATGCATCTGATGAAGTAGACTTTAGTCTACAAAAGCACATGCTGTCAACTACTTTCTTCCAGTTAGTCTCAAAGGTGCTACAAGATTTCTGTACATTGGAAAAAATATGTTCACTAAGAAAATTTCAGAGTGGAATTACAGGAATTTATATTTTCTAATTGGTATTAATTTTTAAAATCTATTTTTCCCTATTGCTTTCCTTTAAAAAAAAATTACTGTAACAGCAAATTTTGGACGAAAAAGCTGGATATAAATTCAATAAATAAATTGTGTGGGGAATTTTTTGTCCTTAATGGTATAATTAATGTTGTAAACCTCTTTTAGTTTACAAAAGAGAAGAGAAATTACAGGCTGGCATCATATTTCAGAAAGCTTTGTACTTTATTCACTTTGCAAAATATTTATTCATCTTGATACTAAAGAAGAATTTCTTTTCTTAGTATTCCGTGAAACTAGAGAAAGGTGATTACACCATTCGGCTACAGATCCGTCATGAACAGAACAGTGAGCTGGAGCGTATCAAGGACCTTCCATTTATTGTCTCTCATAGACTGTCAAGTGCCCTAAGTTTAGAGATTTATGATAGCCACAGCCAAGCTCTCTTAGGGAGGAAGAAGGCGAACACTATGTCTCTGCCACCAAAACACAGCCAGCCCTTCTTTGTTACAACTTTACCAGATGACAAGTAAGTTGTCTACTGTTTTGTAGCATAAAACATTTCAAATATTGTAAACTACTGTATATAAGTTGAGAAGTTTATGCTGAAAATTTGACCCCCAAATCCTGGGTCGACTTATATATGGGTCAATATGGTAATACTGATGATGCCAGCTCATTCAGTGACAAATACACACACATACTTCATCTCCACTTTCCCTCCATGCCTGGGAATAGGTTGCTGGAAGCAAAGAGAGTGCAGGGCGATTTTTATTTCTGTGGGAGCTATAGCTGATCCAGTCACAAACACACACACACACACTTTCTCTCCTTTCCTGCCTTAGCTCCTTTTACGTTTGGCTCTCCCACTTTTATGTGTAGAATCAGTCTTGTGTCTCCACACTGAAGAGAAAAAGGTCTCCACATTCTTCTACCTTTATATAAGAAGACAGGGAGTAGGGAGAAGAAGGAAGACTTTGAATGCAGTACATCCTTATCCAAATATAGGCCTTGATCCAAATCAGAGTGCTGAGAATGTTTCAGAGCTGCCTTGACAGCTGTATCACTGCTATATTCCATCTCTCCCTCATAAACTGCACGAAGTGAAGAAGACACAGAAGATCTACTTTTGGTTTAACCAGACAAATCTCCAGCCTAGCAACAGCCTACTGTACTTTCAAGCCTCTTCATTTATAGAGTGCCTCAGGATTTTTTGTAATAATTATTCTATGTATTTGGGGCTTCGTTACATATAATGTTCCTTGTGATTTATATTTTACTTTGTTAGACTACCTAAAGGAGCAAGCCCAGGCTGTTACCTTGCAGGATCATTGACTCTTTCTAAGACTGAACTGGGAAAGAAAGCGGTGAGTAGAAAAATCGCTAAGCATAAAAGTTTGCATTTTTCATAAAGGAAATTGCCATTTTAAATGGCTAGGCTTTTTGTGAAAATATTTAAAGTATTTAAATAATTTCATCTTTCAGCTTCATCTCGAAACTGTATTTTTTGTTTCCAACCACATCAAGTACTACTACTTCACAGTTGAGATATACTATAGACATGGCTTCCTATGGGCTCTGGAAATATTTTGCCGTGAGCCATCTGTGTTGCTGCATTTCACCTCATGCAGCATCCATTAAAACAGTACATGCTGCTAAGCATCCACTGGAGAACACAAAGTACTGTTTTAATCTTTCTACAAGTTGAAGGCTGCCAATTTCTGATATACATTTTGTTATATTGCAGTAAGATTTTCTCTGCCTTATGTAATAATATGAAGCTGTTTAAAATGATTTGTTATCATTGTGCAGAGAACTAGGAAGTCAATATTTTGCCTTAAATGTTTTTTAGAGTTAAGGATGCACATCAGTAAACATTGCAATGAACAAATTTGTCCATTTCAGTAGTTACATTACAATAATGCTTGCTGGATTATATCCAGCTCCGTGGTTTCAAAAGACTGTAGCTTGTATATTTGTTAAATATTGAGCATACTAGAAGTCAATAGATATTTGTTATAAGTCTTTTCGTGCTAAAATGTTATATAGTCAACTAAATGCATCTTCTGCAATACAAATGTGGGCAGTGTGGCTCAATAATTTCCAGAAGGTTAACTTAAATAGATATGAGGAAAATATGGCCCTCTAAATGTTGTTTAACTATTGCTTCCATCATCCCTCACTCATTGGCCATACTGACAAGCAGAATTAAAATCTAATAGCTGGAGGACCAAGGATTTTCAGCTGTAATTGATTAGATCCAGACTCCTTCAACAGACAATGAGGCCATGCATTTTAGGAAATCTCTGTACCCTCTAGTCATCTGGAAAAAAATGTCAGACTAAGTACTGAAAAAGTCATCATCAGTTTCATATTGGACTTGTAATTCTGCTGTGTGGTAGTGGAAGGGGATAATTGGAATCATTTGGTAATTTTACCTACTTTATATCAGGTCACAAAGTGTGAAAGGGGTCCTAAATGGGATACAGGTTAGAGAAGAAGATGCTGGCCAGGATCTGAAGATAGATTTCTGGTGATGAAATAAAGAGGAATGTAATCCTGCCTCCCCTTTGCAGCCCTGTTTGCCTTTAGTTCTATCTCTGGAGGACTGGGAAATCCTTTGGAGGATGTATTTTGGACAGTATGATGATCCCTTTTGACTGCTGATGTAAGATTGCATTTAGCCTGATTGTAGTATCGGCTAAAGCAGTAGTGGTATTTTCCCCACTCTTAACACATTTTGATCTACTGTTGCTCATAAAAATACTATATTATAACCCATCCCAGTAATTTCTTCCACTTGTTTGCCAAAATCAACTTGGAGGTGATGATAGGACTTAATAGGAGTTACAGCTGTTATTTTTCAGAGCCCTTATTTTCTTCTGGGCTGTATATATTTTTACCTACTGTAGCTCATTTTAGTGTGCTGCAGCCTTAAGGAAAGTGAATCAGAACTGCATTTATAGATTCTTGCAAAACCAATCACAAACTTGCCAAGAAAAGGCTATCAGAGCAAAATGTTCATCTTAAGTGAAGATGCAGGTTGTTCACAAGATTGTGCTCGAGTTGACATGTGTGTTAGAAAAATCCTCAGCTGATGATGGTTATTTTTGCAGCTCGGTTGGTTTATCTTATGTTTGAACTTTCTGTGTGTTTGATGCAAAAGGAGTTGAATGATTCCACTAAAAACAACAGTTGTGTGCATAATGCTGTTGACCCCCAAATGTAGAGTATAATATAATTTAACTGTGAACACTATAATGTAAGAGAACTGAAAAAGTAAGTTAGCCTTGGAGGCAAGCTTGAATATTACTATCAAGCTAGAAACAGCACCATTGATTACATTGTGTTCTTGTCATTATGGTAGTCTTTTAAGGCAGATACTCAGTTTCATTACTGTAGTTCCCTAAGTAAATTACCTAATGCTTTCATCCCAACAATAATTGTATGCATAATGATACATTGATTGGTTATATTTTTAAAAGCTAAAATATTGTGCTTTATCAGCATGTTTTAATGGAAATTAGACACTGCATTCCAGATCCCTCAGTCAAGAACTGATAGAAGGAAGTGTCTCCATTCTGTAGAGTTTGTGGATATTTTCTTACAGTATGTTGTTCTAACTCCCAGGGGCAGTCTGCAGCAAAGCGACAAGGAAAGTTTAAAAAGGTACTGAATATCAGTTTTGAAAGATGTATTTAAGTCTTTCTGCTCATGGATTAAAGTATAATAGTTAAGTTTTTTTCTTTGTAACTTCAGTTACCTTTCATACAGCTAAATGAATCATAACTTTGAGTAGCACCTCTTAGAATAGCAAAGCATTATTTGTTTAGCATTATATCAAAATAATGGTACAGGTTAAGTCTCCCTTATCTGGAATTCCAAAATCGGAAATATTCCAAAATCCATGATTGTCCACATGAGTGGCTGAGATAGTGACACCTTTGTTTTTTGATTTTGCAGTGTACTACCTCCAAGCTATACATATAAGGCAGTGGTTCTCAACCTTTCTAATGCCGCGACCCTTTAATACAGTTCCTCATGTTGCGGTGACCTCAACCATAAAATTATGTTTGTTGCTACCTCATATCTGTAATTAAAAATACCGTCTTTTCCGGCGTATAAGACGACTCCCAACTTTTCCAGTATAGAGTTTGGGATATACTCTCCATATCTACCTCTCTTCCAACGCACACCAAATAAAAATTTAAAAAACATAAGATTTGATTTCAATATGATAATTTTAATTCAAATGACATGCAGGTACTTAGCAGGAAACCTTGTTGTATACAAAGCCTGCTTGGATTGGTCAGCTTTCCCTGCCTGACCAGCCTTTCCTGTCTCCAAGACTATCAGAGTGGTACCTGCTTTCATACGATCATCACATACGGTGGGGATGTGGCCACAGCCGTTTTTGAGCTCCCCCTACCATATGCGGCGACCGCAGATTCTCCAGTCCAGCTCAGAAGTTTCAGCACCTGCCCTATAAGATGACACCCGGCGTATAAGACGACCCCCGACTTTTGAGAAGATTTTCCTGGGTTAAAAAGTAGTCTTATACGCCAGAAAATACAGTATGTGTTTTCCGATGGTCTTGGGTGACCCCTGTGAAAGGGTCTTTCAACTCCCAAAGGGGTCGTGACCCACAGGTTGAGAACTGCTGATAAAAGGTATATATGAAACATAAATGAATTTCATGTTTAGACTTGGCTCCTATCTCTAAGATATCTCATTATGTATATACAATTATTCCAAAATCTGAAAAACTCCCAAATTCTTCTGGTTCCAACATTGGAGCCCTGATGGCACAGTGGTTAAATGCCCGTATTGAAGCCAGTATTGCAGCCATAAGGTTGTGAGTTCAATCTTTGTGCTCCAGGGTTGACTCAGCCTTGCATCCTTTCGTTGGTCTCTAAAATGAGTACCCAGCTTGCTGGAGGCAGTTAGCTTACATGTAAACCACTTGAAAGACTACTTAGTTCAGTGTGAAGTGGTATAGAAATCTAAATGCTGTTGCTATTACTATTGCTATTGCAAATCAGTTAAGGGATACTAATCTTTTATAGACACTGTAGAGAATTTTCTAAGGGATACTTTTACAAATTGTCACAATAGGAAGGTGAACTACATACACTCATTTGTTGTTGCTGTTTAAAATACATCTCTGGAGGAGGCTGGACTAGATAAGCTGTTTCAACAAGAGAAGCCTGTAGGTCTGGCATTGGCTCCCATTCAAATGATTGCATTGCATTAAAAGCTAGAAGTGTCTGTCAGACCTCCAGGGCACCAAGGGCTATTGATACATCTTGCATTTCTGTTGCTATATCTCTCAACACAACCCACATGCTTTATGTTCACATGTTTATGTTAAACATTTATGTTTATGTTAAAAGGACGGTACATAGTAACCTGTCTATTTCCACCTCTTGTTTTCCTTGCTGTCAGGGCTACCGCAGGCATGCCCATTAGGAGGCCTCCAGTTAGTAGCTCTCTTGAGCTGTTGTTCCCACGATGGTTTAAACCGGTTAGTGATTCCAAATGATCTGATTTAAACCAACATGGTTTCCACATAATTCAAATCCCTGAAGCAATTCAGAATGGGGGCATGATTTTTACCCATTTAACCTGCGTCAAAAAGATGCTGGTAAAATGGAGTGTTGTTTGGGCTGAATCAATTTATTTGGAAATAAATCGATTCAGCTCAAGTGGGAACCAGGCGGAATCGAATCGGATTTGAATCCACCCTGGTTCCCACTTGCAGCGGCTTTCCCTGCCATACCTCTGTGCTCTGTCCTCCTGGCCTGCCTCCCTCCTTCTACCCCGGCCTCTCCTCCGCCCCCGGTATGGCCAGGAGGATGGAGGGCGGAGAAGCCGCTGCTGTCACTTCCTGCACCAATTCTTGAAACTGGCACAAACATAGTGGGAAGTACTGTGTTTGCTGAACCAGTTTCAGGAATCGGTGCAGGAAGTGAATCAGGAGGTAAGTGGGAATGAGGCCAGAGTCTCTTCCTAGACTGCAGGGAGAGAGAGATGAAGTGGAGAAGAGGGTCTTCCTCAGATCCCTTTCCTTATGTACAGCTGTGAACCACTGTCTTGGTTGGTCCAAAGCTATTGCCCTGGCCCAGAGGTGGCCACAAGCAGTTATGTAGGTCTGTTGCTAGCACACAGCTGGGAGCCTATTTTTGTTTTTTGTTTTTTTCCTAAGGTTTCAAACCCACTGTCAGAAACCCTGGCTCTCTGGCAAGAACATGTATATCATGGCAGCCCTATAACCTTGTTTTCTGGGCATTTAGAAATCTGATAATGTTATAAAATGAGTGAAAAGCAGAAAGGAGTGAGGAGCATGCTACTCAACCTAATGTCATGCTTGTGATCTAGGCCCTCATTCTGGATATCCACATATACAACATAGATGTCTGTAGAATAGAAGCATATGTATATTGTATAGAATTAGAGCTCTATGCTCTGAGGATTCTGGTTTTCATGGAAACTAATGTACATATGTGTATAGACCTCACTTCTCCAGACCTTTTTGCAATATGTTCATCACAGGTGTCACACACATAACCATTGTGACCTTACTCTTCATATACTTTTTTTTTAAAAAAATCTACATAAAAACAACATACATTGATTTGAAACATATACACATACACATACATAACAATATTTTCTCATTATTGTCATCATTTCCTTTTGTCTTTTCTGATTTGACTTCCTTTCATTCTTCTCTTCTATACAAAGTGCTTTTAACCTAATCCCTTGTCATCTCAGTCCTTTAGTTTTGTCCATTCTCCCCCCCCCCCCAATCCCGCCTTCTAACGTTTATCTAGTAATGGATCAGTATTCTTGGCTTTTCCACCCTTATTCTGTTTCAGTCTACTTTTATTGTTCATTTACAAGTTTTCTGATTGATTGAAATTTTATTTATATACCGCCGTTCCTATGATCACGGCGGTTTACAAAACAAAATGAAAATACGATACAGTACAGATTACAGATATAATACAATACAGATCACAGATTAAAAATCAAAATCCCGCCTTCCCTTACGATACAACTCCACTCTCCTACCGCTATATCTCCCCTTGCCCTACACTACTCCAAGTTAATATTATCCAATGTTTTAATGCCCAAATGGGGATTTGTTGACTAAAATTCACACTATGCTGATCAAATAGTAGGTCATATATTGTTGTCACAAAACTGTGTGCAAATGATCTCTTGTGTTAGTCTATACTTTGGCAAATAAAAGGCATTGTCCTGTGTATGTACTGTGTGCTCTAATTTCAGAGATGTGAGGTTGCTGGGAAATAAGATATTTTTATTTCTAGATTATACCTTCAGGTGTTTCTGTAAGAGAACAGTATTAGAGGAGTTTTTCATTATCGTAGAGTGTGATATGCAAGAGTTTATGACAGCTATCTGCTGGTAGGTGGAGACTAAAATAAATCTTGATGGGTGGTGACCAGTGATTATTGTTATGTATCATGACTGATAGGGCATAATTGCCATTGAAATGTGATGGAAAAATCTGGAATAGGCAAAACAAGCTCCTTCTATGGTCCGGTCACCTTCTGTGACAATGGCATTGCAGCAGACTGAGTTGACACTACACATCTAACTGAACTGAAACATAGTAGCTTATATTGCTTCAATTAATGTGCATGCTATCATAATTTATTGTCTCCCGGGGGTCGAACTGGCCTTTAGAAACCTTTTTAGTCACCATTACAAGATGAGTAATGGCAAACTGGAGCTGCATGCCCTAGCACATACAGAGATACTTCTAGAGCAAAGACAGGCAACTTCTGTAAGTCCAAAGGCCATTTTCTCCTTCCCAAGTACAATTTGCCTTCAGAATGCAGTCTTGCTCAGGGCTTTCTGTTTTTTCGTTGCCACAAAGCCCTTTTTGATAAACAGGTAATAGTAGTTAATCACTTCCACTTTATAAGAAAGGCCTTTTTCTTACTTCAAAAGAACAAATTTTGCCCTCACGTAGGGTTATTGTGGTGTAATTTGCTATTTGGAGGATTTCCCTAGCTTTTGGGGCGATCCAGGAAATCTTGGGATGTTGGGGAATGCAACTAATACTATAACCTTTCAGTTTGTCTTTGATTTATGGTGATAGCTTCTCCTGTGCTAGACTCTAAAGTGTAGATAAGAGAGGGTGAAATGGCTGTCATTGACAGCTCTTCTTTTCAAGTCTTTTTGAGAAAGGAGGAAGGCCAAAACCCCAGACAGCTGGCAGGCAGGTGTTTGCCAGGGTCCACATGTCATAAAACATGCACATTCATGCCAGAGGCTATTAAAAATTAGGCCTTTCTTCAGAAAGTATCACTTTTGTATAGCTGAAATGCCAAGTTTTTTCTACCATGTTAAATCAACAAAGTGATTTAATATAACCACACCAAGAATGGTTATAGTAATCTGAAGAAAATAAGGTAATACATTTCTTCTTGTATTCTGCCCATATCATCCATGTAGACTGAAACAAATGACATGGTCAGCTATTCTGATTAAGTATAGTTATGATGGAATGGAATGCCTCAGCTGTCAGCTGTGAACGTATTATATACCTAGCTGTGCAATAAATTTATGAAGTCTGTTATGCCATTCCAAAGGAACTAGATTCTAATTTAAGAATTGTGTGCATGTAGCTTCATTCACAAAGCATACCTCGTGGGAGAAAAATCTTGACAAGCAATTACTTATGTTTTGATTCCTTCCAGGGTTGCTGTTCCTTGTAACAAGTAAATTTATGGAAATACAGAATTCTAAAAATAAAGCAAGCTGCTTTTCTTTCTTTTCTTTTCTTTTTTTTTTTTTTAAAAAAGAAATCAGTGCTCTTAGAAAATATGACTTAACAAAGTGATATGGGTTAGTTGCAGGGCCAGAATGGTACGTTAAAATCTGATCCATAGACTTAACATGTCTGGATCAAAATTTCATCTCTGCCATAAACATGTCAGGTGGGCTTAGAAAAGCCACATACAGTACTGTATGGTGCAGACAATCAAATCTCAGCTAATGAATCAAGATACAGTATGGTTGAACGTTTTGCTAATTTACACAGCCTCTTTGCTCCTCCATTCCCAACACACCTGAATGCCATGCAGAAGTCTTCAGTTAACAATTCCATTGGTTTATTTAGGATTAGTAGAGGTTTAGAGCTATCTTAGAAAACACATTACTTGAAAGAAGGAAAGAAGCATCAGTGATGATAGCTGTATATATACTTAAGAGGATGGTGAACCTATCAGCTGTTTAGGAATGAAGACTGAAAGATTCAAGGTTCATATGACCTTTCTGACAGCAAACATTTTCTATTTTTCCTTTTCTTTCTCTCCCCCCGCCCCCAGCCATTTTTTTTATATTATGTCCATCTCATAAAGTTCATTATTTTAACTTTTGTCACTATCATTACACAGGAGTAAGGTTCCATATTAGCAAGTGGGGAGATTAGATTGTACTGTAATATAGGAGAGATGATGATTATTCATATTCCTAAAAATACTGTTATGAACTATAGATCATAACTGGGTGATTTGGCCTCTAACCAGCTTCTACTGGTCTTTGTCGTATGTTCCACCTAGAGTTGGGGGTCAGACCATGCATGAAAGTGACAGACCTGTGTGTCTGGATGTGATGTCAAATACCTCCAGAGTAGAGGACCTCTGCGATAAAGCAGAGTTAAGATGCTTGCCTCCATCTTTTTCACCTAGTGAGCACATCAAGTCAGGGAAAATCTTACTGGGGAAAATGCTGAGCTTCTTCCTTCCAATAAACCGACTGTATTTTTAAAGATGTTCCCTCTGTAGTACAGGGGTTTTGTCAATCATGTCTAAGAGCTCTGTGGTTGCCAGAACTTTGCACAGTAATGGAATGAAGAACATGTTCATGTTTGCTCCTTGTGCCATTGTACTTTCAGTAGTTTTGAAGTGTGATAGAGTTTCTTGGATTGACAATTGACGGATGAAACGGTGCTACATTGCATTTGAAGCTGTATGTGAATAATTCTTGCAACTGTATGTACAATGTGGCCTTAGTTTCTTGTTAAACACTTTTATATCAGCTAATTAAAGAGTTTCCCAACTGCTGGCACTCCACCAGTTGTGACAGGGAGGAGTCAAGTAGGAAGGCAGCGGTTATGTTTTTGTCTCATTGGACAAATGTCCAGACATTCCAGAAAGGAGTTGGTATCCTTTTCAGGAATCTAGCTTCACCCAGAAAGCTTTATATTGGTACAGAAATGTTTATAAGTGAAATCTGGTCTTAACGTAGTTTCTGAACCAAACTGGTATTCAGTAGAGTGTCTCAGTTTGTTGCTAGTGTGGGCAATTTCCTACATATGAATGTACACTTGCCAAGTCCCTCATTCTTCTAACAGTATTCTGGAAAAGGCCTGATTTGCTAATGGTTCCAAAATTTGTGGAGTGATAGAAGTTGTTTCAGTGTTTTCTGAGCTTGTTAAAATGTCTTCTTTAATCAAATATTTTGTGTGCCTTCCAGTTATTTCTGACTTACGGTGACTGAGAGTGTATGACTTGCCCAAGGTCACCCAGTGAGTTTCCATGGCTGAGCGAGGAATTGAACTCTGGTTTTTAGGGGTGTAGTCCAATGCACAAACACTGCACCACACTGGCTGTCTAATCAGATATCTAATCAGATGTTAGAGGGATATAAACCTATAAACTTAGTTGTAGTTGATGGACTCCAATTTAAGGTGTGATTGGGGGTTTTGTTTTGTTGTGATTTTTTTTTTTATTTATTTATTTATTTATTTTGTTTTGTTGTGATTTTGTTTTTTAAATTAAGCACATTGTACTGTAGTAATTTTAGTAGTGGACTTGCCATTGAGAAATTCAAATTCTCAGTGTTGCATGAAATTCACTGGCCCCGTATCTCATACCTTGATATAACTCTCAGAGTTATAAGAATAAAGTGGTAAGGTAAAATCACTTTATTGTTAAAATCTAAAAGCCGTCACAATTTGATACTGGTCCAGCCAGTAGATACAAAAGCAATATAAAAAGATCAAGACACAGAATTTCTGGAAAAAATGCAAATAAACAAAATAATAATAATAAAATAATCCCATCAATAAGATACACTAATGCAACAATAGTGATAAAAACATATGGCAAATGAGACTTCTAATCCTCACTCCCATCTTGAGAACTAAGTCTGATATATACAGATATAAGGCCAGATTTGCAGACTTAGACATTGAAGTTAGTAAGAATAAAGTGGATGGGAGGACCACCATATATTATAACCATCAACTCGTTAGATAAAAGGCAGGGTAAATTCATGCATTTTTACTCCTTCAACTAAAAAATGGAGACAATCCTTTTCTTAAAAAAAAAAAGAAAATAAGAATTATCTCAACTACTTTAGTATAGATTAGGAGGTACTGCACTATTTCATGAGTCCAGCAGGCTTCAGGGAAATGGTAACAAAATGCTAAAATTTAGGAAATGGTGGGCTGGTGGTTAAAATACCTTAGAACAATATATTATATGTGAGATAGTTTTGAAAAAAGAACAACAATTGGTTGATGCCTGTTAATCTTTTTAAGATCAGATCGCTTGTCCCATGCTTCCAGCTCAAGGCTGTCACTTTCTAGGGTGATCTGTTTCTCCACTGTCTTGTTCCTAGGGATCCTTTGAACCAATGTAGTGTGGAAACAGTAGTTTTGGAAATCACCCGTGCCATTTCAACACAATTCCCATAGTGTCTTGGCCCTGAGGAACACTAGGAAGTAGGCATTGATGAGGTAGAGCACTCAAGAAAAAGCTAGCTTATGGCTGGAAGTATGGTGGGTGTCTACCTCTTTCTATGGCATTGATGCCTTGAGTGCAGCTAGTGGCCAGGGTGCCCCTTGTCCTTTGCTGCTGCTCTTCTCCTTACATAGGGAGGTCTTTGATATCTCCTTCACAAGCAGTGGTACTATCAATTTGCTCAAAATAGTTTGTTTCATTAATGCAGGGGTAGGCAACCTGCGGCCCGTGGGCCGGATGCGGCCCAGCAAGGTCTTGGGACCGGCCCCAGCCCGGTCCTGCCGCTGATTGCCGCCGGGGCCTTTGGCCTCTCGCGTGAGGGTGTGGGGCCTTTGGCCTATCAGGAGGAGACGGGCAAAGGGGGACAAGCGGCAGGCAAGGGGGTCAAGCAGCGGGCAAGGGGGGCTATTGTCTATAGAAACCTCTGAAACATGCATTTATATTAACCTTTTTTTTAAAAATCAGCAATTTTTTTTGCGTGTCCTCCATTTTTAATAAAAAAAGTGTCCTCCATTTGAAATTTTGTCCTACATTTGTCCCGGTTTATTTATTTATTTATTTATTTATTACAAATTTATTTAATTATTTATTTTTTGGCTTCGGCCCCCCAGTTGTCTGAGGGACAGCAACCCGGCCCCCGGCTCAGAAAGGTTGCCTATGCCTGCATTAATGGTTTAAAGCTATAGGATTATGGCCATGCTTTACATTGCTACAGTACACCATGATTTTTTATCAGAACAAAGTCAGCTGCTTAGAACTCTTTACTTCTGTTGGGTAGTTGTGTCTGATATTTTTTCCTTCAATAAAAAAGTTATAAAGAAAGATGCATGAGGTCCACATGTCAAGTGAGAATTTCCAAGTGAGTTTCTGATACTTGAACAAAAGCAACAATCTAGTGGGATGATAGGAGAGCAAGTTTTATTTGTAGGAACGTTTTGTAGACTTTCATTTAATGAATTGGGCTCCAGCCCATGAAAGTTTGTTCTAAATTTAATAAAACAAGGTAAAACAGATCTTAAGTGAGTCTGTTGAAGATTATATGGTAGGCTTCACCACACTTTTAAATCCCTCATTAAATGTAACTAATCATTTGTAGTATTCATTTATAATTGAACTAAGCATATCTTCTCTGAGTCTTAAAACAGTACAACACTTCCCATTAGGGATTGGGGGCATGCAGTTCTCTAGATGGTGGGCTGAAACTCCCATCACCCATAGCTGACATAATCAACTGTGAGGGCTGATGGGAGTTGCAGTTGAACAACATCTTGAGGTGAACACATTCTCAATCCTGCTTTATATAAATAACATCTTCATTTTACAACTGTAGTACGTTTACCTTACAATAAAGAAATACTACTGTTGGGTCTGAACAGATTGCTCTTTTCCCCCCCTGTTTTTCTTCTGGCAGGATATAATTTCAGTTCACTATCATCTGATCCCATCACCAATAAAAAGTAAGAATGGCAGCAAAGAAAAAGAGAAAGATGCAGACAAAGAGAAAGATGCAAAGGAGGAATTTATTGAAGCTTTACGAGACCTGAAGATTCAGTGGATGACGAAGTACGTTTCTCTGTTTCTCCTAATTTTAAATCCCATCCTTCAAAGGACTGATATATTAATACAATTTTCCCACTGCCTCTCACCCAGAATCTGCTCATTCAGCATATGCATTGACACTATATCTCTTATAGGCTTGATACCAGTGACATGTATAATGAATTGAAAGAGGCTTTCGCTAATCATCTCCCCTTGTATGTTGCACGACTTCATCAGTTGGACTCTGAAAAGGTATGATCCATTTCTTTTAAAAGACCTTAAGAATACTCAGTAGTCAATTTCTGCCTTTTAATCTAGTGCTCTGGGCAGTTTAGAATTATGAGTTGGGAAGCCTGATACTTTGTTTAGGATATCAGTACATACCCAGTTTAATTATTTGTGGGCAAAAACCCCCAAAAAACCCAAATCAAAAAAATTGGAGGATGATTTGATGACATATTTTCTCCAAAGTGATTTTATTGAATCTTGAAAGAGGTAAAAGCCATAAATCATAACCCTAGTTAGGCATTCTGAATGTAGGCTGGATAAACATATGGTGGAAGAGAAGCATCATAGGCCTGTGTTTACATTTCTTTCTTTTAGTGAGCAATATTCTGAAGAGGACAGTCTCTTCTATGTGTGAAAAATCAAGATTCTCCCATCATGTATGGAGTCTTTCATGGATGAGGAATGGGCTTTTATTATCCTAAATTAAGATCAACAGAGCTTTCTGAAGACTCCTAGGAATTGTGGCCCAACATATTTGGAGGTGCCAGATGGGGCAGGGGAAGGCTGATTTATACATCATTCTGTATTAAGAGTGCCTGCTAACTTGTCACCTGACATAGGAAATCATAGTAGTAGCCAGTTGTTAATTAGGGCTCTATACGATAGCATATAGGCTTATATGGTATCCAGTGCATAGTTTAATAACTGCTTCAGGTGTCATCATTTTCATTTTTTTTTTCCTATTTCAAAGCATGGCTTTTGGCTACCATATGGCAACAGAGCCTGTGTTTTTCACACCTTCCTATTTCTTCCGTTTGCTCTCAACTCAATATACTTACTGCCTCATGTTTTAAGAATCCAACCCAGATTTCCTTTATTAAAAACTGATTTAAAAATTCTTTCAGTGACTCAGTGATCTGTGATTTCACTGGTGTGGGTAGTTTTTCCACTGGGACAGGTTGCAAGGACTGAATGCATGCTTACTACAGTCAGTTTTGTCACCTAGTGGCTATTGTCCTAGTGACAAGCTTGATCGTACTAAGGACCGTTACAGACAGGCATAAAGTACGGACTGGGTCCGTATTAGGGTTAGAAAGGGGCGTCACTTCCGGATGCCCCTAACCCTAATACGGACCGAGTCCGTACAAAATGGCGGCACCCGTTCCACACGGGGGCTGCCATCTTTACATAGCGGACGCGCTGCGTCCACACGTCGCGCGGTGCATATGATGCTGTGAGTGCGCCATTGGCACCTCGCGGCATATCCGTACCATGGAAAGAAGCGCCATTTTGGGGCTTCTTTTTGCTCCATGAGGGAGCTGTGCGGTTTGGCTGCTGCGGCTCCCTCACGGAGCAACCGGCAGCGGCGCGAGACTGCCCCTTCTGGGCGGTCTGTAAAGCGCCATAGTTTGGCTCATCTTTGGACAATAGATCCACATTCTGCCTCCAAGCCTGTGTTTAGGCTGGTGTAACCTGTCAGAACTTACAAACCCTGGATGTGGCCTTCATTCACCTTCAGTGACTTCCAGACCATAAATCAGATGCTATCCTTCACATGTCAAGATAGGTAATATTCACTGCTGCTCAAGTCTTTTGGAAGCTAAGATAGATACTTCCACAAGTGTCCCTCCTTTTATAATAAATTAAATAATAATTTGCTTCTCTTTTGTGACAGCCCAAAATCACATTAACTACTGAAAAGCCAGACCTGATGTTCATTCTTCAATAATGTGGGACAGGAGTTCTGGCCTTGGGTTATATGTCTGTTACCGAAACACTGTCAAAGACAACTGAATGCATATATTAGCCTACTGAATTGAAATAACAGCTTCGTTTGTTTGTTTCATCCAGGAACGAATGAAAAGACTGAATGAAGTTATTGAGGCTGCCAATACAGTTATCTCACATATAGATCAAACAGCCCTTGCAATTTATCTTGCTATGAAGACTGATCCCAGGCCAGATGCTGCTACTATAAAAAAGTACCTAACCAGTAAATACTTTTTTTCTTGCATCTTATTTCTGCAACTTTCCTAAGGTGGTTCCTTCTTGAAGGTTAATAATTCAAGTTATAGTCATGATATGATAGTATTCAGCTTTGTGTTGTTTCATGGCCACTGTATATAAATGCATTCACATTCACAAACATTTTCAATTCATGCATTGATTCAAAGCTTTTGTCCTATATTGGAGGCTGAAATGGATAACACTGGGATTTTTCATTAAAAATTGGTGAAAAGTTAAAAATGTGAGCTTAGCATAATTCTCTCAACACTCAAGCTTTCTTTCATAAAAACATTAAACTTATATCATTTTGGACTAATGCATTGTAATCATTTTCAGATGTTAGGGCTTTTGCAAATGTGCTCACATTTGCAGTGAATTGAAATAAATAATTGAAAAAAATGTACATGCACATTCATTATGGGTTGGATTCAGTGGCACCAGTTCCCTACTTTCCTCACCTCCTGTTTGCAAAAAATATTAGGGGACATTCCTGCTTTGTGTCCCCTCAAAATTTAACTCCAGAGGACTTTGAAACCCTCAAATAAATGTGTGGGCAGTACAGAGGGCTTCCAGGAAGTGGTAGAGGTGGGCAATGGTAAAACCCCATTGCAGTGGGACTTTCAGCTGATAGAACTGATTTTCAAACTTTGGTTTTCGGGGTATTTTTACTTCAGCTCCCAGAGGTATCAGCCAGCTTGGCCAACAGTCAAGAAGCTTGGGAGCTGAAGTCCAAAACATCTGGAGGATCAAAGTTTGGGAACAACTGTATTAGAAGACAGCAGTTTTGCTCTCTGACCTCAAAGCCTACTCTAGATGTTTGCTTCCTGAAGAAATTTTCAGATGGTATGGATGGATGGTGGCAGGGCTGGGGGAGCAGGATACATTGCATTGAAGTACTTGTTCTAGCACAATATTTGGCTATAACCTGATAATTTTCAGCTCACTGTTGAGAACCTCTTAGAAAAGCTGCAGTTTGTCACTGTAAATGCAGTGATCTTGTTGTTTATTTCCCACTTAGCGAGATGGAAAAGCAAAAATCTACACTAGTAGATGCTCTCTGTCGGAAAGGAAGTGCATTGGCAGACCAGCTTCTGCAGGTGCAGAGCCAAGAAGGGGCTGTATCAAGTGATGCTGAATGTAAGGATGACAGCCAGGAGAGTAGTCTTAATGCTCTTATGGAGACTTTCTGGGAAACGACGAAGTGGACTGACCTGTCTGACCTCAAGGTATTTGGGGTTGGGAGGAATGTTAAAGTTTATTGAAATTGAAGAGAGAGCTTCAACCTGATTTTTACCTGGTTTCAACTGGGGGGGGGGGGGGGGGGGGAGGTGATGATGTTTTTGTTGTTTGTCCTACTATTTCTATCTTGCCTTTTCCCCAGTTCACAACTCAAAACAGCTTACAGCAAATTAAAAAACATATTGTTAAAAATTCACAAAATAGAAAAGGTAAAAACAGGTGATGTGATGAAAAAGTTAAAACAAGATGAAAACATACGTAATTAAACATGCATATGCATGTACACCAGCATAATAACCAGCAAGATCCGGTGCCATATTTAGGTGAGACGGTTGAAACAGAAAAGTTTCTTTCTATAATAATAAAGGGAGGGTGCCAGTCTAACTTCTCTGGAAAGGGAGTTCCAGAGCCTAGTGTCCACCACTGAAAAGGCACCACGTGTTGTAGTCAGTTATTAACAAATTGGCTGACTTTCTATAGTCAGTTCATTAATTTATTGGCAGCACCTAAACTTAACTTGCTAAAAAATCTTTCATTCTCACCTTTTTTACCGATTTGGAATATGATGTGTTCTTTATTTGTTTCTGTGTCTGGAAGTGATAATGATGCAATTGTGCTTAAGCACCAATCTGCAAATAAAAATGTAGATTATGAATCCTGGCATAGCATTTAGCAATTTGAAACATACTGAGTGGTTTGGTCACCCCCTGAGCAATCTACTTTACCTTGTTCTATTATCTGAAGTACTAGTTTTTGCCAATTTTTCATATTTCTGATGTAGATAATACAAAAACGTACAATCCAGTATGCAATATTAATAATGTATTTATAATCTGAAGTGCCTAAAGAATACAGGAGTTAACCTTACAGTTTTAAACATTCATGAGGAATCTGAACAATGGGCAGCTTTTTTGTCTGTCATCAGCATATTGTTTCTCCATTTTTTGCAAAGCACAGTTTGCATGTCCTACTGTGATTCAGCTTATCACCAAACAGCACAAAAATTGCTTCCCTTCTCTTGTCTTGTCTTGTATTGTTTTTCAGAGCAGGGACCTGTCCTTTTAGTCTCTGTACAGTACATCTCATTGTGATGACTGCTATTTGCCTTCAAGTCATTTCTGACTGATGGCGACCCTAAGATGAATCTGTCATGGGGTTTTCTCAGCAGGTTTCTTCATAGGGGGTTGCTGTTGCCATCTTGCAAGGCTGAGAGTGTGACTTCCCAAGGTCACTCAGTGGGTTTACATAGCCAAGCTGGGATTCGAACCCAGGTCTCTAGGATCATAGTCCAATGCTCCAACCAATTGATTATGATGATGATAATAATAAGTCTATGAAAGTAATTTTGTAAAATATTTAGAATCATACTGCTGAGAGGAGTCCAGTACTAACACTTTCTTCAGTGGTATTATTGAATGATCAGCATAGTGTTACAGCAACAACTCTCAACAACACACAGCATCCCCACTGTGAAAGAAGTTCTGTGCTTGTAGTTCTTGTACTGCTTCTGCCAAGTCTAAAAAAAATTAGGCAGGTAAGCGTTGCAGCCTTAAGAAGAACATTCATAAACTGAATCCTTTCTTTTCCACCTTGTGCAGGTTTTACCATTTGCCTATAAGCATGCACTGGTAAATAAAATGTATGGCAGAGGTCTCAAATTTGCAACAAAACTTGCAGAAGAGAAACCCACCAAAGAAAACTTGAAGAATTGTATACAGGTAGGTAGTCATTGTTACACATTCCAGGAACAATGCTGTGTGCAGATTTCAGTAACATGTTAGGGACTTCAAAACTACATTTCACATATTTGTATAGGACCACCAAAGCTACAGTGAATCAGATGTATATGCTTATTTCTTGCTTATACTGTTGATTAGAATTCCACTTTTTAGTGGATCTTGACTTAATAGCACAAGTTGTTAAAATGAAAGAATCTAATTTTTGCCAATAACTTTTATTGTTTTGTTTTTTTAGTTAATGAAGTTACTTGGATGGACTCACTGTGTATCTTTCACTGAAAATTGGCTTCCTGTCATGTATCCACCTGATTATTGTGTGTTTTGAAATACCTGCTGTCGTATAAATTTGAGATGTTGTTACACTGACTGGATATAAAAATGTGATCTTACTGGAATGCATGTTTTCATCCATTATTGAATGTTTTGATTGTGTGTATTAATCGGAGGAGATGGGATTACAATACGTGCGTGCTAGATTGGCTCCTGTCATCAGGGTGTCTCAATAGATTGACACGCAGTTCCCCAGGGTAGTCCCTGGTGATCCAAGAAATGAAATGAAAATCTACGAACAAAACCGTTGTATAACATCACATTGCTGGCAATGGGTGTTTTGGAATGGCCAGCACCAAGCATTAGGAAATGGAAGTGGGAAAACGTCTTGCATGTGTATGTGGTTCCTAACTGTTTGTAATTTTAACCACAAGCCTGTATAAGCTGTTCTTTTTACAATAAGCAGGATTTTAATGTGTTTAACCATAAGTTTTCAATTGTATATGAAGGCCTTAAGAATGAAGCTACATCAAAAGTAGCTAAAACCTTATTTATTAGACTTAACATTAATGGAACTTAATTACCAGTACCACTTGCAAGAGTTTACATTTTGAATTTTTTAAAAAAAATAATAATAAAAGTTTCACACTCTCACTGCAAATGTATTCTGAATTGCTGGTGCAAAGGTGCTCTTCAATATCTTCAACTTGGAGATACTCTCAATTATCCATGCGATACAGAGTATCAGGGTAAACTGATACATGTATAAAGTGTTAGACAGTAAACACTTAATCAGGTATTGTAAAACTTATACATACATGTTAATAATGTTTGAAAAAATGTAAAACTGCAGAATAAATGTGCAAATTTCAGTATCAAAAATCTGAGCACTCAGTGGTTTAATTTTGTTAAAATAATAAAGCAAGTAACAAAGCTGAGACCTGTCCTACTTTCTCAAGAGTACATAAAGGAGGCATTAACTTTTACTGTTAAATTTTGAGAAAATTGAGAGGAAACCATTAGTTGCATATGTGACTTCATGGAGGCCAAATAAAAATGTTATATTTGTAGCAGTGTAGAAATTACGTTGGTGAAAGAATTTAGTTCATATGCCATTTGTGGAGTAGTCGGCGGTTCAATAATAGCTTGAGGGCTTTTTAAAAAAAGTAGTTAGAACATATTATATAGATGGTCACAGATCTGCCATACTGTGCTTTGTATGCACATTCATGCACTTGAGTAAAAATTTCCTTATGCCTAATCAGCTCTGTTTGCAGGCTGATTGTTTTATTCTGAAAAAAAAAAATACAGGTTCTCCATGATCATGAATGAGTTTACCCATTTAACCCTGTTGGAGGATTTCACACATTCATGACACAGTCTGAAATTATGTGTTAGTATCTTGACTAATTACCTTATAGCCCCTTGATGTTAATAGGGTGGGTTTCTTTATTGTCATGGGAACTCACTGTAGAATTAAAAATAGTAATCTCCCTTCTGTTTCTAGGAGCAGGGTGTGGCTAGAGCAACAGCAGTGGGGTGAAAGATTTCATGCCCTATAATTTTATGAGAAAATGGGAGGAGGGTGCTAATAGAATGTGGTTATCATTGTATTAGTTAAGAAGAGGCACATGCCTGTGTGATCGTCTGGCTAAAAGACTGCATGAGCGATGGGTTGGATGAGTATTGGCCGGTAGAATCTGCTCATTGGACACCTGTTGCACACCTGATTTTGGGGAAAGTTTTAATGTTCTTCATCCCCTCATTCCTTGAAGAGGGGAAGTTTACCACAAGGTTACAGTGTTCCAGATCTTAACAAAACAGAGACTGTTAATGTCTAAAATGACCACTCAATCAAAACTTTTAGGCTGCTACTCGTTCAGGATTCTGACACTCTTCCAGATCTTAATTTTCTCGAATTGTACCTTTGAACAATTTGACGTTTGACTCTGGAAATTCTGCCAGTTGTGTGACATTAAATATATTGCTGACTTTGTCCAAAAAGTCATAATCTGTGCTGAATCTGAATTTGTTTGCCCATAACAAGACTGTCCCAGGCTGACACAAGTAGCCTATTGTCTCTAGAAGAGTATCCAAAGCTGTGTGGTGATACACAACATCTGTGGCCACAATGAAATCGTAACGATGAGTTGCTTTAGGGAAGTCTTCATTGAGATTCTCTCCCCAAACCAGCTTTCTTACTTCAGGCTTGTGAACATTCATATTCTGTGTGTTCTTTGAAATATTGTACTCCAGGTTTTGAAGTACCTCAGGCAAGTCAGTAGCAGTAACAAAAGCACCTGAAAGAGAACAAAAGAGCTTTTACTCTTTGTAGTCTGCCTTGATAAGAACATGGTGCTCTGTTTGGTTATCATTTCCATATTGCTGTCTTTACTCTAATTAGTAGATGCTTAGGGTCTCTGCCCATTGCAGATGGAAGCAGCCTCTTGTAAGAGTTATTCTTTAAATTAAACTATTGTAGGATAAAATTATGCTAAGTGTTCTCTGATTTAATTTAGAATAGTAATTCACTTATTTTTTTAAAAAAAATTCATGTTCTTTTAAGGCAAAATACTGCAAGCCTGGGCAGCTGGCATTTTTGTGTCTGTGTAAACCTATATTGGCTTCAGTGTTGGATTAGAACTCTGAGACCAGGATTTGAATCCCTGCTCAGCCATGGATACCCAAATGAGTTGCTAACTTTGGGCAAGGTATACAAATTATACCTTGGGCAAATTATATATGTGGTGCCTCAAGTAGTTAAGATGCTGACTATGTTGATTACAAGATCGACAGGTTGGCAGTTTGAGGCCCGGGTGCCACATGATGGGGTGAGCTCCCATCATTAGTCCCAGCTTCAGCCAACCTAGTGGTTCAAAGCATGTAAATGCAAGTAGATAAATAGGTACCACTCCAGTGGGAAGTTAAACAGCGTTCTGTGCTGTCATGCTGGCCACATGACCCACAAAGTAATCTTTGACAACGCTGGCTCTTCGGTTTAGTAACGGAGATGAGTACAGTCAATATGGTCGGACATGACTTGACAACCTTGTCAATGGGAAATACTTTTATCTTTATATTTTCTCAGCCTAAGAGGAAGGCAGTGATAATCTCTGAATAAATTGCCAAGAAAACCCAGTGATAGGGTTAACTTGAAGGCACAGAAGAAACAAAATAATCTTTTAAGTGGTTTTATTTAAGAAGAGTAAAATAGGTTCTTGTTTCAACAGCAACTTGAAGTTGACAAAGCTGCATGTATCTGGGAGTTCAAGGTCTCCTTTGGACTGCCCCATACTCACTCAGTGTAGTCACAGACAAATGAGATATCAAATTAAATCTCAGAACAAATAAGTTTTCAGGGGGGAAAATGTGTGTTTGTCCACCTAAGTCTGAATCAAACATTGTTGTCAAAATAGGGAATGGAGAGAGAAGCTAAACCAAATGTAGACTAATGTTTTGACTCCCCCTGATTATAAATCAGCAATCCTTAGCCATTGACTCAGCTGTTCAGAAGATATGTGATTCCCGCTAAGAAACTGAAAGGTTAGATGATGGCTAAACAATTATAGTAGCTGGCCAGAGCTGGAAGCAGACAGCACTGCCAAATGTTAAGAGTGAATGAATGTATATGGGATTGTATTGTATTGTATTGCCTTGAGTTCTGAGCATAGCTGAGAGTGTATACACATACACACAAATTACCAACCTAGTATACTCGCTACAATGGACACCAGACCTGTTCCAGCTCCAATTTCAAGTATCTTCTTATCTCTGAGGTTGATTTCTTGTTGATTTGATTCCAGGTACTGACACAAAGCAAGAGCCTAAAATAATCAATCAATAATGTTAAGATTTTAATTTATAATTAAACTTCCATATTGAGTTCTGATGAGACACATGGAACCTCATGCCCATTCTTTCTAATGTGCACACCTATTTGTACATTTTACGTTTGCATTTCCTATTGTTCCTATTTTTTTGGTTTTGTGCACTTTGGGCTGTTTACAGTTTAAAATAGGTGCATAAAGTTGTGCACACTTTTCCCCCTGAAACTGCCTCATATGGGTGGATGGTCAAGGTGAGGGGTGCAACAAGTTTCAACACATGAAAGTGTTACTTTCATCAAGCCTTTTGAATGCAACAGAAATCTCCATCCCAAGCTGTAGAATGTAAGAAAAGTCTAATTCATACCCATTTGGACCGATTTCTTCCTAGCAATCCTTTAAAAAAAACACACACCAGTTATCCAGGACTAACAGCTTATTCGTTTAAGCATGACTAGCTATTGCAACCCAAGAAATGTTCAAAAATCAAGATATTTAAAATGCATTTGTTTTCAGAAGGGGCGATCGGAAGTGCTTCACAAGAAAAAAAATACTTTGCCAAAACAGGACACACCAGAAAGCACTTTATTAATCTTGTTTTTCTGGTGCTGTTTGGCCCTAAAGATCTCGATTCCCGGGACTTACTTTTTTGTTTTATTTTGTTCTGTTCTGTGTTTTCCTGGCCAAAAAAGGGGATGAATTGCCTCTCCTTGTAGAACTCTTTTCATCTTTTGAATTGGGGGTGAGCAACTGCAAACACGGCAGAGGCCATTATTCCTTCCACAGCAGCACATTTCAGCACACATGAAGTGATGTGATGTCATTTCTGGCCACTATTTTGGCTAATTTCCAGGCAATTCTCTCCCCCCCTCCCCAATTTTGGGGAGATTTGTGAGGATAGGGGAGCAAACTGTTGTCTTTTTATGCAGTTTGGGGAGATTTTGGGGTGGTTTGTGATCTAAACAGCTGTATGTAGAAACAGCCCTGTTTGTGGAAAAAGGATCTGGCACTCTGAGCTTAATACATTTACTCTTCACACAGTCTTAAGAAAATGGCTGTTGTTGGATGAATTAAATTAACATTTCTTAGAAGAATGGGAAATCCTCAGACATATGGGTAGGGCATTAAATAGGTGAAAGAGAAATATTGTATTGCTGCTTCACTTACAATATGATGAGTATGTCATCTAACAGTAGGTAACACAATGCTACTCATATTAGTTAGGGATGTGCTGCTCCATGCCTAGCCTCAAAAGGGATAAGTAACTTGTTAGCACAAGGAGGCCTGAACAAACTTTTCTGTATTAATGCAATGTAGAAGAAGCTTTTGGAGAAATTGGGATATCCAGGGGCAGATGCACTCTAGGCACACTATTCAAATTTCAGCTTGTATGAAATGAGTTGCTGAGTTCACTCTGGAAAATACATATAGAAATGAAGCTGCCTTTTCAGTTTGCATGATCATCCTTGGATGTAGTTGAGGAGGGGCAGAATATGTGATGGTCAGTGCACAGAGTGTAGAGGGAAAGAGAAGAAGGGGATGGGGATCCTTGGCTCTGGCAAATGCCCCCAAATTATTTTAATGCTTTGAGTGAGAGGTCAACATGGCAATGACCATGAGGGGAAAGATATATGAAGATAAATTAATTGACAGAGCCAGTCTCTTTCCCGAGAAGAAATTAATCCTGATGGGATGGTTCACTTGGTTTCTCTGTTATCAAAAGGTACAGCCTATGCAGGCACATAACTTTTAAGAATTAAAGCTTATATTTCAATGACCAATGCAGCATATAATGCAAGATTCAAGCCCTCCAGATGATGTTGGACTGTAGCTCCTATCAACCCTAACTAACCTTGCCAAGGTGAGAAATATTGGCAGCATTATTCCAAAAACATCTGGATGTCAGGTATCCCCAGGCCTGCCATGGTGTAGCTATTGCCAAGAACCTGTTTAGCAACTATGTATGGTCCATAAAACATGATAAAGGCAGGCACCCCTACAGCAACTGTATATTTTTGTGGGATGTATGTGGGTGCAAAGAGTTCAGAGGATTAGATGAGAATAGACTGCACAAAATAACTCCTGGTTAGTTACTTACACCAGGCCATACTACGGCTCCGAGGCTTTCGATGGATTCATGAATGATGATCTGGTGGCCAGCGTAACAATAATGTTCTTTGTCAAAGTAATAAGAGGCCCTTGGAACCCATTTCTGCAATATTTGGAACACACGTGGCCCTGTAGGAGAGATGGTAAACAAGTCATCTAGTGAATGGAAGAATTCTTTAACTGTCAATGTTTTTTTAAAATGTGCCAAAAATAACTACATCAGAAATGCTTACTCAGAAGAGGGTCCCCTTCAATTCACTGAGGATTAACCCCAGGTAAGTGGATATCAGATTGTAGCAAAACGGTTATTTTTAAATAAATAGGATTAGGGAATTAACTTTGATTTAGCAATTCTATCCACAGTTGTCAGCATGCATTAGCTGAGATTCTAAATCCCATAAGGTTTTTACAAACAACTATTTAAAATATATAATTACCATGGTGAAAGGGGCTAAACGTTCCCACTTTACATCTTAATTCATGCAATTACAAATCAGCTTTTTAAACTTTTTTGGGGTGGGGTGTCAAGTCAGGCTACTTTAAAACAAATATTTTAGAATGAAGTTTGCAGGTGTGTCTGCAAAGGAATCCTGTAGCACCTTTGAGACTAACTGTGTGAAAGAAGTTGTAGCACAAGCTTTTGGAGATTTAGATCCAAAACACACAGCAGAAATAACCCAGTTTGAAGCGGCATTAATTGCCCTGGCTCAACGCTAGAGAATCCTAGGAACTGTAGTTTATTGTGGCACCAGAGCTGTCTGACAGAGAAGGCTAAATCTCTCATAAAACTACAGTTCCCAGAATTCCCTAGTATTGAGCCAAGGCAGGTAAAGTGTTCTCAAACTTGATTACTTTTGCAGTGTGTTTTAGAACTTTGTCTACCTCCTTGTGCATCTGAGGAAGTAAACCAAGTCTACGAAAGCATCTGCTACAACTTCTTTTGCACAGTTAGTCTCAAAGGTATTATAAAATCCCGTTGCACACTGACAATACAGACTAACACAGCTGTATCTCTGAATTATACCCCTTTGTAGACATATGTATACATGTTTCAAAGGGCTACCTGATTCAGATGCTAGAGAATAGTTGCTGTCCTCAAATTCAGGTTTATCTTCAAGCAGTTTTTCCTTTTCCATTATTCTTTGTGCTCGCTCAAGGATCAACTGGTGCTGTGTAGAAATCATACCAGGAATACTGTAGAAGGAACAATGAAACTATAAGGTGGTTCCCTGTGTATTTGAACAGCAGTCTATCATTCTTTTATCTGTTGTATGTCTTTGTTTACCCTTTGTGGAAAATACCAGGCAAGATCCAATGTCAGAATCCAAGAGAAGTAGGAAAGGCAATTTCTGATCATCACAACTACCATCTGCTGTCCACTGCAAATATATTCCAGATAAAGAGGAAGAAAGTTCCACTGGATTTAGACCACAGATGTTGAACGCCAGTGACAAAATGTCGATTGCCTCCAGGAGAAAAACAAACCATCTTGCGCTAAGACCTTTGCAGTGAAATCCTTTAGAGATGGTAAGTTCTGTTCATTTATTACACCCATATTTTTCTGTTTTTCTCAAAAGCCCTTTGTAAGCTCACAATGTTTTCTGTGAGCCACCTTGATTCCCAGTCTTGGGGAATGACATGATTGATTGATTGATAAAGATGAGTGATGTGTTTAAATTCATATGAGGTGGTCTGACCAATGCTGAAACCAACACTGAGATCTCTGACCATTATACTATGCTGCCAAATACGTGTTTTTGGAAAGTGTACCCTCTCTTTGATTATTATAATTGCACTCGATGTGCTTCTGGTGAGTAGATGGTTGCAGAAATAGCATTGGTCTGTGACCTGCTTTTGGACAGAGTATCCCTTTTCCATGCAGCTTCCCTGGGTGAGTCTTGTCTTGTCAACTGTACTAACAGTTTGATTGTAGATTTGTCTGCTCTATATGTATGTTTAAGTTTCTCTTTTATGTAATATAGACAGAAATTTAGGGTAGCTTCCAATATTATTTTCAATGACCAGTGATGAGGAAAATGTAGTTCTACACTATCAAGGCAGGAATTTTTTGAAGTAAAAAATCAAGGTGCAGAGCACACTCCACACCGTGGTGGGAATGTGTATGACCCTTCAATGTCCCATCAAAAGCAAAGCTGTTCCCAATCCCTAGCAGTTATTCCCTCCTGCCATTTTATAAGATTTTTCTTTGCATGCCTGTGTTTCACAGGAATATAATGGGAAACACAACACCTTCCTGTTTTTGTATTTCCAAACCACATGAATGACAATGTTTGTCAACAATTTAAGAGCAGGGTGTACACCAATGGTTGGAATCATGCCACACTTCAGATATTGCTGAACTCTTAAGTCCTAGCAGCAGCGATGATTGCTGGGAGTTGCAACCACACATTGCCACCTCAGCTACAAATATTAAAAATAAATTAAAGAGACCATTGAGAGCCATTATTACTTCTGTGGAGGGTGGTAAAGAAGTTAATAGTAGCCATATGGACACAATTTAGATCAGACACAATGTGGGAAGAGAGTTGATTCCCATCCATCCACCCACCTACCCATCTCTTCTCTCTGAAAAATACAGAACTTATGGGCAGGATAAGTAAGAACCTGTAGTCTGTAGGATTTGTATTCTAGAGAAATCTTCAGTTAACAGCAATGAGGAATTCTTCCCACCACTACCTTATTTTGCTCTAGACCGTAGCAGTATAAGAAAGGGTTAAATTTCTGTTACACCACTTGCTCTGAGTCCCATAATAATCATATTTGCCACATTTGTACAAGCTCTTCACAGTCCATTTATTCTCATCATCCTAAATAATTCAGTGTCATCAACAAACCTGCCCCCCTCATGACTCACTCCTAATACCAAGTTGTTCATTTAAAAAAGGTGTAAAAACACATTTGTTATGTGCCTTTAAGTTTTACCCTCAGTTTATCCATGGGTCAGATCAAAATCCATAATTTTGGCCCCAAAACCTGCCTTCAAGTTAAACATGAAGTCAACTTATAGTTGAGTATACGGTAAATCCATCCATCTGGCATGCGGTCTTCGTCTCTTTCTACTACCCTCAACCTTTCCCAGCATTAATGTCTCTTCTAATGAGTCATGCCTTGGCCAAAGTATGACAGCCTCAATTTGATCATCTTGGCTTCTAGGGATATTTACTGTTTGTCTTTTTGCTCAGCACTCTTCTCCAGCACCACATCTCAAATGATTTGATTTCCCTTTTTATCTACTTTTTTCACTGTCCAGTTCTCACAACCATACATAGTGATGGGGAATACCATGTCTTGGATGATTCTAACTTTAGTACTCAGTAGTATATCTTTGCTCTTTAATATCTTCTCTAGTTCTTTCCTCGCTGCAACTAGGGTACAGTGGGACCTCAGTATCCATGGACTTGCTATCCAAGGACAGGGGTTTACCTTTGCCTCCCTCTGAACATGAGTATGTGACTTATCTAAGACCATCCAGTGGGTTTCTGTGGCTCAGGGGGGAGTCAAACCCTGGTCTCCCAGTGGCCTAGTCCAGCACTCAAACCACAAGACCACACTAGCTCTCTACCTTTTACTACATTGTCTTAATTCCAATGAGCTCAAAGCGGTCCTCTCTGTTTTCACACCAATCCTATGAGGTAGGCTAAGCTAAAAGAGAACAATTGGCCCATGATAAGCCATAGAGTGCCATTGCGCAGTGAGGACATGATCATGGATTTTCCCAGGTCCCAGTCCATAACTCT
Source organism: Sceloporus undulatus (assembly GCF_019175285.1). NCBI lineage: Eukaryota > Metazoa > Chordata > Lepidosauria > Squamata > Phrynosomatidae > Sceloporus > Sceloporus undulatus. The sequence continues at coordinate 111,874,715 of NC_056524.1, read as the reverse complement.
AACCACACCTAAACTTGGCCAATTTTTTAAAAAGGAAAACACTATGTTGTGCACCAAGTTTCCTCTACCCATATTTTTTTTTGCAGAAACAAAGTTTTACTATTTACATAAGGAAGTCTATATTTAAAGTAACTCTTTACATTTCTAGAATATTTACATGATTCCAGGATACTGAGTGATGAACAAAAATTACAAAGGCCATCAAAGAATGATATCCAGTCACCTTGAATCTCATTCATACAGTGACCACTAGATGTCCTCAAAAGCTTATCTCACAACAAAAACTGGTCTTTTCTCATACGGCAAAGGACTATTTTTTTGCTACAAAAGACTGTGTAACAAATCTGTTCCTCTGGTATAAACACCCAAGCTGCTTCCATAATGCCTTACATTCCTTACTACTATAATCACTCCCCAGACTGGACAAAGAAAAGTTTTAATGTTTTGTTTTGTTTTATGAAGGATATTTTTCTTCTTTCGTTCTGCATTTTGCAAAGAGAAGTTTCTAATTTGTTCGAATTAATTGCATTCTGTTCAAGTGTAACCCACTGAAGAACTTCGCAGCAGAGACCTGAAGGCAAGAAGAGATAAGTTGTTCACTGATTCCAGGAACTGAAAAATATTTAGTCAAAACTGCCATGTATGTCAAGGATAAAAGGACAAGACAAGAAAGCATCCTCTCAGTTGCCCATGAACATTACACAGGAAAGAAAACACAAGGCAGATTGTGGGCACAATGTGCTGGGAAGTCCTTCTGGTAAGCCATGCTGAAATGATGAGGAGCTACAGAAGAGGACTTTCAAGGGGGTTGATACAGGCAGAGTGCCCAGGGCACCGTGCCCAAAACTCACCAGTCCTGAAATTCAGTCTCTCTTATTTATTTTTTCTTTTCCGTCATGTGCATGTGAACCCGTGAGCGCACTCAGCTTTTCTTTGCCCTTTGGACATTTTATATTTTCCTAGTCCTGGGCCCATTTTGATGAGAATCTTCCCTTTCCCCTCAATCTTTTTAGAGGACTCTCTCAGAAAAATCTCCCTTTGAATTTAAGATGACTGGCGGTGAGAGATTACGCTCCTGGTCTGCTTCCCATCTTGCTTGACCTAACAACCACCTGTTGTGCCCCTTTCCAAGATACATATTAAAAATAAACATGAAGTCTAAAATGCCCCATCACATCCCTTACGTCTCTCTCAGCTCATTCACTTGTCCCTTTGCTAGTGACCATGCCCCAAGAAAGGCTAGCATTATCATTTACCTGGAAAGCGAATCAATCCAGACTGCCAAGGAGCCAGATCCTAAGCCTGTGGGATTTCTGAGCAGCCAGCTTGGTGTCTTTTTATAGTGAAGGTGTGCTAGCAAATTTTAACTGTGGGATGGGAACAGGGAAAGAGGGGCGGGTTTCAAACCATTTAGGGATTTAAAGTGGAGGGGGGGAACCCTATCAAACTAGAGAGGGTTCTAGCTGAGATTCCCACGCTGCATGCAAATTAGTGAGAATAACTTAAATTACCTTAATTCTGATATTTTAAATTGAACAAGCAAATAAAAACTGTCTTGCAATTAAAAAAAGCACACCCTTAACTTGTAATGTGCGTACTAGAGGGGAATTTAAATCCATAGCAAAATTAACAGCCAGTAGCAGTGCAGTGAGAGCCAGCATACTGTAGTGGTTTGAGAATCAGACAACGACTTTGGAGACCAGGGTTCAAGTTCCCTTCAGCCATGAAAACTCACTGGGTGACCTTAGATGAGTCACACACTCTCAGCCCCAGAAAACCCTGTGATAAGTTCATCTTAGGGCAGCTGTAACATGAACGTATACAACAGCAACAGTGCAACAAACTCACATTATTGTAAATAGAGCTTGTATATTCCATCATACTATTTGCTGCTAATAGACTTACCTGCACAGATGTATAACTTTAAGTGTATGGAGGGAACAGACGTTTGTTTTTGGTTGTGCTTCAAAAACATTTCTATTTATGAGGCTATGAGTTTAAAAGTTTTTGTCACCAACCATTACTAGCTTCCAAGTTAAGTTTTTATATATTTATGGAGTTTACACTAGCAAGATCCCGTGGGCAAACGGGATTTAAACACAATTTAAAGCAACAAAAACCCAGACATGCCTGAGGTTTATCACATGACGTCGCAGTTAACGTGAAATAACGCGAAGTTAAACTGCAATTAAAGCGGAGAAAAATGGCAGCTTTTTACCTTCAGAACATCCCGAAAGTAAAAAGCTCCCACTTTTCTCCACTATAACTGCAGGTTAACTTCACATTATTTTGTTTTAGAAGCGACTCGGTATGATAAACCCCCTGAATTTGCAAGTTTTGTTTAAATTCAAATGTAATTTAAATCGTGTTTAACTCCTTTCTTCCTGCGGGATCTGGCTAGTGTGATGAACAACATAGAAGAGGCATGTGCCCATTTTCTGTGAAAATTGTTATGACACAGGCCAGCCTTCCATCTCCATTAGCTGATCTTTCATATTAACTCAGTTTTAAGAGGGATGTTTGGTCACATAGCCATGGAAGGACGCCCCAATGTTAGGAGATAGCTTGCCCAAATATGAGAATCTGGTAGACTTGGTTTGACAGCGTTAGCACACGTAGACAGGATAGACCCTTTGAGGCTGGAATCTGCATAATCCCTTCACATAGGAGTATGATGATGGGAAGGTGCCAAGTATCTGCTAGGAAAGTTGGAAATCAAAGTGCGCTACCATCTGGAGATGACACTTCTTTGTTTAAGATGCTTGCATTTATTCGCCTGTCATTTCCACATCTCTGGCCATTCTTTTTTCTGGAAAAATGCATTCAAAATTCCTGAGAAACTGCCCAAAGAGCCAGTTTACCTTATATAAAGCTGATTTGGCCATTCTAATTCAGTCTCCATTGAAACTAGGCAGGCAGTATGTTGAATTTCAGCTAGACTCCTCAGTATTGTTAGCCAACTCACTTCAAGGTAGCAATCGAGGAACTATCCACTCTATAGCCTTTAATCTCCTTGATCAGTCTCCCTTGCCACACTTTATTCCTGAAACCACGTCCCTAAACATTTTCAGAGTATTACTTCTCTGGTTAATTTTAAGTCCGAGAGCCATCTCTGGAACTGGTAACATATTGCCTACCTCTGAATTGTTATCAAGCTACCACTTTTTACATTGTTAGCTCTTGTATGTGTGTCTTATTCAGAGAATGAGTATTTCTGAATGAAAGTTAATTTCCTCTTCTTGTTGCAAATAAAATCAACTAATTTGGAACCTGCCTTTGGAATTCTGGGTTCAGAACTGATATAAAGGTAAAGGTACAGCCTTGTTATAGGCTGGGGTTTGGTTCCAAGATCCCCTGTGTATAACAAAATCTGTGTATGCTCAAGTCCCATTAAATATAATGACATAGCAAAATTGTGTCCCTTATTAAAAAATGGAACATCAAGGTTTGATATTTGAAATTTATACTTTTTTTTGAACATTTTCAAACCGTGTATGCTTGAATCCGTGTATAAAAAATCTGTGTATAAGAAGGGCCAACTGTATTCCCCATTGATAAGGTGGTCAAGTCCTATCTGACCATAGAGGGCGATGCTCATCGTTACTAAGCCAAAGAGCCAGCATTGTCAAAGACTCCTCTGAGATCATGTGGCCAGCATAATTGCACAGAATGCTGTTTACCTTCCCACCAGAGTGGTACCTATTTATCTACTTACATTTGCATGCTTCTGAAGTGCTAGGTTGGCAGAAGCTGGGACTAGTGATGGGAGCTCACCCCATCATGCAGCACCCGGGCCTCAAACTGTTGTCGTGGCACAAGAGCTCTGACAGAGAAAGCTAATTATCTTATTAAAAAACCCTACAAATTCCAGAATTCCATAGCATGGAGCCCATTGCAGTTGTAGCAGTGTCAAACTGCATTAATGTTGCAGCCTTCATGGTTTGATCACTTGGGGAAGGTTTGCTATACCAAATTCAAACAAACTTTAAGAACTTCCTTGGAAGCAGCATTGGTTGCCTAGTTTCTTCAGGGCCTTTAAGCTAAACTGTTTTCTGGCAATCCTCAGTTTTACCCTCTGAGACTGCTTTTAAAGATAATAATTGTTTATACTGAAAAGATCTGTTTCTGGGCTTAACTATTTGCTTCTGGTTACAGTCAGCTTAACGTCTTTTAGTTTACTTCTGATGAGAAGTTCTGATTTTATTACATTATGTATTTGTCTTGACCACTTTGAGTAAAGAATGTAGCAGCTGATGTTTGGGGGTGCATAAATGTCATAAATAATATTAATCATCTAGCCTGCCAGCTTTCAATCCCAGAACTCAAGGCAGCATATGTGAAATTCCCAGGCAGTCTCAGATCCCAGCAGCGATTGCACTCAGACGTGATAGGTTCAGCACATGTATTGAACTTCTTGTGCTTTCAAGTCATATCCCCAGAGACCACCTGCAGCAAGAACAGGATCTGAGGAGAGTGTGTGCCATGTTTGGAATTACAGAGAGTCACATTCTCAAAGAAACCGGCCGCTACATGTTTCATCTATCACATATAGTTGTGCGCAGACTTCCTGGTAAGAGTTACTACACAGAGGTTCAGCAGTTCCAGCTGAGTATATTTGACCTTTGCAACTGTGAACTCACCCAGCCAGGTGAGTGGCAGCTTGCCTCTCTACATGCATCTTCCACCTCTTGTGTGTCTCCCTAAATGTCTATTTGCCTGTTCCTTCCCGCACCCTGAGTGTCAACCTGTCCAGTGTTATTTCACTGTTCAGCCTTTGAGTTGTACGTTTCACACTTGCTTAACAACAGTGTCCGCTTCTACCTTTGGCCATCAGTCAGTTTTCACTGTATCTCTCTTCTTCTACGCCTCCCCCCGTAACATTTTTGGGAGATTTCCCTATCTTTAAAATTCGCTTTAAAATAGGGTATAATTGTGGTCACCTTTAATTTATTTGTGTCTCCTGTTCTTATTCATTTTTTATATTGCTGAGACACCTACAAAGAGTGTGTATCACACAATTTAAAAGGAAATCAGCCATACAATATAAAGATATAAACCTCGAAGCAATTGAAAGTTGCCTCTGTGTCCAATTCCGGAAGAGTCTACTAGATTCATAACATCATACAAAATCCCCACATCATCTCCCTCACAATGTGTCTGGCTTACCCACTCATTACTCTACAAAAGATCAGCATAGGAAGTCCAGACTTCAGCATACCAATACTATAGAATAGAAATACTACAAAAATGTATAACAAGGAAGCAGCTCCAGATAATCCACTCCCCAGAAAAGATCCACAATCTGAAAAGATATGTTCCAATCTGAACATGGGAGACATTTGAACCTTAGAAACCAGTTGATAAGACTCTACTGGCAGTGTCTGTTTATTTTTAATTTAAAAATAAATCCTAAATACAGTTGGCCTTCCGTATCCATGGATTCTGCATCTACAGATTCAACCATCCATGACTTGAAAAATTCCACCTCCTCCTAAAAAAATCCAAAAACCAAATCTTGATTTTGCCATTTTATATAAGGCAGTGATGCTCAAACCTTTTACCCTTGCCCTCCCCCTTTATGTCCACATAGTATATGAATAAAAAATATTTTATTTATTTATTTATTTATTTTCATTCACACATTCATGTATATTCATATTTGAATGTTTTATATGGAAATAACATCATTCAAATTAGAACAGTTTTATTTAAGTAAATGCAATATGTAACCTAAGGCATGTGTAAATTTTACCCATAAAAAAGTTTAGGAATAGGAGGATCTCTAAGTCTTGCTTCCCCTGTGAACAACTCTTGTGTCCCACCCTTCCCCGCTGTTTTAGAACCACTGATATAAGAGATACCATTTGCTATACTATTGTACATTATGGGACTTGAGCATACATGGATTTTGGTATCTACAGGGGTCGAAACTGCAGCGGATAAAGAGGGCCCACTATATATATTTCACTTAATTGCATTGCTGGCAATAAAAACTTTGCTTTTGTGGAGCACATTTTGTCAGAGGTTATGATAGGGGCACATTAGGAAAGAAGCCCCGGGAGTATTAGGTCAGACTTTGGCAAAACTCACATTGTCAACTTATTTGTGCATGAGGTTAGTAACACAGCACAGGCATACTATGTAAGGAATGTAACGGGCAACAGCTCTGTGTTCTGGAAAATACTAGTAATGTGTATGGAGATTTAAAGTCTGCCTGGCATCTCTCATAAGGTTGGCCAGAAAAGCAGTTTGACTTGACTCACACAGTGTTTAACAACACACTCCTATGTAAATCTGCTTAGATGGAAGTCCAGCTGTCTTAAAGGGGACATAATCCCAGTCAAGTGTGTTTAATTTCTTCCCAGATGTTTTGAATTAGATGTTGGAAATTTTAGTCCAAAATATCCGGCTGGTGTGTAGGACTGAAGTAGGGCCAGCCCAAGACTTTTGTTGCCCGAGGCAGATGATCAAATAGTGCTTCCCTTGATAGATCCCAGCAAGGTATATGGCACCCAAACTCAAGCAAATCATTTCAGCAGAGAAGGCAGAAAAATCCTGCAGCTCCTCCTCCATCTTTGTCAGTAAAAACACAATATTAACAATGCAAATGACTATTGGGACACATCAAGTCTATTATCTGAAGTGATCACCTCCATGTCTAATAGTGGAGACAGCTCTGGATTGCAGCCTACATTAATCTGCTCTTCAAATGGATTCTCATGCGTCCATTCGGCTAAGAAATTGTGCATATGTTTGCAGATGCAATTGCATAATTTTTTTGCCATTTGTGCATCTTGGGGCCTAGCTCTATCTTTCTCTTGCAGCACATTAGTAAATGATGGAAGATATCCCTTCCATGAATGAGAACCTCTCTCTACTTGGACATTTGTGTTAATCCATTCAACAGTCTCTTTAATCATAAAGTAGGTATGTGACCTCAGCAGCAGCAGTGTATGGCCCACACATAGGCTATATGGGCTATATTTCACAGGAAGAAATTGACAAAACAACCTCTGAGTAGTCCTTGCCTATGAAACCCTATGAAAAATGTATGGGGTTGCCATAGGTTTATAGGCAACTTGAAGGCACATGCACACACACACATAGCAGGAAAACTAGTTTGAACAATTGTAGGTTTTTAGGTAGCACCATGTTTTTAAGCTGTAAATTACTGTTTATTGCTTTGTACGTTAAATTTTCCAAACTGATTTTATTGTGTTCTACCCTGAACTCGGGGTGGGAATAAATATTTAAATAAATAATTGCCAAGTTCCCATCTCAAGTCATTTTTTTTTTCATTTGTAGCTCCATTCCTATCTACATACCTACCTGGAAATAAGTCCATTTATTTTCCATGTGCTTACCTCTAAGTAGATGTGTATATAGGACAATTCCCTCCCTCACCCTGAAAATCAAAAGTAGCTTTTAGATAAACTATAGACTTACTGGAATATATAGATGTTAAGAATGGGATGAAACAGGAAGAATTTGAATTAGTCTCGCTGGATAAGAAATCTGTGGCTACAGAGGGTCGACTGTACTTTGGTTTTGTTTTGTTTTTTAAGATGGGTACAACAAAGTTACATTTCAAAAGTAAAAGTAAGTGGGAGAAATATTAAAATTCTATTGGTGTGTCTGTGTACAACAAACCACATTTTCTGACAGACCAAATCTCCCCATACGAACCTGCCAGAGCCCTAAGATCTGGAGAAGGCTTTCTCTCGGTCCCACCACCATCACAGGCTCACTTGGTGAAGACAGAAAATAGAGCCTTCCCAGTGGCTTCTCCCACCTTCTCAAACTCCCTTCTGTGGAAAGCTAGGCTGGCCTCCCTCCCTGCTTTCTTTTCTACTGGTAAGTAAAACCCTTTTTGTTTAAGCAGGCTTTTAATATGTAACTGTGTCACAGAGTCTTTTTTAATGGGGTTGTATGTTTTTTTTTAATTTTATATTTTTGGAATAATTTTATATTGTTTTAAATGTGATTATTTTATGTTTTTTTTTTTAATTGCATGGGTGAAGTTTGATTTTTTCCCTTCTTCTGTGAGCACCTTGGGTCCAGTCCAGCAAAAAGGCAACATATAAATAAAATTAAAAATTTTTTTCTAGGATCCCCATCTCCCCTAGTTTCAGTTTAAATGCATTTTTAAAGGCTCTTTGAATGATTTGTAAGACTTTGAGGTCTGCAGCAGACAGGAATTAAAAGGCCAACAAGTAAATGAGAAAAGGATTCCTTGACTTCAGGGAATACAAGTAATACAAGAAGTTACAGTGGCACGAAACACAATGGTGCTTCAAGAATGGGCTAAATATTACATTCCTGAAATTAGAACGCTGTGTGAGCTGTTGGAATGGTTGTTAAGAGAATGTAGATTACTCCACGCAGGACAAAAAGTATCAGCAGGTTATAACATTTGTTGCTGTCGTTCTTAAGGGATTATTATTATTATTATTATTTTCCATTATGGAAAATATTAAATATTATTATACATTAAAAGTTAAACAAAAGCTTTCTATGAATCAAGTACAAATACCAGTACAAGTTCTTGCTCTTGTTCCTGAGGGCTTTTAAATGACCCAAACAGTATTTCTGTTATCCAACTATTATCCGACTATTTTCTGATCATTCTCAGCACCACCTGCAACATTTTATGCCAACCACAAGTATGTTTCTTTTTCTTTAAAATATATATCAGCACAATTTTCTTTTCCTCCTTTTTTTAATTTATAAGATTATAATACCATATTATCATACCATATCAGTGACATTGCATTTTTGCACTATAACTCCTTAACTCATTACAAAACATTTTAAATATCAGGAGAAAAATTGCCTTCATATCATAAGACCACCTCAGCAAACTACATGTTGTTGTTGTTGTTGTTGTTGTTGTTGTTTACATTTGTAATAGCCCTAGTGCCTATCTAAAAAATCTCTACAGGCAGCTGTCCAAAAAAAACAGAATGACAAGATGCAGACGCAACAACAACCAGCTAAACCCAACAGGCAGTATTGTGAGATCTCATGCTTCTTTAAACCATTCTGGATGAACCCATAGATTCTGTAAAATAGGTTGTTGTTGTTTAAACAGAGATTATGGGAGGATATTACTAATTTGATAAAATTAACCTTAAATGTTGGTTAAAAGTAGTAGTGAGGATTTTAACTGAGAATGTATTCTTGCTGGAAATAATTTCTGTAGGTAGAAGTTGTACTACATACTTTTATCTCATTCCTATATATTGTGTGTATAGTTTTTAGACCTTTAGTCAACTGGATACTGCAATGTCAAATTTATACTGGGGATAAATCAATAACCAAGTCATACTAGCGGAGCTTAAGTTAAAATCCTGTGACCAAAGCCTAAAAGTTTCCTGAACCCGTGCCCATGTTGTGGATTGAAGGTTGCAAATAGACATCTCTTTTCCATGATGCCCAATTCCTTATTTAGGCATGTGGTTCGGAATCCAAAATGACTGCACAATCCCATGTAATTGGGGCTTCACTGTTTGGAGACAAAAATAAGGCTGGCATTGGCATCGCTTTTCATATAGCACTGGCATCCCTTTTGTAAGCCTGATCACTTCATGCATCATGTTATGAAATGGTACTGACTGTAATAAGAGATATTATGCAGTCAAACATCTCCCATTGGTGCCAGCACCAGTCCTCCCCATGGGTGGCGCCATTGAGATGGGTCACAGTCAGTACCTAAATTAGGCAGTAAGGAAGCCACATCAGTCCAGCAGAGCTGGGCTGTCATGAAACGACATAAATTGCTAATTACTTTTGGCACCCTGCTAAGGAGGGGTGCTTAAAGGGATTAAGGACTCATTGTGGTTGGCTTGGGGTCCTAATGTGTATTTACTTGGGTGGATGGGAATGTCATTTGTTATACTGTCACATGTAGCACCCTGTATTGGTGATGTGGAAGAAAGTTACTGTTTGATATGTTTGATTTCAGATGGCAGATTTTGTTATACAGTATGGCCCGGAAGTTTGCTGATCTCTATGGTGAAAATAACAGCTGGATTTCATTTCTTCCTCTTATCTTTCAAACATTGTTTAGAGTTGTGACACAAACTATCAGAAAGATTTAGGTAATTACTCACTGAAGCTTGTGTAATTACTCACTGAAGCTTTGTAAAGAAAGCAAATGAGGCCTTGGAGATATCTGTAGTGTTGTAATTTTTGTCTCTTTGGGACCTGCATTCTTATACTTGGTGATGTCACCTATTCTCAAGGTGGAAACACAACATGGTGGGGAGCATTTTGAAGAGAGTAGCCATCCAAACAGAAGTATGTCTCTCCTCCCCACCAGAAATTGGCCACTGCAAGATTTTAAATTAAAAGGTGATTTTTTTAGAGAAGTTTACCACAACTTGGCACCCCCCTTAATGTGATAGACCATGGTTTCCATCACCTCAACCAGAAGGGCCAGTGGGGTTGTAGCCTAGTACATCGTGCCAAGGTAGAGAAGGTCGGTTTAAGAGAGGAGAAATTTGTAAAAGCTGTAAAAGGTAAAGAAGAATGTTTATAAAACTGTAAAAGTTCCCTTGGCTACACCTCCCCTCTTCCCCTCTTTACCATTTACATTGGGATTGTGGCATATCTTTATTTCTCTGCCACTTCATCCTCAGCAGGGAAGAAAGGCAGCCAGAAGGTGGAGATACTCTGCTCAGTCTCTTTTAATGTCAGTGCCATATCATGGGAAAACACATACAGCTGTATGAGGGGGTTGGTGAGTTAGTGTGTGGCACAACTAAAAGTTTTAACACTGCCATAGGCATAATTGGGCAGGAGAGGTTGGTGTCAAACCTGAGAGTGCTTAAATTGGCAATAAGTGAGCCCCTTCAGATGTTGCTAGATTACAATTTCCATTAGACCCAGCTAGCATAGTCAAGGTAGAGGATTCTGAAAATGGCAGCTGAGCAGCATCTTGGGGGCTTCACTTTAACACACATACAAACTTTGTCCAAACTCTGTGGTCTAGATATACTAGGTTATTCAGTTCATTCTTGTCTGCACAGTCCTCTAAAGACTGGTGATGGCTTTTAATATGAAACACTACCCATGGCATCCATTTAGGACTATAGTGCTAATTCAGGAAATCTAGAATCCAATATGGAATATGAGATTTAAATTAATCTTCTACAGAACGGGGAGAAATCTATGTTCCCTGCTAATATTTTCTGATTCTCTTTCTTCTTTCTTTCACAAGATAAAAATAACAGCAAAGATTTCGTTGAATCCCACTCAGGCATTAGAACATTTTTCCTCCTACTTTTTCATAATGGAAGCATGTGTATGGCACATCAAAAATGTTCTCAGTGTGGGTAAAACTAGCAAAACTGATGAAAATGACTCTTTCTTTGAAGAGGTTCTGTATGTGGTTACACTGCCAACTTTTTTTCCAAGAAGAGTTCCTGCACAAAAAAAAGTGTACAAAAATGCACTAAAGGGATATCCTTTAAGAGGTAGTGCCTCTTAAAGACTGTAAGGTATTGTAGCATACCCTTTTAGTATCGCTGTAGCAGACCTTTCTCCTGGATTTCTCCTGGATGGGATAAAACCAGACTACTGATGTATTGTGTGTTTTGACAGGTATGTAAGGTATATGGAATCCCTATCAGGAGGAAAAGACGGCAATCATAATCCTGGTTTTGATGCTGTGAAATAAATGCATACTGAACAGATTATTACATTTTGAGTAACGAGTAAAGGAAAACACTGAAACTTTTTGCCCTCTACCAGAATTTTGATAGCTGCTGATTTAAACTGTGTGCTGCAGAAACAGTTTGGAAATGTTGGATAAAAAGCACTGTTTATCTCAGGTAATGTGTAGTTTCTCTTCTTTCTCATGTGATGACTGGCCTGTCAGTGAAATATTTCCAATGGAAACAACAACACAAAAATCCACAACATGCATTCCAGATATGCTGTTCCTTTGATGCTATTATTCTAATCGGCAGAGAACAGCAGCATGGTATTTAAAGCTTATGTAAAGTGAGCTTGTTATCCACAACAGCTGTTTAGGCAGATACAAGGGGTAAGCAGAAATAATTAAATTGCAACTTGGAATGGAAATACAGAAAAGAAGTCATGACTCAACTAAGCTACTTTCAAGGACATTGAAATGGAGTATACCAGTGTTTCCAATGGTTGCAGAGCTTACTGTGCATACTCATGTATACGTCTAGAAATTGTAGTCAAAAATTAAATCAAAAAAACCTGGTTGGCTTTATCCATGGGTATCTGTAGAAGCAATGTTTGATCATATCCATGGAAGGGGCGGGGTATAAATAAATTTATTATTATTATTATTATGGTTGAGCGTGGGCTAAGCACTAAGAGCTTCTGAGCACTGGATGATGGATAGTGAATCTTTACATTTCTAACTTTGGAATATGAGTCATTTATCTCAGTAGGAAAATGCAGGATGTAGCCACATTGACCAGTAGCTCAGTTCCAAGTCACCAGAATATAATTTTAAAATAATGCACATCTGCAATATCAAAATATTTTCTAATATAAATAGATAATAAATAATAAAATTTTTATTTATATGCCGCCCTTCCCTCCGATCAGGGCGGCTCACAACATAATTAAAATAACAAACAATTCCAATAAAACATATTTAAAAACAAACCAACAGTAAGGCCCCAAAGCCCAACCTCTTAAAATTAATATGTCAGCAATCCATCCACAGAGAGAGAGGGACCACTAGCTATGTGCCCACACAATATGTCGCAAGGAAGCTGAGATGGCCATCTGTCTCATATATCCAATGATATAGTGGTATCCAACCTTATCCTATATTGTATGTACACACACAAGATATAGTATGAGATATGATAGCAGGCACGCAGGTAGGCAGACAGACTCATCTCTCTCTCTCTCATCTCTCTCTCCTCTCTCTGTATGTACAGGGTTCAAGTCATGTATTCCCCATCAACATCTCCATGGAGTGTAACAGCTATACAGTGAAGAATGTGGGTAAGAAGAAAACAAATTCATTTGAGATGTGCTGGAGAAGAGAGATTTGGATACCGTGGATGGCCAAAAAGACAAACAAATGGGTCTAGAACATAGGGTCTGGAACACAGAATCATAGAGTTGAAGCGACCACAAGGGCCATCTAGTCCAACCCCCTGCCATGCAAGAACTCTCAATCAAAGCATAACCGACAGATGGCCATCCAGCCTCTTTTTTAAAACCTCCAAAAAAGGAGACTCCGCCACTTTCTGAGGGAGCATCCTCCACTGCCAAACAGCTCTTACTGTCAGGAAGTGCCTCTTAATGTTGAGATAGAATCCCCCCCCCCCCCGCTAAAGTCTGATTCCATTGCGACAGGTACTATTCTCTGGAGCTGCAGAAAACAAATTTTGCTACATCCTCATATATGATATTAAACATGAAACCTAAAGCTATCATAACACTCTTAACCTTTTCTTCTCCAGGCTAAATCCAGACACACAAGTATATTATTATATATAATATTAAAGCAGCCTAGAATCGCATTGTTACCCATGCGGCTTCATATAAATTTTGGTATAAATGATAACCCTAAATGCCCCTAGATACTCTAATAGCCGTCCACCATTGCCAGCAAGGCATGAGGACATGTAACACACCCCTGAGGGGCAACCACATTATCATATCTGGGGAAGTCGCATAAGAGGATTATCATATGACCAGGAAGAGCAAATGTTTGGCCTTGCCCTGAGGCTCTACCCCCCTCCCCAGGTCCGTTGTCCGAGCAGCTTAAGACAACTAAGACAATCAGACAGGGACATCCAGGTGAAAAGCAAGTAATTAAACACCTTTGTTCTCAACCATCAAGCACCTTTGCCAGGGAAAGATTTTGCCTAAAATATCATCAGATTTGCCTGTTCACTGGGCCAGTCTGGACTTCAGGGGAAGCTCTGTCCCCTTGAACCCTGACCTGGCTCCTGTCTCCTGGCCAGTCATTCCATGGCTGAGCCTCATGCCATCCTCATCATATCCATTTGGATCCTGGAGGGAGTCTACATTCTGGTACGTATCACCCCAGTGATGCCTAAAATCCTATTCCATGCTAACCTATGCTTTCCTGAGCCTTATATGTTGTGAGTATGCTAGTGAATCGTATGGTCTTTTCCCTTATAAATAAATTGGTTTATAATTCTAGAAGTCTGTCTCAGCTCTATTTATTGGAATTCCCTGGTCTACTCCGTATACATAGCGGGAGACGATTCTGCAAGGGCTGTCGTAGCAGGCCCTCCTCTTGCAATATTTGAGCTAACAATATAAAATTCCCCTAAACGACCCTTGCGACAGCATTGCCCTTTTTAGCTGCCACATCACACTCGTTAAGTTCAGTACCTTACATTTCTCCCTGTTAAAATTCATTTGTTGGTTTGGGCCCAGCTTTCTAATCTATTAGATAATTTTTAATTTTTACCTGTCCTATGGAGTATTAGCTCCTGTTTCTAATCTGGGGTCATTGGCAAATTTCATAATCATGCCCTCTATTCCTTCATCTGAAGGGGGTCACGCTCCCCCTGAAGGACTCGGTGCGCACTTGGGAGTGCTCCTTGAGTCGTCGCTTCAGCTGACTACTCAGGATGAATGCGACGGTCAGGAGTGCTGCTATCAGCTTCGGCTGATACGCCAGCTGCGTCCTACAACCTGGGACCGAAGGACCTAGAAACTGTTGTACATGCTTTGGTAACCCTCTCGATTAGATTTCTGCAATGCGCTCTACATGGGGCAACCTTGTACCAAATCTCGGAAGCTGCAATGGTGGCAGAATATGGCAGCTAGATTGGTCGCTGGGTTTCCAGGTCAGACCATGTTAACACCTATTTTAAAGAGTCTTCACTGGCTGCCTATTCGCTTCCGAGCTCAATACAAGGTGTTGGTTTTTGACCTAAAGCCCTAAATGGCTTTGGGCCCCAGGGTACTTAGAGGACCGACTCTCCCCATTAATCCGCCGCGCACACTCAGAACTTCTGGGAGTAAGCTATTGGAGGTCCCTAGATCCAACTAGATACGGACCTCGCAGAGGGCCTTTACTATTGCTGGCCCCCTCCTATGGAATAAGCTCCCTGCAGAGCTTCGCAACCGCCACCCCGACATCGTTAGCTGTTTTTAAAAAACAGTTGAAAACATACTTGTTTCGGTTGGCCTTTTCCCACCTTAATTTGTCTATTATTTTTCCTGCCCCCTTTCGCTCCCATCTTCTCCCCCTCTTTTTTGACCCGGATTGATGTCGCCTCTGCCCTAGATATGTGTATTTCCCATTTTTGTTTTCCTGTTCCTGTTTTTTGTTTTTGTAATAATGTTTTTAACTGTTATAATTGGATTTTAACCTGTATTGTAAGGTTTTTATAATCTTGTAAGCCGCCCTGATCATTTTTTAGGAAGGGGGGTATAAATAAAATTGATTATTATTTATTTATATCTAAGTCATTGATAAATATATTGAATAGCACTGGGGCCCAGGACCGAACCCTGTGGCACCCCACTGGTGACTTCTCTCCAGAATGGAGAGGGCATTGGTGAGCACCTTTTGGGTTCAGTTGATCAACAGTTACAAATCCATCTAAGATAAGCATTCTAACCCACTTTTTACTAGCTTGTTTGCAAGAAACTGTGCCTGACAGATCAAGCCTTAACTCTTCCTGGAAGCCAAAGATGATTGAGGCTGTCATACTTTGGCCACAGCATGAAAAGGCATGACTCCTTAGAAAAGACGATGAGGCTAGGAAAGGTAGAGGGCAGGAAAAAGAGAGGAAGCTGCACATCAGATGGATAGACTCAATTAGGGAGGTCTTGGGCAGGAATCTACAAAACCAGACCAGTGGGGGACAGGGGACTTGGACATTTCTCATCCACAGGGTCAAGTTCAACTCAGGGGCAGTTAACAACAACAAGAAACAACATCACAACACACACACACACGTGTAAGTATGTGTTGTCTCCAGTATACTGGATATATATTTTGGAGACAGCACATTCCCTCAGGAACCTGTTGTGTCAACAGCTCCTTTAAGCATCTAATGTTCTAGTACTCTTTCACACAAGTTTGAAATTCTCACTACCAAGATTTCTGAAGTCCAAGATTGTTATGATTACAATGAATGCTGGAATGCTGATATGGAAATTAATATTCAGAAGTGGGCATACATCTTCAGAAATTAAAACTGGGCAGTTTTTATACATTTGTAATTCAGCATTGAGCTACTGTTATGTTATTATAGTAGCAGAGCAGCAACTGACCTATGGCACAATGAGACATGATGCACAAGACGACTGATGGACTATGGCCATTGAGGACTCTTGCTGTTGTCAATACATATCTTCACAATTCACTACAGGGTTTCATAGTGCTTCTGTCACTTAGGACTGTTCGACAGACCAAAATAAAGCTGCTTTGAGTCACAGTGGAGGTACGGTGCTTCAATGATGCATCGGCGTCCTAAGGTCCAGAAGTCGCACCAAAGCCACGCTCCAGCCCTAGACTGAAGCGTGGCTTTGGTGTGTGCTTCTGGACTCTTAGGATGCTGCATCATTGAAACACTAAATCTCACTGTGACTCAAAGCAGCTTTATTTTGGGCTGTCGGTAACAGGCATTAGTTAAGTAGCAAGGAGGTAATGGGCTGGATGAGGAAAAGCACATTGAAGCTAAATAGAGAATGTTTACTGTCAGGGTCCTAACCTGGATTTGGAGGTGGTGTCACCAGTTCTGGATGGGGTTACACTCCCCTTGAAGACTGTGTTTGCAGCTGGGGGTGCTTCTGGTCTGTTGGCTCCAAATGACAGTGTCAGTTTAGATGCAATGCCAGAAGTGCTTATTATCAGCTTTGGTTGTTTTGCCAGCTGTACCCCTACCTAGTGCTGGATGATCTAATGGATAGTAGTGCACATGCTAGTAACCTCAAGGCTAGGCTTTTGCCATGTGCTATACATAGGGCTACCCCTGTACCAAGTCCAGAAACTTCCATTGGTTCAAAACACTGCAGCCAAATTGGTTACTGGGACACTCAGGAGTGATTATATCACACCAATATAAAATCACTCCACTTGCTGTCAATTAGTTTCCAGGCAAGGTACAAAGTATGGTTATTACCTTTAAAGCCTACCTGGTTTGGGTCCAGGTTACTTACGGAATTGCCTTCTCCCATATAACTGCCCTGTACACCCAGGTCCTCTGAGGGACATTTATTCCAGTCGCCAAGACTGGCAACTATCATCCAGAGGATTTTTTCTTCACCACCTCTAGACTGGTGGAACAACCTGCCAAAACACATTAGACAGCTGAATATGCTGTCTGAATTTAAGACAAACCATTAAAGACCAGTCCTTCTGCATGGCCAATCTACCCATATATATACTCGACTGTAAGTCGAGGGCATGTTTTGGGGGCAAAATTATGGATTTTTATATGACCCTTGCAAAATCGAGGGTTAAACTAGCTAACAATGATCTAAATGATGAAGCAAGGAAATAATGCCAAAAACCCTAGAAAATTATGGCAACATAACTGTTTGGGCTCATGCTAAAGGTTGGATGGAAAGAAGAGCAGAGGAAGGTCAGTGCTTCTAGGACAGATTGCACTCTGCCTTTCACCAGGGATGTGTCCCTTTTTAATAAGAGTTAAAATATAGTATTTATTTTACACATGGATAAGTTAACCTAGGTTTTTGAGGCAATTTTTTTACTAAAATTTCTAGACTTATACATGAGTATATACAGTAGGTGATTTGTAAGTTGTAATTTTAAATGATGAATTTTTGATGTGGATCGTTTAAATATGCATGTGTCTTGTTTTGTTCTTTTAAAAATGAAGAGCCAAAGAACAAAATTATATGCCTTAGATCAAAGATGAACAAAACTCCAGGGATCCCGGGGCAGTTTCCTACATCAGGACACGTTAGAATTATCAGACAAGGGGAAATTGGAAGTATAATCCAATGGC
Source organism: Sceloporus undulatus (assembly GCF_019175285.1). NCBI lineage: Eukaryota > Metazoa > Chordata > Lepidosauria > Squamata > Phrynosomatidae > Sceloporus > Sceloporus undulatus. Next base: position 111,856,752 of record NC_056524.1, on the reverse strand, counting down.
AATCTGAATGCAATCATGGGGTTTGACGTTATTGTGTGATAACTCACTACACACAAATTCAGGCAATGGGAAGTCAGTCCAAATGCAATCATGTGGTTTCACGTTCTTGCATGATAGACTGCCACATGCAAATTCGGGCAATGGCATGCTATTTTTGGGCAACAGGAAGCCAGTTCGAATGCAATGCGCATACATGTAATTGCACAAAACTAACGTCTTTAAGTGAATGCGTTCTGGCCCCACTTTCTTTTCATTTGAATTTAAGAGAAATTCCTCCCATTTGATAAACTCTTCTGAGCGAGGGGCACATCAGTCCCTGAACCAGTAAAAATTCAATGTGTCTGGCTTTTTGTTCAAAAAATACTTAATATTTTTAAAGTATGCATGTGTAAGAAGGATCACAACTCCTGATTAAAAGAGGGGGGAAATAATATATTTTTTAAAATTATTTTTGAGATCAGAAGGGTCCAGAATAGGCCAGCAGACAGATAAAAAAGTCCGAGTGGAAGGGGCAGCATGATCCTACTTTAGGCCATTCTCTGAAACATGGTATACATTCATACTATTTTCCCATAATCAACCCTAGTGGCACAGAGAAGAAGGTACTAATGAAATGAGTGTGCCTGCCATGGAGTCTTTGCATTATAGACTTCAAAATTTTAGATTAAGATTGTGGAGACCCATCAGAGGCTCACACAGGCATGAACCCCACTGGGTGACCATGGGCCAGTCATTCTCTCAGAAACTCCTCATCTCATAGATTTGTTGTTGGGATAGCATTGGAGGCTGTGTGTGTGGTAAGTATGTATGCAGTCTTGAACTTCCTGGAAGAAAGGTAGAATATGTAATAAATATTGAAAAACTGTGATTCAGTTGTTTGGCTGATGGATGCTCTCTTTCTCTCTTTAGTTTGATAAAGACCTATTGTACTAGCTGGCAAAGACATACCGTATTAGTTCGAACATGATACAAATGGCAAAAAAGGTAGGGATTATGAATTACAGTGCTAGACCTCAAGTCCCTATGGTCATGTGAATATATTGTTGTACAAAGAGGTAGGTGTGTGTATGGACCTTCAAGTGACCTGACAGCTTGTAGTGACCCCATGGTTCCTAGGGTTTTCTTAGTTTTGCCAGTTCTTTCCTCTGAAATACAGCCTACAGTACCTGGTATTCCTTGGTGGTTTCCCATCCAAATACTAAGCAGGATTGACTCTGCTTAGCTTCCAAGATAAGATGAGCTCTGGTGCCTCTAGGGTGTTTAGGCCCCTGTACAAACATGTATTTCCCCAATTTTGGGAATGGCTTGGCACAGTGGGTCTTCCAAACTGTAGTAGAAAGTTATCTTATACAGAATTCAAACTGGCCTGCAGTAACCAGCAGGCAGCTCTCTATGATAGTGTTGGGAAGCATGAGACCCTCCAGATATTGTTGGACTTCAACTCCCAGTATTCCTCAATATTGGCTATGCTGGATAGTTGGATTGTAGTGCAACAATATCTGATGCCCACCCCTGCTCTAATAAATAAATAAATAAATAAACTTATTCGTATGCCCTGCCTTTCTGCTGCAACAATCAAGATGGCTTACATGACTAGAATATATTGGAATAATACATACTCTTAATAAATAAATTGAAACCCCCCCTTTAAAATAGGATTAAATACAATACAGTTTAAAAATTCAACCTGTTAAAATGACAGCAATTTTCTAGTAGAGGCAGTGGTTATATAAAGTAGGGAGAGTATAGAAATTAATAGAACTATTCTGGGAAAGCCTGCCGGAAGAGATTCATCTTGACAGCTTTTTTGAAGCTGCCTAGGGCGGCTATTTATTTGACGGATCTCCGCCGGCAAGGCAAGGCATTCCATAGTCTGGGAGTGGTAGCGGAGAACAATTAGTCTGGTTTTTATGGGTTGCAATAAATTCCTCCGAGAGGATCTAAGGGAGCAGGGCGGGTTGTACGGAAGTAGGCGATCCCTTATATAGGTTGGACTCAAGCCATGTAGGGCTTTAAAGGTAATCACTAACACCTTGTATTGTGCCTGGAAACCAATAGGCAGCCAGTGAAGAGATTTCAGAATAGGTGTAATATAATCACTTCTAGAGTTTCAGATAGGAATCCTTCACAGTCCCAACAGAGATGCCAGGGCTTGAACCTGGGGTCTTGTTAAGCAAAGCTCTAGTAATGATCCTTCCCAGTCTCACCTCCTGCACTATAAAAGTCTTAATTTGAACTACAGTTAAATGTATGCAGACAGGTGCAACACTTCTTTCTTTTTTAGCCTAACTAGCATTCCAGCAGGACAATCTATTTCTAAACCAGAAAGGGAATATATCCATGTCATATCATATCCACTCTAATAAAAACCTGATCTTAGAGAAGACCACATATTCTAAGCAGAAGCCTCTTGAATCGGTTTGTCATTGTTCACAAACTTAACAAAAAACAGTCCAGAACTGCCATTTCTGAGTCACAACCCAACCAAGCCTTCCCAGGGCTATGATTATTTTCAGAGTATGAACAAGAAACATGAGACTGACCATTCTTGGAATGTGGCGGAAAATTCATCATGCTAATAAGGTGTTAGGTTGCCTTGCCCTGGTGCATGTCAAACCCCCCCCCCATCTTCATCTGAAGGTATTCTATCACACTGGCACATACATATTGGCTTCTCTGCCTTGTTTTGTCAAGGAACCACTTTTAAAAATAAGATACTACTATGTGGTATGTTATACACGCAGCAAAATTCTATAAAGCCAAAGTGCAAAGCCCTTCTCGTGATACCCGTAAAGACTTCTCAGGTTATACCTGCCTCTTTCTGACTCACATTCCCAGAAAGCAAGAGCATGATTAGCACATGGAGGTTACTAAGCCCCTCGTGGGCATGTGCAAGTTACTACACTCACTTTCTCCTATTGTATGTATTATACACTGGGTAACAAGGCCACAGCAGATTCTCCTACAAAATTGTTAATCAAAGAATGAGGGTGAACAAACAACTTCTTAACATTTTTACAGAAGAATTATGCACCTATAAAAACTCTTTCAGTGTGTCACATACCTACTTTCTGCACACACAAGCCAACAAAAGCAGAGTGATTATTGTGAGATACTAATACAGACAGAATAATTTCCCACAGAACATAAACTAGTTTCAGATTCTCATGCTGGGTTTTTCATTTCTCTTGTTTAAACTGAATGAAGAATGAGAGTCCTTGGGATGCCTCTTCTTTGAAAAAACGACTTCCCCTTTTTCTGTCTCAAAAACATTCACAAGTGATGCATTACAGATCAAAAAACAAAAAAACAAAGGGTCTAAAGTAAGGATGGATAGATCTATCAATTTTGGTATCTCTCTGCATGCTTCCAGATGGAGTTCTCATCATCAAGACACTTGGCTTCTATTCCATCTTTTTCTCCTTAACAGATTTTCTGTAATAAAGAAAAAGATGTTAGAAATGGTAGAAAACTCTAAGAAAGTTAGTTGTGGATGATAATGTGGTTTGAAGCCCTTTCCATTCAGTGAAAGAGACAAGATGACTATTCAATAAAATACTCATCCTCCACTGCTCACAACTACTGATTTCTTGGTATGTTTAATCCTGTTTTTGAATCAATTTGTGACTTGAAAAAAATGTCCATATTAATATGTTGATATGATATGTATTTTCAGATGCATTAAATTTCTTTTGCATTAAAATTGGCACCTTCAGGAAGACTTGCCCCAGAATGCATATTTTAGGGGAAGCCATTTTAAAGGGAGGAAAGTAGTGTTTGTGTGTGTGTGTTGATCCCCTTTTAAATGCATTTTGGGAGGTGTTTTCCACAACATATCAAATTTATAGCAATTCTTTTTTGTTGAAAAAAACTGCACTTAATTCTGAAAAGTGAGACTAACAAATCCTAACTTCATTCTGCTTTGCAAACTGACTGAGTAAAAATAACTTTAATAAATTAATATTAAAATGGGAAGTGAGCAAGATTACTCTCTCTCACACACACACATGGAAATATAATCTTTGTCATTCTAAAACATATTTACATTCCAGATTTAAAATGGGTACATTCTCCTTTTATGTAACTTAGGGCATCATTAAAATTATCTGTAAGTTATAAGGCAGAAGACTGAAGGTTATCTCATCTGTTTATCCCCTATATAAACTGAAGAAATAAGAATACTGGTCTATCTACCCAGAAGGAATTAAATGAGTGGCTGGCTGGAGTATTGCTGAAATTTCTGCTGTATTGCATACTCTTGTATGGGCTTTATCACACAAGGCAGGTAAACTGCAATTATGCCAGGATAATAGCATCTTTGACTTGGGCTTATCATATTCCTCTTCTGTTGTTCTCCTGTTGGAGATTGTTTTGAAAGTATTTCTTTACATTAACACAAGTAATCCATTAATGACCTCCTTTCTCGTTACTGTTCTGCTACGATTTCCGGTGCAAAAATTCAATTGCATTTTAATGATGATTTTGTGTAGTTAGGGGATATACTTTGAGTATGGCTTAGGTGCCTTGTGATCAGGTGAGAAGGAGAAGAGGAGGCAATTTCAATTGTATTTCCTTTCAATTGTAAATAACTGAGAAACTTTAAAACTTTTTTCCATATCAGGAAAAAAATCCATTGGCTAATGACTGCCTCCCTCAACTGAGTTTGTGAAAGAAGCCAAAACTTTGCTCATTGCAGCCCCACCCCTTCATGTAGCTCTTTTCCAGAGTTTCTTTCTCACACACACACACACACATGCGGAAATATAATTGCAAAGGAATCTTATAGTTTAAAAATACATTTATTTCATTAACACTTGGCTTCTTTCTTGCTGCTTGTTGTAGCTTCAGACTTAACTTATTGCTGGCAGATGAAAGCCAGCATCAGGATAGATCAGACAGAGAGATCATAAGCTTCTGGCTTTCATATGCCAGCAATTAGTTAAATCTGATGCTAGAAGTCTGGTCTATCTCAATCATGAAGCCCTCTTCAAATGAAAAAAAGTTTTTAAATGTAAAACCATTTTCATTTATAGTTCTGTGTGGCACATCTCTGTATATGTATGCACATATGACAAACTAGGATAATGGGCAGGAATAATAGTACTGCGTGGGCAGCCCTAATTGCTGTGTGTGATAATAAGCTTTTAGCATGAATGAAAGTTGTAATCCTGAAGATTCCTTAAAGAGTGATAGTTAAGAGAGCATAGCAATTGCATAGTATTTTTAGAATAGAAAAAGTTCTCTATTTTAGCAGGAAAAGAACCTCATGTGATAAAGCCCTATGACTAAAGTTATAAATTTCAGTGACCTCATCCATCACACAGATAAGAAATTGGACTTGAGATTTATTAACTGTATAGAATTTATAAATCATTCCATCTCAGAGATTTCTCTGAGCAATGTGGAAGAGATTAAAGGAGCCAAATATGGAAAGGGTCAAAATAAAACAAAAATGTTACTAAAACTGTGGATAGAATTTATTAGTCATGAAATGGTTGTCAGAAAAGACCCAAAACAGAAACATATAGGTGCGTGTCTAACCACAGTTGCAAAAATGTTCCACAGGATGGAAAATAAATATTTTATTTACTTATTCAATTTATACCTCACTTCTTTTAGCACTTAAAAACAGAACAAAAAAAACCCTCTTCGTATAAAAGTTAAAACACAGTTACACCAAACCTCTATTTTAAATAAAATAACTCAAAAGCACAACTTAAAAGCAGTTTTAAAAGCACTTAATAAAATAGAAACTCAACACCCCCATTAAAAGCTCCATCTGCTGAAACATATTAAAAACCAAATGCTTCCTTTAATATGCTAGAGCCCTTACTCCCAATGAATCCAAGCAGATCTGACACACATATTGTCTGAGATGTGTATTAGAGAAGGTAGGGAAGGAGAAGGTTTAGCTTTTTGGTTATTAATACCAGAGCTTTGAAACTGGAATGTCCATCATTTGGAGGTCCTTCTAGATCTATCTCTGTCACTACAGGCCAAAGTGACATCAGCCACAGTGCAGCACAGAAGCTTCAGCAATGGTGTTACAGGTGAATACAGAAGATTATCACATACATCTTTTAATCCACAATTAAATAATCTCCTAACCATAGCTGCTGTGTCTCCAGAGTGTAGTTAGGATGTCCCTTTTAACTGAGGGGAGAAACCTGTCAATAAGCTCCCAATTGCACTGCTTGGCATTGCACGGATGGCAGATCTGTGAGGGAAGGCAACAGAGAAGGAAGAGACAGAGGAGGAGGTGGCAAGGAAGAGGATGAGGAGGAAGAAGGAAGAGGAGGAAGAGGAATGAAGAGGAGGAGGAGGAGGAGGAGGAGGAGGAGGGTGGCAGCAGCCACAGAGATAGAGCAAGAGGAGGAATGAGGAGGAGGAGGAAGACAGCCATGTCAGGGGGAGGAGGAGGGAGGAGGAGGAGGAGAAAAGAAAAGGTGGCAGTGGCACTGGTGGGGAGGACAGAAGAGGAGGAGGAGGCAGCTGTGGTCAGAGCAGCAAGGTATTCCAAGTATTCCAGTTGCAGGTCTGACCTTTCTCTGAAGGTATCCTCCTTGCTCCTTAGAGACTGACAAGTGTAAAATCCTTGTTTTCCTTTTGCTTTGGGTGGCCGAGGTCACAAAATTTCATTGTCCCCAATTGAGAACAATGGGACTTCAGCATCCACACATTTAGTATCTGCATGGAAATCCGGAACTGATCTCCCACAAATACCAAGGAATGACTGTAATTATCTGGTGTGATAGGTTCCTCCTGCTGCAGTTCTGGCATTCACTTAGTGTCAGTCTCTTTCTCTCTCCTCTCTGCAGTCCCCTGTACCCCTCACTATTCCCAAGCAGTCTGTTTTCTGCCGTCCCCCACCTCCCCCCCATACACACTTTATTTTCTTTACCCGTCTTTTCTTGCATCTTTGCTTGATTAAATTGCATTGCAATACCTGGTAAATTGCATTACAAATAAAAATAAAAATAGAAGAAAGATGTTGGGTATTTAATAATAATAATAATAATAATAATAATAATAATAATATCAACAACAGCATTATTAATGAAGAGAATTATAAGGCAAGGGGCAGGATTAAGTAGGATTGTGGAAGACAGCAGAAGGAACCATCAATGTGAGAGACAGCCCTAATGCTATTGAAAGGACATGGGATAAAGAAAGCTCCCAAACTGCTATGTACCTATTTACTTTTAGTAATATGATTGCAGCAAGAACAAAGATTGTGTGATAATGCCCACATGTTCTTAAGAGCTGCTGTTTCAGGACCAGCCTCAAGGGAAGCTCCAGATAAAACATTTTGCAGTCTGGAGTTACCCAGAGGTTCCCAACCTTTTTGACTCACGGAGCCCTTATTTCTATGGCAGAGCTCCTAAGAGGTCTACCCTATTTCTTACAAGTTAAAGATGTAGGAGTATATATAAGAATATTTTCTTATACTTTAATTTCATTCAATGTTTATTTCCTTCATTTTCCTGGAACATCCGCAGAACACCTGGGAAGTGCCAAATGTGAAGGCCTAAGGGCTCCTTGGAGTACAGGTTGGGAACCCCTATCCTACACCATTATGCTCATTCCTATCCATGAGAAGCCATAGCTGGTATCCCAGAAGAAGCTGGGTGGAAAAGACATACTTTCCAACATTGCACATATGAAAAACCTGACAGGTATGGCTGACCAATATCAAAGGGTGGTTAAAAAGCCACGATCAGGCAACAAGAGGTCAAATATTATTAATAAAGAAGGTCACTCAAAACTGCAGTTTCAGGCAGACAAACCTTGGAATTTATGTGGTTTACAAAAGCCTCCTATTGGATTGTCTGCAAACTACTTTTACACTTTGAACTCAGTTTATGATGTACTGGTCCTTATTTACATTGCTTGTAAAGATACAATTTGGGATATTTTACTGTCTTTTGGCTAATTCCTAGGTACATATTTACTCACAAGGAGCATATTCTATTACATTTTATTGTGAGAAGGGTATTGTATATTGGTTGACAGATTGATCTTACCACATTTTGTATATTGTCTTTTATAAAGGTTTGTAAAAAAAAATTATACCATTTCCACATGTATTATCATGACCCAATTATAAGTATAAGCTTTGAAGACGTATGTGCCGAACCTCTGCAGTGTGCTCTACACTGGGCTACCTTTGTACCAAGTCCAGAAGCTTCAGCTAGTTCAGAATATGGCAGCCAGGTCGATTACAGGTACATCCAGGAGTGATCATATCACACCAATCTTAAAATCACTCCACTGACTGCCAATTAGTTTCTGGGCAAAGTACAAAGTGTTAGCTATTACAGTGGACCCTTGTTATATGCTGGGGTTTGGTTCCAAGATCCCCCATGTATAACAAAATCCATGTATGCTCAAATCCCATTAAATATAATGACATAGCAAAATGGTGTCCCTTCTAAAAAATAGAAAATCAAGGTTTGATATTTGAAATTTATACTTTTTTTGAACACTTTCAAACTGTGTATGCTTGAATCCGTGTATAAAAAATCCATGTATAAGAAGGGCTGACTGTACTTTTAAAGCCCTACATGGTTTGGGTCCAGGTTACCTACAGGAATGCCTTCTTCAGTACAATCCGCTTTGTACACTCATGTCCTCTGGGAAATGTTTGCTCCAACTTGCCAGGACTAGACTGCCAATGGTTTCCCAGAGGACTTTTTCATCTGCTGCCCCCAGACTGTGGAATAACCTGTCAGAAGAGATACAACAGCTGAAAATGCTGACTGCTTTTAAAATAGCATTAAAGACATATTTCTTCTGGCAGGCCTACCCAATCAATTTTAAATCATAACTTTTTTAATTGTATATATACCCTGAGTATATTTTAATGATTTTATAGTGGTGTATTTTAACTATGGGTTTATGAGTTTTTAACTATGTTTTGTATTTTAATATGCTGTACCCCAACTTGAGGAGAGGCGGGAAAGAAATACAGTTTGTTGTTATTATTAATACTAGTAGTAGTACATTTCATTATATACTACTGTAGTTTACATTGAACATTATACTAACTGCATTATTTACAGAGTTGTACTGCATATAGATTGCTGTTATATGATCGTTATATCTATAGATCACTGCTATACCAGCACTGTTATTGTTAGTGTATTAATTCTTGCTGTTGTTTTTCAGCTGTTTCTAGAGGATTAACCAGGGCCATCCTTGCCAAACTAGGACAGTTGGAGGGTATGAAAAGACATTCTTAGCTGTTGAGGTCATTGCGGCTCTGGTGGCAGAAATGGAGCTAGGAGAACCCCCACATTTTGAGGTTGTTCTTCCAGGAGAATCGTGCAACCTCTATCTAGAATAGGTAACAAGTCTATCTCCTGGTCATAGGAACCATCCAGTAATAAAGAGTTCATCTTATCAGGATTTAAACTCAATTTATTGAGCCCCATCTAGCCCCTTCCTGAGCCCAAGCCATATCTTATTCAGATGTTATATCCTGGTTGTAGGGGCTGAACAAACTGCCCCAAAAGGGTGAATTGGGGCCACCCCAGAGCCAGTCGCTCTGGAGCTGCAGCAATCACGTTATGGTCCCCATCTGCCTTGGAGCTGGCTCAAACAGAAGTGGAAAAGATCTGCTCCTATTTGGGCCTTTAAAAAGGTGTTTTAAGCAGCTGCAACCCCAGGGTGGCTTCAGGGCATTCTGGTGGCAGGTGACATGTAAACACCATGTCCCCAGAAAGCCCTGAAGCCACCCCATGTGACTGGCCAGGCAGCTTTTGGGAGTTCTGGGAGCATGTGGTGTGTGAATGCCACTCTCCCAAGCAGCCCGGAAGGCTGCTTAACATGCCGGTCTGTTCCAGCCCTTAGTTGTGCCCAAACTGCCAAAGGCCACCAAATTAGTCCATGTAAAAACTGGGCTTTGAACATGACCATCAAAGACCTGACCACTTTAGGTTAACCTGTACATATTTTTGTGGGTTTTTCAGGCTATGAGGCAGTGTTCTAGAAAAGCTTTTTCCTGACATTTTGCCAGCAACTGTGTCTGGCATTTTCAGAAAAGATTCTCTTCTAGAACATGGCCTCATAGCCTGAAAAACCCACAAAAAACTATGGATGCCAGACATGAAAGCCTTTCACTTCACATTAACATCTACAGTTACAATTGATACAAGTATGCAAACAGAGAAGTGCCAAGCAGTTCAAGGAATCATATGTATGTACATTGAATGAAAGGGAATTTCATGAAAAGTACACTAATGGTTACAACTTTGGTTCCACCCTAGCAGCCATTTAGCACCGTTTGTCCTGGTCCTAGCTTCCACAAGCTAGGATCAGAGCTTCACCTTGTACCTGTATGACAGCATGGCCACATGGATGATTTCTCTGAACTGATTTCTCATTAAAGCATTCTTAACTACAGGATGCATTTCTAAATCTAAAATTAAACAGATATCCTCATGCTCATTCCAATGCAACAGCTATTAACTGGAACATTAAAACCTTGCTGAGATATATATTTGATGCCTAATCTTGGAATAACTGTAAATGAGAAATATATTCCTACCCTACTTACGAGACATATCATTTTCTTGGAAAGAAGCTGATTTGCCAATGTTTACTAATCATTCTTCCTGTCTGTCCTAAATATCCTTGACCACATAACAGACTGTAAGTCAATCTTCAAGCTCAGTGCAAGTGAATACCAGGAAAGAAAAATGGCTTAGACAGTTTATGATCAGCAACTCAAATTACAGTCTTGGGAACCCACGCCAGCACTACACCATTTCATATCAACAGTGTGATAGCATATTTACAAAGTGAGGATTGGTTTTTTGTTTCATCGGAGAAGCCAAGTTAGAAATTGTCAAGATAACTTGGTGGCACCAAACAGAAGAAAGTAGACTGAGGTCTGACTTAACTCAGAAAGGTTAATATCTTCCTCATTCTATTCTAATTGATTAAATGGAAAATAATGATCTAATCTGTTTCTCATTCTCAGCTTTGGGAACCTTTGAAAGAAATGCTCAAGCAAATGTTTGATTTGCTATGGTCATGGCCAACCCAAGATGTTTTAGGGATAGAAACAAAAGACAAAGATTGCCTCCCTGCATTCTACATGCAGAAGAGAAGTAGTCTGGAAATGAATTCTGCTTTGACTGCAGTGATAGGAGAGTATCATCTACTAAACCTGACAGCAACAAGCCACTATGGAAGTATAGAACAGGGCATGCAGAACCGAGCTCTGTCTTCCAATGGAGAGGGTGGAATGGAGGAGGAACAGTTGGAAGGCACCTTTTGTCTCACATTGTTTAATAGCAGAGTTGGCTCTATTTGCCAAGGTATGTCATATCAGAAGCCTTTAACCCATCTTTTTATTGCCATGCTCTCCCTCCAAAAAGGGAGGGAGCAGTGAAAGAAAGTCCAGGGAGAAATGTGTGACCCTTCTTACTGTTCAGATATGACATTTTCCATAAGGTTTAGTTGATTAATCCAGTAATTAAAAGTTTCAGTAGATTTTGTTCATTTCATTGGTTTCTCTCTGTCTCTTCCTAAGTTTTGTTTCTTTCATGTGCCATCAGCTGCTTGTGATGCTGCTCATATGGATCCCAATATTTTTGGAACCTGTAAGGTGTTTGGGAGTTTTGAAAATAACTGTTCTGTTCTGTTTGAAAATGCAAAATCCTTTCACATTTCAAATGCAATAGCACTGGAATGCATAGAGCGAAACACAATATTGTGAAAAGGCAATGGGAACCAAACTTTAACTTATGATGCCATAATTTTGGAGTTTTGCATTTGCAAGCAGGGGGAGGAAGGAGAAAGTAAAGATGTATTAACTTCTGAAAGCCCCAAATCTTCCCATACTTTCATGTGCTCCAAGTCTGAAAATTCTGTGAGAGATAATATACTTCACAATCCACCAAGGCTAAGAAGAATGTCATTTTTATGACAGTTCCCAAAAAAAGAGATAACTTTTCCAAGCCCTGATCAGTGTTTTCAATGGGGGACAGGAAGGAAGAAGGGCTTGAATAATTTAAAAGTTAAAAATGGTAATATTGTTCACCACTCCCCAAATTACTATCTATAGACAAATTATAATTATGCTGTGTTTCATCTTCCTATCTTGTCTAGATGATAGATAGAACTTAAACATATGCCAGTATCATTATCAGCCCCCTCCTCAGTCTCAAATAAGAAACAGCTGCCTGTGGGCATTTCCTTGTTGGTGAGAGAGAGCTGTCAACAAGGAATGGGAGAATATGGCAAAGTACTCCTTTGCACAGAGCTGCACTGATAGAAAGATTCAGAGTTTGACACAACGATGTTCATATTGGTGTTGTTGTGTGCCTTCCAGTTGTTTCTAACTTATGGCAACCATATGGCAAAACTATCACAGGGCTTTGTTTCAGGGGGATGTGTGAGCTAAAATGGACAGGAATGGGCCACTTTGAGTTAGAAGGGAATTGGCGATGTGATAATTCCCTACATTATATAGCACTACTTCAAATGTTCAAAGTGGTTTATGTACTTTATCTCAGTGACTGAATTATTGATTTTTAAGTCACTTTATCAAATACAGTTGTTTTCTAAAATTGAATTCCCTATGCATTAAGCACCAAACACTGGACTATGAGGCCAAGTCATTAACCCTCTCTGCTAGGCAATCAATCTCTTCTAACACAGGCACCTCTCATTGTCACAGGATAATGTGGTCCCTGTTATACTGGATCACTTTGAGTTTGTTAGTACCGATGAAGTGGACAAGATCCTCCGAAGTGTTAGGAGGACGACTTGCTCTCTTGATCCCTGTCCCTCATGGTTGCAGCTCAGGGGGGGAGATGTGGTGCGACTAATGTTGCATCACATATTTAATACATCTCTAAGTGAGGGTCAGTTTCCATCTAAATTAAAACTAGCAGTGGTTAAACCCCTGCTAAAGAAGCCCTCCTTAGACCCCCTGCTCCATAATAATTATAGACCCATCTCGCTGCTACCTTTTTTGGGGAAGGTGATCGAGAGAGCAGTCGCCTTCCAGCTTCAGTCGATCTTGGACGACACTGATTTTCTGGACCCATTTCAAACCGGCTTCCGGGCGGGCTATGGAGTTGAGACTGCCATGGTCGCCTTAGTTGATGATCTCCGTCTGGGCATGGACAGGGGGAGCGTGTCCCTGTTAGTGCTTTTGGACATCTCAGCGGCCTTCGATGCCATTGACCACGGTATCCTTCTGGGACGCCTGAGGGAGTTGGGAATTGGGGGCACTGCCTTGCAGTGGTTCCGTTCCTACCCTCTCGGGCAGGTCCCAGATGGTGGAGCTGGGGGACTGTCGCTCTGATAGCAGGGCCCTGACATCTGGTGTCCCTCAGGGAGCGATTTTGTCCCCTATGCTATTTAACATTTACATGAAGCCGCTGGGAGAGATCATCCGGAGACATGGGGCGCGGTGTTATCAGTACGCTGATGACACCCAGATAATTTTCTCTATGTCTCCGACTGATACAGTAACTAAGGATGGCATCTCTCCTCTAGATGCCTGCTTGGCGTCGGTAATGGGCTGGATGAGGGAGAACAAACTCAGTGTGAATCCAGGGAAAACGGAAGTACTGGTGATAGGTTCCCCGGTTTCTGGTGGTGAGATCTGTCACCCGGTCCTGAACGGGGTCACACTCCCCCTGAAGGACTCGGTGCGCAGCTTGGGAGTGCTCCTTGATTCGTCGCTCCAGTTGACTTCTCAGGTGGATGCGACGGTCAGGAGTGCCTGTTATCAGCTTCGGCTGATACGCCAGTTGCGTCCCTACCTGGACCGAAAGGACCTAGAAACTGTTGTACATGCTTTGGTAACCTCTCGATTGGATTTCTGCAATGCGCTCTACATGGAGCAACCCTTGTACCAAACCCGGAAGCTGCAATTGGTGCAGAATATGGCAGCCAGATTGGTCTCTGGTAGTTCCAGGTCAGACCATGTAACACCTATTCTAAAAGATCTTCACTGGCTGCCTATTCGCTTCCAAGCTCAATACAAGGTGTTGGTTTTGACCTATAAAGCCCTAAATGGCTTGGACCCAGGGTACTTGGAGGACCGCCTCTCCCCATATAATCCGCCTCGCACACTCAGAACTTCCGGGACTAAACTGTTGGAGGTCCCTAGGTCCAATCATGTGCGGACCTCACAGAGTGCTTTTACTACTGCTGCCCCTCCCCTTTGGAATAAGCTCCCTGCAGAGCTTCGCTCCGCCGCCTCATTAGCTGTTTTTAAAAAACAGTTGAAAACATACCTATTCCGGCTGGCCTTCCCACCTTAATTTGTCCATTTATTTTCCTGCCCCCTTTCCCCTCTTTTCTCTTTTGACCCTGGATTGATGTTTAATTTTCATTTTTTTTCTGCCCCTGCCATGTGTATTTTTCTATTTTACTGTCTTCCTGTTCCTGTCTTGTAGTAATGTTTTTAACTGTTTATTCGATTTTAACTTTGTATTGTAACGTTTTTAAATTTTGTAAGCCGCCCTGATCATATCCATGGAAGGGCGGGGCATAAATAAAATTTATTATTATTATTATTATTATAATGTCATGAACAGTTCATTCACTTACTGTTAGAGAGATCTATGAGCTCATTGTTAAAGGGCTATGAATGAAGAAATTCATTGCTACCTGTGCACCTCTTCTTATGTTTATCTGTAAACATTTAAAGGCATATGTCTGAAATGCAGAGGGTCTGCCACACAACAAATCTATGCTGTTAATGCAATATGTCCCCACAAGAGGACAAGCAAGTCCTACCTGTAGATATCTCCCTTCTTTTTCCCTGGCAAGGCTTTTACGTGCTTCTCAGTATAGCAGGAAAGACTGGCAACTGTGTGTTTCTGTCTAGAAGACAAGACCACCTTCTCTGTAGATTAAGCAGCTTTTGCAAAGCAACTGGGCTTCACTGTAACCCCTCTATGGCTGCAGAAAGACCAGAGTGTTATCATGCTACCCTGTAGGCCATGACATCATAAGGGTGCTTTCACCACCTCCTCCTCCTCCTCCATCAATCACTGCATTGGACATCTATTTAAATCCAGGGAGGATTAACACAGTGGATCCCATTTACACTGGAATATGCAAGTTTGCCTCTGTTGCATTTGCATCTTACTCTAACAAATCTAATGAAAGTGGACAACATCAAAAATTATTCAAATAATGCCTTTTCCTGGCTCACATGAGTTCACAGGCTGGCAAACATATGCCATACAGGTTGGGTTGTTGGATGTAAGCCCAGAAAAGTCTCCTGTGCGAGGTGTCAACAATATTTCCCATCACAGCAACACTGGCAAAGGTGAGCCTGGAGATGAGGAGCCTCGAAGGTCAATGCAAAACATTTATCAGCTGGCTAGTAACCATGAAAAACAAAGATAGTGCACGATGGTTCATAAATCTAGTATAATTAAAGTAACCTTTATTAATGTGCAAGCTCCATTGAGTTTAGCAAGGTTTATTCCCTGCCAGATAAATATATACACTGTGTAGGATTAAAGTCTTGCTTCATTTAATTGGTATATTAATCCAGTAAATCATTATCTGATTAGTTGGTGAGTGGCCAGTTTTTATTGTTTATCTCTAAATTAAGGGGACACGTGCTTTAACATTATTTTTATTCCAGTGTGTCAGTACAGCAGAAGAGTTTTAATGGAACTTTCTTCTAACAGTTGATTGTTTGTGTGTTGTTGTGTGCCTTCAAGTCGTTCCTGATTTATAGCATCCCTAAGGCAAACCGATCATGGGGTTTTCTTAGCAAGATTTGTTCAGAAGGGGGATGGCTTTGCTTTCCTTTGAGGCTGAGAGAATGTGACTTGTCCAAGATCACCTAGTGGGTTTCCAAAGCTGAGTGGAAGTGGTCCCAGAGTCACAATCCAATAGTCAAAACAGTATGCCATGCTGGTAGTTTGTAACTTTTATTGAATTGAAAGTAACTTTAAATATCTTTCAGTATTAAAATGCTTTGGGCTTTTGAAGTCTATGAATGTATTTAAATGAAATTATTAATATGTACATAATTTTGTTGTACACAGTGCTATGAATACACCAAACAGCATCCATGAGATCTTCTGTTTTCCAACCCCTGTTTAAAAAACATAAAATTTGAAAGTTTTGATTTAGCTGGTTTCGCCCAGGGTGACCAGGCATCTCCCTTTACCTGGACATGTCCTACATTTCAACCTTCTGTCCAGAAGGAATTTCAAAATGTCCTCCATTAAGAAGCATGAATTTACATTTCATTAGTATTTTTAGGTTTTCTTTTGTAATGTCCGATGTTTTTCTTGAATGTCCTACATTTTTGCAGAGTCTTCTCCTCCTTCGCATTTATGACCTCTGGTCACCCAGGGTTCCCCCTCATACCAATATTTCCTTTCATGCTTCCTTCACCACTCTATTTGCCATAAAACCTGTATTTTACATTGGACCACCATAAGCATACCCAAGTCTAGTGGCTGCCAATTAGTTTCTGGGCACTGTTCAAAGTGTAGGCTATTAGCTTTAAAGCCTTACATGGTTTAGGTCTGGGTTTGCCTCCTCTATGATCTGCCCCATATACTCAGTTCCTCTTTGGGTCATTTATTCTAGTCAGGCAGGATTAGGTTGGAATGACCAGCTGGAAGAGATTTGACATCTGAATACATTCTCTGAATTTAAAACTGCAATCTCTTCCAGCAGACCTATCCAGATGATTTTTAAATTGACAATTTTAATTGATGGATTTCAAATGTGGATTGCTTTAATATGTATGTGTCTTATTTGTTCTTTTAAAATGATGTGTGTGGCAGATAAGACCTTTATTATTAATAATATTAGTTTAAAAAAAAATAGTGGGTTACACCACCAAGACTCTCCTCTCTTTTCTTGCCACTTAGGCTGCATTGGATGCAGGGACATCACTATGGGAGTGTAGAGGAGTATGCGCCACACCAGGTGACACTGAGGTGGAGTGACACCAGTGGTGCCTAAACATCTGCCTTTTGACAGAAATGGGCTCTGGCATTAGGCTGTGTCCTTTTAAAATGCTGAAGAGATGGGGTGAGTGGGGTGAGGCTAGTTGGGAAGAAAAAGGAGATGCCCCAGTTTTGTTTTTTAAAAATACATTTTAAATGTTAATTTGAAACATCATAATTTTTAATTCTTTTCAAATTTTCTTTTAAAAACATCACATCTTATCAAATTTTCATGTTCACTTTCCAAATTGGTGGAAATCTGACTAGCCATCTCTCCGTGAGGTGATACAAATGCAGAAAAACTTATTTAATATATGATAGGGCCTAAATACCCTAAAGGCACAAGATCCTGCCTGATCTTGGAAGCTAAGCAGAATCAGCCCTGGTTATTCCAATTCAGAGGAAAGAACTGGGAAGACCACCTCGGCGTATTCCTTTCCTAAGAAACCCCTATGAAACTCATTGAGTTGACAGGCTACTTGAAGATACACACACACCTGTTGTATTCTTGTGGTAAGCTCTTTTATCACCTCCTAGCATCCATTTGCTATCAGTTAGGAACTCTCGAGCAGTCATAGGGAGTTCTTCAAAGGTACCTTTATATTCTTGGGACTATAATGTACCTTCAAATATAAGGACCATTTTCCTCCATTTTCTTTGCAACATTGGGTAGGGGGGAGCAGACAGAAGAGGCTGAAGGGATAAATTAGGAGTAGCTGCAACCATCTCATGTCCCCTTTAATTCAAAGAGGTAAAATGCCTGTTCTATAGACTTCATCTGAGATCCTACTTTGAAAGCTTTTTTAAAAAAAATAGTTAGTACTTTCTCCATTGTGACTTACTGTATATACTCATGTATAAGTTTAGAAATATGAATTAAAAAATGACCCAATGGGTTGACTTATCCATGGTGTAAGAAAGATTCTAATTAGGGATTTTAATTAGCTGAAATTGCTGAAAGGAGGACTTGTTACAAGTACCTTTCGCAACCTAATCCCAAAGCATTTACAGAGAGACCAAGTAACTCCAAATGAATGATGTGGAGGCAAATCCATTTAATTGAAGTCTAATTTTATTAATAGGGAGGGAATACACACACAAACATACATTCACACACACTCTTAACGCTAATGGAGTAAAAGGGAGGAAAAGTGGGTAAGAACAAGAAGCATCACTAAGGGCTTTACTCACCTCAGCAGAAACCTGGAATTCAATGTGATTGCTACAGAGAGGGTAAGAGAATGGGAAGGGTAAGTGGATAAGAACTGTATAAGTACTGAAACCGACAAGAAGTCTGTTTAGATTCCAGTGCAGAACCCAGAACAAAGGACTTGCAGGACCTTAAATAGGTTTCTGCCTTGTCTTTGGTGGAGGGTTGTTTTCCTACTTCAAAGTAAAACTGAATTTACACATTAAAGATTGTTTGCTCTATAGGCAGCCTCTATGATGAGTAAAGGCCATTAATGTCAGAATAGACGTGGCCTGCAAAACATCTAGGGGCCATAAATCTGCATACCTATAGATGGCAATGACTGATATAACTTTTACATGACAGATTCCTTACCTCAGTTGCAATCACATAGTACAGTGGTTCCCAGCCTTCAATCCCTAGAAACTGTTGGACTGCAACTCTAAGAATCCCATTGGATATGCTGGTTGAAGATTCTAAAACTTGATTCTAACAGCTTGATCTGAGGTCTCAAGGTAATTGTGTTTTGGGTCCAAAACAGAGTGCAGAAATAACCCAGTTTGAGACTGCCTTGACTGCCTTGGCTTAATGCTAAGGAATTCTGGAACTGTAATTTCATGAGATATTTTGTCAGGGAGCTCTGGTACCACGATAAACTACAATGCCCAGGATTCCCTAGAATCAAGTTATAGAAGCTCCAGCTAGCATATCCAATGGGATTCTGAGAATTGTAGTCCAACAGTTTCTAGGGCTCCAAGGCTTGTGTTTTGGACCTTTGTGTACTTTTGGTTAATGTGCTATGCCTTCCCCCTACCACAAATCTGGAGGTATGCAGACTTCAGAACAGATACTCCCACACCCATGATCTTATAGAAGTCACAGGTACTTTTATCACACAAGGGTTGAAAAGTGGAATTAGAGCAGGATAGTAGGATCTGTGGCTGTACCTTATCACACAGTATCTGTCCAGTTGCTGATGTGTTGACCATCCATTTTTGGAGCATGCCTTCTCATTTATTAATTGTATTAATGTTTTATTGTATGTTTTTATGAATTGTATTATTGTAAAACCTTTTATATGCTGTTACCCGCCTTGATCTCTGGAAAGGCGGGATAGAAATAAAGCCTATTATTATTATTATTATTATTGTTATCAAAACCCACAAATGCCCCCCAATTGAGTGGCTTTTCCATTGTTGATACACATGTGATAAGTTCCTCCCAAAACAGTTTTGATATGCCAACAATCAAATGGTACAATTCTGCTGATGCCCCCGTTCCTTCATCCTCCTTGCTATTCTGAAGCAGGCCGTTTTTCTTTTTCTTTTTTCCCCATTTCTTTTCTTTTTTTAGTTAATGGATTGCCATGATTACACACGTGTGCTAAAAAATAAAAATATACCAAAAGGCGTGATGGGAACGGAAAAAGGCAGGAAGGCCAGGCCATGAAGGCTGGTGTGTGGAAGATAGAGGGGCAGAAGCAGCATCAAGGCAATTCAGAAGAGCTGTCCAATAATGACTGTCCCTAACTCGGTATGTTTGCATTTCTTAGACTAAAGAGATTGTGATGCCTTACAAGCCTGTTGTAAGTATGAGCTGTCCCATAAATGTCATACCATTATTAAAAGTCATCATTAAAAGTCTACACTATGCTCAGCAATTAGGAAGTGCTTAGTGGTCAGCATCGCTGTGTACTTTAACTTAAGATTTAAGTCCTAGAAGATTGAACAAGACATTCCTGATTCTCCACACTGCTAGAAACAGGAAAACTCCTTGGCTTGCTGCTTATGATGTAAATTGAAACCAGAAGCAGTGATGTCAGCTTGCAACACTCCTATAGGCCACACTATGGATTTGGAGTGATGATGCCATTACTATGCTATGTTAAGAATTTATTTTTATTTTTTTAGGGCAGGGCAGTTTACTAACAGGAGTCTAGAAAAAGATCAAACTCAGAAGAAAATGTATACAATCAGGTATGGTGCTTTTTATGAGCTGGTGTCATTCTGCTCATGAAACTCTGTGAACAAGATGAAACATGTTGGCCTTAGATAATTATGTTTTAAGATGCTTCAAAAAGGCAGGAAAATTTTATATATATATATATATATATATATATATATATAATTTTATTTTAAAAATGAGAGAGATAATTCAGCATGAGTTTAACTGAGGAGACTTACAACTGGTGATCTATGACAAACAGCTGTCAACAACAGAAAAAATATATTAGGCAGCAATGAACACTATATCTCTACAGGGGACCTATCTTTTAAATTGAACCTAGGAGGCTTTCTGGTTGAGAAGTGGAGTGAAAATTGTTCCGTCATCCTATATTTTATGTAAAGGCTATGTGTTATATAACATTTCAAGGAAACTGAGATCTCTTTGTTTCATATTAAAATCACTCCACTGGTTGCTAGTTAATTTCAGGCCCTACATGGTTTGGGTCCAGGATCATCTCCTTCCACATAATCCACCCCATACACTTAGTCCTCTGGGGGACATTTATTTCAGCTGGCCAAAGCAATGGTCACCCAGAGGACATTTTCATCAGCTGCACCAGACTGTGGAATGACCTGCTGGGAGAGATTCAACAGCTAAACCTGCTGCCCTAGTTTAAAACAGTATGACATACCTATCTCTTCCAGCAGGACTACCCAGTCGATTTTATGAATTTTAAATCAATATACTGTATTTTAATCTGGAGGATTTTAAAGTGTAATGATAATTTTAATCTTATTTTTATGTGTTTTAACTTATGTGTTTAATGATCAGTTATATATTGTATTTTAATCTACGTTGTACCCTGCCTTGAGACTTGGTGAGTAAAAATATTATTGTTGTTGTTGTTATTTACAAATTGCCTGATTCGGAGTTTGGAAGGTTAAAACTTGAATAAAACCTGACTAGGACTAAGGACTAAACAGGTGCATCAATAACTGCTGAGATCTAAAAATCATGACTCATTTACAGAGAACAATAAAAGGAAAAGGAGAAACCTGTCCAAGAGACAAGACTTGAAAGATAATTACTCTTCTAATTTTTAAACCAGGTTAAAAACAGCAGCCCCTCTTTCAAAGATCAGCATGAGCTCCTGAGCAGCAGCAGCCGCAGCAGCAGGGGAGACCATAAATTGTTCTGTATCTTGGTAGCCTTCATTCCATAGAGTGCTCCTGCTGTTGCAGTAAGCTGATCCAGTCTTTGGAAACTTTGCTGTGTCCTGCCAAAATTGAGGAGAGGTTTCCTAAGTCCAGAATGTATTTAGGGTGACCATAAGTCTCTATATGCAGGCAGATGAAAAATAACCATTTTGTTGATTTCCAGCTATTCAGGCTGAAATTTCCAGAAAAGCAATATAAGTAAGGCTGACCATGTGACATCCCAAAGATGCTTTCTATCCTAAAGTGAGAGCTTATGCTGCAGCCACTAGAGAAGTATGGATGACAAAAAACACATGTCTCTGCATCTTTATACACTCGTGTATTTGAGTCTGACAGTTGTTGCCCCACGGGAGTATAAAACTGAATGTTTCCTTGTTGTTGTTGTTGTTGTTGTTGTTGTTGTTGTTGTTAACTGCCAGTGATTCTATCAGAGACTTCCAAGTCACCTTATCATCAACAGCCCTGCTCAGATCTTGCAGGGGCTCATTCCCACTTACATTTAAACTAGTTTCCAATTCTCCTTCACTCTGTGTTGGTAAATCAATTCCAAAAGGTCTGTCATTCCCACTATGAAAGTGGATCTTTTCATTATCCCCTTGTAATCACTTCTTTTTTGGCACAATTGTCATCCCCACTAGTTTCCGGCACTTCAAAATGCATGTCAATCATCTGTGCATCATCAGTGATGTAAGCAGCAGCCCAGGCAGCCCATCTTGGGAACATAGAAGATTTGATTGCAACTACTTGCCTCACAGCTGCAAAACCAATGAATCACATCTATCATTTTTTTAAAAAAAATTGATAGAAGAATCAGTTCATTGGTTTTGCAACTACTTGCCTCATTGCTGATTACAAGTAGTTGCAAAATAAATGAATCAAATCTTCTATCAATTTTATTTTAAAAGAAAATCATGCGCCCATAGGTCATACCACAAGCACAATAGCAGTGCTGAGAGGGAGGGGAATGGTGGATTTACCAAAAACTGAGGAAAGACACTAAACAACCCTCTGGCATTAATCCCTCCCCTCCAGAATGATGACATTCAATCTGTTCTTCCCACTTGTTGAACATGCTTCAGAATCGATTCTTTTTGAAAGAACCACTGGGAAACTAGTGTCTGGGGGGAAAAGGGTTTTTTTGTGTGTGTGTGTGTCTGTCTCGCTTTATCATGAGAGAAATCGATCAAAGTACGATCAGAACTGGTTTCAGATAGGAACGGTCATATAAACCAACCAGCAATTCGCTTTAAATCATAGTTGGGAACGAGACCCAGATTGAGGGCTGTGGTTTCCTTGACTGAGTCTATCCATCTGGAACGAAGCCTTTTTCTTTTCTTATTGCCCTCTGTCTTACCAAGCATTGTTGTCTTTTCTAGTGAGTTACACCTTTTCATGATATGTCCAAAATATGACAGTCTCAGTTTAGTATCTTGGTTTCTAGGAAGAGTTCAGGCTTGACTTGCTCTAAGACAACCCCCCCCCCTGGTCTTTTTAGCAATCCATAGTATCCATAGAACTCTTCTACAGCACCACATTTCAAATGAGTTTTCTTCTTATCAACTTTCTTCACTGTCCAGCTTTCACAAGCATACATAGAAATTGGAAATATGATAGCATGGACCATTCTAACTTTAGTATTCAATGACATATCTTGACACTTTAGGATTTTATCTAGTTACTTCATAGCTACCCTTCCAAATACAAGGCTTCTTCTGATTTCTTGACTGCAGTCTGCATTCTAATTAATGAAAGTCAAGGTATGGAAAATCTTGAATTATTTCAGTGACTTCATCTACTTAAACGTCATGCAAACCACCTGTGGTTATTATTTTTGTTCGTTTTTTAAATGTTAAACTTTTTAAAAATGCCTTTGCACTTTCTTCAGTAATTGTTCCAAGACTTTGAATTTTTTGGCTAGTAATATAGTATCATCTGCATGTTCCTCCCTCTGATTTTCATTTCGCCTTCTTCTGAGTCTAATTCTGCTTTATGTATGATATGGTCAGTGTGCAAGTTAAATAAATGAGGTGATAAAACGCAGCCTTGCATGGCCCCCTTGCCAACTGGAAAACATTCCATTCTCTGTATTTTTTAATGATGGCAATCTCTTAAACTAAGTACGTATACATATAATCAAATGATGTGGCACATCCATTTCTTTAACAGCTATTTATAGATGTTCATGTTCTATACAAAGGCTTTCTTATAATCTATGAAACAAAGGCTAATTCCTAGAGCCTTTTTCTTTCCTGAACCCAGCTTGGACATCTAGTTTTTCTTCCTGTATATAATGGTAAAAGTCTTTGTTGTAGAATTTTGAACACTATTTTGCTTGTATGGGAGATTAATGCAATGGTCCTGTGGTTACTGTAATCCCTTGTATCCACTTTCTTGGAGACTGGAATGTATATTAAGTGTTTTCAATTTGTGAGCCATTTTATTTTTCCATACTTGTTGACAGATTTTATATAAAACTTGAGTAGATTCTGTACATAAAAGTAGTTCTGTTGATATACCATTTGTTCCTGGTGATTTTTCCCAAGTGCTCTGAGTGTAACCTCCACTTCACTTTCTGAAATTGTAGGTTCAACTTCAAATGCTCCTTCATTTAATGAATCTGTCATCCTTTTGGTCTCTTTTATATAGTTCTTCAGTATATTGCTTCCATCATCTTTTCATAGAATCGTAGAGTTGGAAGAGATCTCAAAAGCCATCCAGTCCATCTCCCTATCATGCAGGAATACATAATCTAAGCACCTCTGACTGTTGGCCATCCAATCTCTGCTTAAAAACATCCAAAGAAGGAGACTCCACAACACTCCTAGGGACTGCATTCCACTATTGAACAGTTTTTGCTGTCAGGAAGTTCCTAATGTTTAGGTGGAATCTCTTTTCCTATAACTTTGAATCTATTGCTCTGGGTCCTGTTCTCTGGAGCAGCAGAAAACTAGCTTGTTCCATTCTCAATATGACATCCCTTCAAATATTTAAACAGGGCTATCATATATTCTCTTAATCTTCTCTTCTCCAGGCTAAAAATACCCAGGTCCCCAAGTCACTCCTCATAGGGCTTGGTTTCCAGTCCCTTCATAATTTTGGTCCTCTTTTGTGAGAAACAGAGTTTGGAATTAATGTATTGACAACTTGTTGAGTTATTAAGTATCTATCTTCTAGTGATTTCACTATATTGCCCACTTAATGTTGAAGTTAGTCAGTTACGTCTTTAGAATTCATTAAGGTGGGTGCCTCTCCCTCACATTCAGTGAAACTGGAAGGTCTGCTGCTTCAAGAGAAGAAATATTAAAATTGGAAGAAATGCATCTTATGGCTGTGTTGATAAGCAGGCTAATCTGTGAACAATAATTTGTTTTGGAAAACAGCAGGTATGGTGGAAAGGGAATTTTCTGAAACAGAAACACTGGTTTTGTAGATTAGAAGAACAGCTGGGTTTGAGAAAGATATATTTATTTTATTTTATTTGGGGAGATAAAGGTGGGGGAGAAAGATGGGGAGAGAAAGGAAAAGAAAAAAAGTGGTCCATGGAATAGGATGGGGGAGTGATTTGTTTGCTTAGCAAGAGACTAATTAATTATATTTTGGACTGATTTCTATTCTATATTATTGTATAATGTGTATATATGAGGTGAGCAGCAATGCATCCCTTTGCAGTTTTAGTGTGCTATTCACTCTTGATTAATTAAGTAGGAAATTGTCCACAATCTCTTTCCATTTCCTTCTCTCTTGCCTTCTCACCCTTCATCTCTCTCTCTCTCTCTCTCTTCCTCTTTCTCCACCCTTACCATTATTTTTACCCACCTTCATCAGTTTGGCCTGCTTACACACATTGGGGGATTTGGAGCTTGAAGCGAAAGGACAACATTATCAACATTTATGACTTATACTTTTTTTTCATTTTAAAATCTACACAGAAATAAGTCTTCTGAATAAGTCTGAATTTCAATTAAGTGACATTTACTCCTGGGTAAGTAGGATAGGATTGTTCCATCCACTTCTAAACAATCTGTTTTCCCTAGATAATCCAACAGAAAAATCCTTAGGTCTCTTTGTACACTTCAGCTGGTCCAGTTTTTAGGACCAGCATTCATTTGTTGCCAGTAAATGAGTGCAAATACCACTTTATTTCATTAACCTCACCATACAAATAAGAGAATAAGGCAGACAGAAATGAGGTTTTTAGGTGATCTGCTAAAACTAGAGATGCCACAAATTATTCAAAACATGTGCTCTATCATTGCATCCCACACTTTTCCAGAAAGGGTACAGTCACACAAAATATATTCTGTGTATCCCCAGAGAGTCTTAAACCATTTCTCCACCCGTGATTGATCTTTGTAGTTATTCACTTATTGCTGTATTTGTTGTAGATTATTGTCCTCTCATTGAAATAAATCACTGCTTATTAACTTTTTAACAAACATGGCATTTGAAAAATGACTGAAGTGTACATGTTGGAATGGGTGGAAAGAAAAGAGAGATGCAGAGGAGTGACAAACTTAACTGAAGAGGTTAAAAGATAAGATCCCATGCTTTAGAACAGCTTTTCCTAATATATTGACCAATTCCAAGCATATTGGACTCTCACCATTCCCAGAAATGATTGTATCATTGCTTCTGTAGTCTATGTGGCGAAAAATGCCAAGTTGAAGTTAGCACTTTGAAGAAGCCATTAACAAAATGTGCTCCTCTAAGGTCAATAGTGACAACCTCCATGCCATTCTCTGTAAATTTCATGGCCTGGCTCAACACTAATATTTTGATAAATGGGTAAATTAATGATGAGCAATCAATTTCAACTATTAGAGTTTCTGGTAGTGAATTAATTTCCCAATTTCTGACAGTTAACATTATCCAATTAATTTTTCAAACCTAACATTCCATGCTGTGGCAAGAAATGGGCCTACGAGTGTCTTTTAGTGTATGGTCAGTGAATGAAATCTTATAGTTGTTTTACAGAAATTTAAACTATATAATAATTCTTACCATAAATGTTTAAATTTAGGTGAAAAGCTTAATCTTTGGTTTATGGCAACCCTTTGAATGAGAGATTTCCAAGTCACAAGGTTATCAACAGCCCTCCTCAGATCTTGCAAGCACAGGGGCATGTCTTCCTTTACTGAGACTATCCATCTGTAATGTGGGAAGTGCCAAGATAGGCTTAATCAATAAAACAAAAATAATGGATAATTAGAAATAGAAATAGACAAAGAGATCCCATACTTTGGATCAAATATTGATTGGAACAGAGACTGCAGTCAAGAAATTAGAAGAAGACTAGGATTGGGAAGAGCAATGATGAACTGAACAAGATCCTGAAATGTAAAGATATAACTCTAAACCTAAAGTAAGGATTGTCCAAGCCATCATACTCCCCATCACCATGTACGAATGTGAGAGTAGGACAGTGAAGAAAGCTGATTCAATGTAAATAAATTCATTTGAGATGTACTGCTGGGAAAGAGTGCTGAGGATACCATGAATGGCCAAGAAGAAAAACAAATATCTAGAATAGATCATGCCCAAACTCACCCTGGAATCCAGGGTGACTACACTGGGGATGTTGTACTTTGACCACATCATGAGAAGGCATGACTTGCTAGAAAGGGCAATGATGCTAGGAAAGGAAGCAGTAGAAAGAGAGGAACAGCACATGTCAAATGGTTAGCCTCGATTAGAGAGGACATGGGCCTGGGCCTGCAGGACCAAAGCAGAGCAGCTGACGACAGGGAGTCATTGAGATGTCTCATTCATAGGGTTGCCATGAGTCGAGGTCAACTTGAGAGCAGTTAACAACAACAAGAGTACATCAGTCCTGAACATTTAGAAGATATTATTTCTTACACAAAGGAATGGCTTTCAAACTTCTGAAGACGATGAAGCAAAAACCAAACTAAGAATCTTGTAGTGCCTGCAAAGATTATCGGGTTTTATTTTGTATAAGCTTGTGCTGATAGCAGTATCAATACACTCCTACTGCCTGAGGTGTGGCAAGCAGTTGCCCCCATCATGGAAAGACCTTCCTGCCACCAAATCCTCCTTGTTGTTTTAACATAGATGATTCTGGTTATGCCAAATATGTGCAGGCAGTGGTGGCAAGAAAGAAGAGCAGCCATTCTGTTAACAGGCAGGCAGGTGAGAAGTGGAAGGAAGTATTCAGCCAGCAGAACAGCAAGGAAGAGAAAACGGGGTTGTTACTGCCATGCAAAAAAGCTAGGTATGGAGGGGGAACCTGGCTGATATTGCAGCAAGGAGGAGCATTTGTGTCTACCATCACTATGTATAAGGAGCAGGAGAAGAATTCTAGGCTGTATAGTGTCTAGATCAAGGGAAGTAATAGTGCCACTCTATTCTGCTTTAGTCATGCCTCACCTGGAATACCGTGTCTAGTTCTGGACAACACCATTCAAAAAGTATGTTGAGAAGCTGGAGCATGTCCAAAACAGAGCGGCTAAAATGGTGAAGGGTCTGGAAACCATGCCTTATGAGGAGAGACTTAGGGAGCTGGGTATGTTTAGCCTGGAGAAGAGATGGTTAAGAGGCGATATGATAGCCCTGTTTAAATGTTAGAGGGGGTGTTATATTGAGGCTAGAGCAAGCTTGTTTTCTGCTGCTTCAGAAACTAGGAC
The DNA here is from genome assembly GCF_019175285.1 of Sceloporus undulatus. Taxonomy (NCBI): domain Eukaryota; kingdom Metazoa; phylum Chordata; class Lepidosauria; order Squamata; family Phrynosomatidae; genus Sceloporus; species Sceloporus undulatus. Next base: position 111,828,800 of record NC_056524.1, on the reverse strand, counting down.
ACAGAGCAATGGATTCAAAGCTATAGGAAAAGAGATTCCAGCTAAAAATTAGGAAGAACATCCTGACCATAAGAGCTGTTCGACGGTGGAACACACTCTCCTGGAGGGTGGTGGAGTCTCCTACTTTGGAGGTTTTTAAATAGAGGCTGGATGGCCATCTGTCAGAGGTGCTTTGATTCTATATTCCTGCATTTCAGGGGTTGATCTTGATGGCCTTTGAGGTCTCTTCCAGCTCTATGATTCTAAGAAGAGCATGGGAGCAATGGAGGGCAGCAAACAAGAGGAGTGGCGGCCGGGGTTGAGGAGTGGTGTGTGGACACAGCAGCAAGGTAGGCTGGGAAGGGAATGAGCAGAGGCAGTTGCAGCAGCAAAACTCACTCTTTGAGAGATGTAGGAGAGATCACCACTCCTGGCCTGGTATCCTACTGTTTTTGAATAGTGGTGTCCAGAACTAGACACAGTATTCCAGGTGAGGCTGTTGAGGTAGCTCCCATATTTTGCCTAATGAAAGCACCAGCCTTGTCATTGAGTGCAGCCCCCTTCAAAAGTAGAGAGTATTGCCTCTCTTGGCAGGCTTTTATACACATACTTTGATAGAAGGGTAAAGACAGTGAGAAACTGAAATACAAAAACTACAAGCATTTAATAATGATTATTAACAGATTGTATTTGGGTAGTAGTACAGACATCCTAGCATCCTAGACATTTATTGGGATGAAAAATTGAACAGGATAAAGAATGCTAAACTAGACTGCTTTTTAGTTTAATAATGAAATATTTAACCTACAGTTTTTAAAAAAAATCTTGTTTCTTGTCCAGACACTTTCTGCTATTTCCACTCAGGCAGAGATTTGAATTTGGGTCTCCAAATTCATGTTTAACATTTTATTTTTCACAATATTGGTACTTTCTGACAGTGCTTACTATATAAATGATGTGAAGACTGAACAAATTGTAAACCGCTTTGATCTATAGGAAAGGCGGTATATAAATAAAGTTTTTTTATTATTATTATTTAAGTTGTAGAAAAACAATACAATAATCAATGTAATTTAATATACTCAAGATGCAAATTTGTAAAATGCACTTAACGTATATATTATACAAATGTGTACAATGTGCAAGTTAGGCTTCCTGCATTTGGGAAACTAGGATATAGCGCTAGCTGCAAGATTCTTTGCTACTTAAGCTACTGATGTGGGATTTTTTTCCAATGTGCTTGTGGCCCGTACCATAGTTGCCTCCATTGGCTATAGTTATTTCTTTCTTTGTTAGAAGCTTTGCAGGGATCAGCTGCAAAACCCATGGGCCACTACTTTGAGCAGTAGCAGATGGACAAACTGTTGTTTCCAGTCCTCTGAGAACCATTCATAGTAATTTATGTTGTGTGTAAATCCAAAACTATACTGTAATATCTGAAAATACAGAACTAAGCAATTTATATGTAGTAGTAATAATGTCAAGGCAGGGATTTTTTTATTCTAAAAAAGATTCCCAAGCATAGATCAGTGATCCATCAATATAAATATAAAGCATGATAAAGCAAGATATTTTTTGAGGTCCATTAGAAATAAAAAATCTCATTGCAAAAGCATTCATTCACAAAAAGCAGCTTTTCCCTAGAAGTACTACCTACTTGCCAATGCTGTTCCTGTCCATCAAGCATAAAATGTCAGGCCAAAACCTTACTGCTAAAAACCACAGATCTTGGGAGCTAGAATGTGAGCAAGAAAGCTTTCCAAATTATTATCCAGTGTCTCCCTATGACCTTAACATTAAATTGAGATTAATTTCTCTGTGGAGGACTTTACACAAAATTTCTGGATTAGAATTACAGCTATATATGCTTTGGGATAGGGGGGCTTGCTTTGTTTCCTTGGAGAGAGTTTGGATGCAATGGCTCGGAAAAGCAAAGGCTAGATCTTCAGGCTTCGCTGAATGATTCCAGAGGTCAATGAAAGACATATGAGCTAATCTCTAAAATCCGAAGTATGTCCCAATGATTCGCACATAAGATCAACCAGGTGATCTAAGAAAGACCATGGTTATTCAAGAAAAGTCAGAGGTTAAAAATGGACATGTTTTATCCCCTATAAATAAAAAGCGGCTTGATGGGGAGCCATTTGAAGCTGCATACCCTTTGGAGAAAGGCTTGTTTCAACTTTCTTATGAACTTGTGCTTGTCATAAACTTCTGATTTATACTTACTGGAAAAGGCGTGCCAAACACGTCTGGTGCTCCCGGCTGTCATGTGGATTCCAGAAATCTGTCTATGCAGCATCTTGTCATTGGTTTTTGACTTGGCACAAAACAAACTCTTGTAAATAAGGAAAGATTTTGTGACATACAGCTCCTAATTTAAGATGGAGGCCATAACCACCTGACACAGTTTACCACACATAGCAACCTCATCCAGCAAAGAAGCCAAGTACAGTAGGTATTTGTAAGAAAGTACCCAAGCTTAAGGGATTGTGGCAAGGCGTAGTCAAATGTAAACCAAGCACTGAAATATTGAAAATAGAGGTGCTGAAATTTACTAGTAAAGGGATTAAATAGGGAGAAATAAAAAAATAGTAAAGCCATAAATGGAAAAGCAACATGACCAGTTTTTAAAGGATACATTTTTGCACCAATGGAGGATTAACATATAATGCTGAAAATGAGAAACAGTAATGGCAGTGATGCTCCTAGAGCTTATTACATAGCATCAATGTCTTGCACTATCAAGACTGAATTAAAAAAAAAAAAAACGAGGGGCACAAGGAGAACAGCACACTTCAAACATCTCCATGACTGATGCAATTAAGATGTTGTGAAATACATCCATTATGTGAAGTTGAAGGCTTTCAGGGGCGGCGTCCATAGTTTTCTGTGGTTTTCTGGGCTATGTGGCCACATTCTAGAAGAATGTATTCCTGATGTTTCATTTGCATCTGTGACTGGCATCTTCAGAGGGTAGTGGCATGAAAATGTGTGAGGTACTTATGTGACTTTTGGTTGGGAGGAAGTGATTTATATGTTAATCTGTATGTTGGTCTCTTATGACAACAACAGACCAACATACAAATTAACATGTAAATCACTTCCTCCCAACTAAAGGTCACACAAGTGTGTGTGTGTGTGTGTGTGTGTCCACACACTTCCATGCTACCACCCTCTGAAGATGCCAGAACATTTATTTTTATTTTTATTGATTAAAAAAACATAAAAACATCCATTCTTACATTTACTCTTTTGTTTACATATAACATATAAAACAAGTCATATGCCAATTGACTGAGTGTCTGCCCATTTTAAAGTTTAGTGGTTGGGTTGTAGTTGTTTCTTCTCTTATTTTTTCTTCTTCAATCCTCTTTATCACGTTTATCATGACACTTTTCTTTCTTCTTTTCATCTTCTCTTTTTCTCACAAACCTTCTTCCTACATCATCCAACTTACCAATTCCCTCTTCTCCCTACTCACTCTAACTTCCCAACCTTTTTCATTCTTCTAATACCACTTCATTCCCCATCCTTACCTTCTAAATAACATTCTTTAACCTTCATTCAACACTCCTCATTCACTCAACTTCCTCCTCAAATCTCGACAGTTTCTTCTTCCCTCGATCTAATGGATTTCCTAAATATTCTATTATTCTAACTTGCTTTTCTTTCTTTCTTTCTACTTATTTTAATATCCTATATTTCTATTCATATCTTTGCTACTGTTATCACAATTTATAATCTAAATTATAATCTTTTGTTCTTTTCAAACCTAAAAGCTTCTATCCTTAACTAAAATTGCCTCATTAAATTCTCCCTTTCTTTTCCCCTCCATTCATCATCCTTTTATCAACCCGATACTGTAGTTACGTAATTTTCTTAATCTCTTGCTTGATGCCCTATTCTCTATATTCCTTTTTCAATTGTTCTTCTTGGACTCCATAAATTTTAACACTGGTTCCCATTCTTTCTGTGTTTTTTCTATTGATTCTAAGACCAGTTTTTGTGAAAGTATATCCATTTCTAATGCGTCGTACAATTTTGTTAACCACTCTCTTATCTCTAATTTCCAATTTTGTGCAAAAGTTATACGCGTTGTGGTGGTCATATAAAAGCATATTTTTCATGGTTTTTTTCTATTTGTGCATCCCACATATTTAACAAAAAAATTCAGGTTTTAGCTGAATTTTTTTTTATCCTAGATATTTTCCATTATTTTGTTTAGGCTTTTCCAGTACTGTTTAGCTTTACCACATGACCACCAACAGAAATAAAACATTCCTGAGTCTTTATTACATTTCCAGCAAAGATTTGAGCTCTTTTTGTAGTTTTTTGCCAATTTTTCTGGGGTAATATACCATCTTAAATACATTTTGTAAAAATTTTCCCTCATATTTTGTGATTTTGTGTATTTCCAAATTTTAGTCCAAGTGTTTTCCCATTCTTCAAGTTCTGTTGGGTGTCCTATATTTTGCATCCACTGCACCATTGTGTTTTTAATTGTTTCCGTTTCCTGGTTCAAATTGAGTAAAACTTTATAAATATTGCTAATCAATTTTTCTTTGCCATTAAGTAAAATTTTATCTAGTTCATTTTCTTCTTTCTCAATTCCTTGGTTTGCACTGTCTACTTTGAATTGTTCTCTTAATTGTCTGTAATTGAGCCAATTAATCTTTATACCCTCTTTTTGTAATTCTTCTAATGATTTCAAATCCCATCTTCCTTTTATCTTTTTACCTAAAATTTTATACATTAGCCAATGTTCCCCTCCCATCATTTCCCTTCTATAAAATGCTTCCTGGGGCAAAGTCCATATGGGGATTTTCCTGTACAATTTATGCTTGTATTTTTGCCAAATTCTTAATAATGATTTCCTAATACAATGATTGTTAAATTTTTTATTTGCATCATTTTTTTCATATTGTAGATACGCATGCCATCCGAATTTTATGTCATCTCCCTCTATTTCTAGTAATCTTTTATTATCTAATTTAATCCAATCTCTAGTCCAATTAAGTACACAAGCCTCATAATACAATTTTAAATTTGGCATTCCCAATCCACCTCTCTCCCTACTGTCCTGTAAAGTTTTCATTTTGACTCTTGGTTTTTTTCCCATCCCAAAAGAATTTTGTGATCTCTTTACTCCTTTACTCTTTGCAGAGGGAGGTTGGAGGGCAGAACAAGCTAGTGGGTGGTTACCTAGAACTGGCAAGCATGTGGTGTCACCATTTAGGGGAAAAAAGTTCAGGAAACATCCAGTGTATTTCAGAATAGAAGGCAGGCAAACTTCACAGTTTGATGGGGTGTGTTTTAATTTTATTAAATATTTTTATTGTATTAAATTTTATTAAATGTAGTATTTTTTCACATTTGCAGGGATAAGGCTGTGCACATGCTCCCCTCTATCACTCACTGAGTCACTCACTCAGGTGTGAAGGACCTAAGAGATTCGGATGGGAGAGTTAGAGGGCACACATGCTCCCTGCATCAGCCGCTTACTAACTTAGGTGGAAAGGAGATTGAATGGGAGGAAGGAGCGTGTATGCATCCCCCCCCCCATCAGCCACTCATTCACTGACTCAGGTGAGAAGGGAATCAGATGGAGGGAAGAAGGGTTCAATGTGAGTGAATGGGCCCACTCTTGTGATAAAAGATGATACGTCCAGAAACATGGCAATTTATTGCTTTAAAATTACTGTAATACATACCATAGGATGCAGAAACTAAAAGGACACCTCTCTCTGGTTTTGCTTCACGAACGAAGATTCAGAAAAGACTCATCCCACGCTTTGTACAAGTGCATTGGTGACTAAAAAGGCCAATCTGGAACAAACAGGTCTGGTTGCAGAAAGCACAGCGGAAAGTCTCCTTGGGTGATGTTTCCGGGTTAATTGGATGTATCCTTCAAGCCTGTGCAATGGATTTTTCTGGTGGAGCGCAGCGTGCACAGAACTGGCCTCACCCTTTAAACCAGAGGTTCGTCTGCTGAGGCCTTGACAAGCATGGACGGTAGCAGCGAGGTCCTCGGGTCGTAGGTTTGGTTAGAGTTTCCTTCTCTTAGATGGTTGACCTTACAGGGTTAGACAAACACCATCTGCCCGGGTTTGGGATTAGAGTTTTCCTTCTCCTAGGATGGTTGCCTAGGATGGTTGCCATAAGGCATCCTGCCCTTTGGCGCTCTTGGTCAGACCCTTCGGTTGTGACCTGTCTGGCATGGGAGGCCCTGCCGGTGGCTATTATACCACCGCCAACATAGCTCACAACATCATTAGAGTGTGCAAGCCTCTCCCACACGACAAGGGGGCATCAATGGAGAGGTAAAGGACACCAATGCAGATCATATAACAATATATGGAGCCAGGTGTTGAACAAAAAATACCCAATGAATATGCAAACTACCGCTGCAATCAGGCTCAGATACAGTTTCCTATACGTTTTGAAAGAATACAACACATTATGGGTATCTACAGTGATACCTATAGAAGTTGTATAAAAGTGTTCCTGGATACGTCTGCATTCTCTCAGCAATGTTAGGTTCTTCTGGAGCACTCCAAACTGCAGACAGAGTAGTAGCAGCAGGAATTTAGTAATAAATTTGTTGTTGATCAGATACATAGGACAATCTGTGAGCCCAAATAATAAGAAATGCATAAATTCATAATACTAATACTAATAATACTAATAATAATAATGTTTATTTATACCTCACTCTTCAGCCAAGGCTATCAGAGCAACGGAAAAGGTCCTAAAAAGACATATTGTGTTTTTCTACCAAGTGAGGGAAGAAGGAACGGGAGTACTTATCATGTGTGTATTTGCCAAAGCAAACTAGTTTTAAGTCATTTGTTAGAACTCTCACTGAGACTACATCCGCACTGCAGAAATAATCCAGTTTGACACCATTTTAACTGCCATGACTCAATGGTATGGAATTCTGGGAACTGTTTGTTGTGGCACCAAAGCTTTTCACAACAAACTACAATCCCAGAATTCCATTACATTGAGTCATGGCAGTTAACCAGATTATGGTCCCATACAGACATGTGAAAATAAAGCTGCTTTGGGTCACATTGGTGGTATGCTGTTTAAATGATGCATGCGTCCTAAGAGTCTGGAAGCCACGCTCCAGTCCTAAGCTGCACTTTAACAACAGGAGTACTGCATTTAAATTCCCATGGAAGGGATGAATCTTACCAACTATCCCAAGTGAAATTGACCTTGCTTTACATGCTTTAAATGAAGGGTTTGTATTTCCAAAGCTGGAATTTTTGTTAGCCCTGCACTACACCAAAGAGGCAAATCTGTGTCTACTGCAGCAGTTTCAGGCAAGCTATTCATTTGAACAAAGGCTAAAAGAATTTCTATTCCCATGAATGACATGCTCTTGTATTCTTCAGATTAGAAACGCTTAGGCAATATTTATTTTCATTTATAAATAGCAGTCAACTCTTGCGTATAACTGCTATGAGTAATTCTGTGGCTATGGATGTCATCATCCTTCTGGATCCAATGGCTAAATGCTAAAGGGTTTGTCCTTTGGACTGCTGTAGTGTTAGATTCCATTAAGAACAACCATCATGGCAGCACTTCTGTTTTGCAACAACTTTATTTATACTGTACTTTACAAGGGGGCATATCCATATTAAACTATGGTGGTTTCTGCACAGGCCAGAATATTCTTGGAACAGAGTATTCTGGTGCCAAAGCAGCTCTGAAGTCCTCCCATTATCCAGCACTCCGGAGTGACAGCAGACAGTTGTTTTCATTCCTGTCCCACTGTGCCATCCTCCACCATTATGCCATGGGTTGCTCCCTCTCAGTGGCATCACTAGGATTGGTGCCATTTGGTGTGGTAACTCATGGTTTCACCCCTCCCATTGACTTCCTGCCATCAATATTTTTTTGTACTAATGTTACTCATAAAATGTAATTCCCGTATATCAAATGTAATGACAATAGTAGTCACTATACTATAGTTTCTGAGAGTTGGTGTGGTGTAGTGGTTTGACTATTAAACTACAACTCTGGAGAAAACTTTATTGCACTGGGGTAAAACCGTTCCCCAGTGCGTTCTAATGGGGGCGAGCGGGGCCGCGCACGGAACGTGATGAGAACCGGATGGGGCCCAGAACATGACTTTACCGCACGGGGAACACCGCCGCACATTCCCATTGCGTTTCAATCAGGTTCCAGAGGGCTCCATTTCTGGGAACGCTTTGAAACAGTTCCCAGAAATGGCATCCTCTGGAACCCGATTGGAATGCAATGGGAACATGTAGCGGCGGCGGCAGCATTCCCCGTGCGGTAAAGTTGCGTTCTGGGCCCCATCTGGTTCACATCGCGTTCCGTGCGCGGCCCCGCTTGCCCCCATTAGAATGCATTGGGGAACGGTTTTACCCCAGTGCGATAAATGAAACTCATGAGACCTTGGATAAGTCACACATTCTCAGCCTCAGAGGAAGGCAATGGCAATAGCAAACCTCCTCTGAACAAATCTTGCCAAAACAACAACAACAACAACCATGATATAAAACATAAAGCCCTTAGGGTTACCATAATTCAGAATAGGGTTACCATAATTCAGAATGATTTGAGGACACACAACAACAACAGCAATATTTGTGACGTAAGCAGCTAGTGAAACTAAAATTATACTTTTGAATTACAGTATCATACACAGAGCATAAATGTATTTACATGTACATTTATTTGTGTGGTTAAATTGAAAATTTGGTAAGATGCTTTTAAATAAAGTTTTTTTTAAACAAACATTTTATACAATTTTAATTTGATTTTAAAAAAACCTGGGGGCTCTCGTTTCTCTTCCTACTCAGCCTCACCGCATTCACACCATCTCTTTAGTATGTTAAAGGGACATAGGCAAATGCCACAGACCATTTTTTCCAAAAGGTAGAAGTTTGGGAAGGAGTAGTGTCACCCCTACCTTAGGGTGCCACCCGCACTCCCTTGTTCCTCTGAGGTCAAAACAAGGCACCCAGCCATGTTGTCAACACTTTGCCCTTCTTATTCGGTCTCAGACCTGTTGCAGAGCAATTCAGTGATGAACTGGCTGGACATTGTCCAGACAATTTTACCAGTACCGGTGCACCATGACGAGACAGGAGAAGCATGTGGTATTTGGCCTATGCAGACCCAGCCTATGCCTTTCCAGATTAAACCCCCTCCTTCCACTAGCTGCCATATCCCGCCTGGGGCAGGACTTTCAGGTTTGGGGCAGGTCCGCACGGTCCCCCGGTTTGGCCCCACCCCCAGGATTCCCCCACCAGCCAGGCCTGGAGGCAGCCCGCAATCACGAGCCTTCCAAGGCCTCTCTGGGGCTTGGGAGGCAGCCTCCCCAAGCCCCAGAGGGCCTTGGAAGGCTCCGCAATCGCGGAGCTGCCTCTGAGGCCTCTCTGGGCCTGGGAGGCAGCGTCCCAAGCCCCAGAGGGGCCTGGAAGGCTCCGTGATCGGGAGCCGCCTCTGAGGCCTCTCTGGGGCCTGGAGGCAGCGTCTCCCAAGCCCCAGAGGGGCCTTGGAAGGCTCCAAGGCCGCAGAGGCCGCTTCTGAGGCCTCTTTGAGCCTGGGAGGCAGTGTCTCCCAAGCCCCGAGGGGCCTGGAAGGCTCTGCGGTCAAAGCTCCAGCTGCGGGGTCCTCCAAGGCCTCTGTGAGGCAGGGGAGGAGGAGGAGGCTGCTTGCCATCGCGGCGATCGCTCAATGACAGCGGCCCCCACCTCCTTCCCAGCCTGGGAGCAGGCCGAGCTTCCTCCCAAGCCGGGAAGGAAGGAGGACAAGGTTTTTAAAATGTAGGACTTTTTTAAAAAAAATTTCCTGGCTGGAAATTTTTTTTTTTAAATAAATCTTTATTGGATTTCATTAAAGAAAACACAAACCAGTACAATCAAACATTGTAAAGATTATTACTATAGACATATATTGTAAATAGGGGGATGGGGAGGGAAAGGGGGAAAGGGGGGGAAAGTATAGAGTAAAAATAAAGAAAGCTTAAGGATAGGAGAAGTAAACAAACAAAGAGGAGAAGCTAACCTAAAAATGAAGATACAAAAACATAACATATACCTTGAATCTGACTAGACAACATTTAAACATTTAAAACATAACAATTGTACTTCCGAACTATGACATTTCCTTTCTTTTAAAATAATACTGCAACTATCTGCTAGTTTGTTTTGTATCTTTGTTGCAACTTACTTGCTACTTCTAAGGTTGTTACATATGAATTACAAAATAACAATCTAATCCACTGAAATTTTAAATTCTAGACCAGCACATCTATTTTCCAAACTATAATTTGTTACATAAGAAGGTACATATTTACTGTTTCCCCTCCTATTCCTTTCCCATTTTTGGAATATATCCTAGGTGGAAAAAGAAACATAAATAACAACCTCCCCTCTTATCTATTAGCCCTCCAGAATTATTTGAATTTTAAAATTTTCTTTTACTACTATTATAAGAAAAATTATAAAGGCAGACATATGGCAGAGCAAATTCGCTTAAATCGTTATATTCAACCTGTTCATAATATATCTATTGTGATATTTAACTAACACCAAAGCCTATTTTTTCCCATTCAAAACATCCATCAATGGTATCCATATTTTTTACTTGTTTCCCAAGAGTGTCCACGCCTTAAGCACGTTAGCTTATCCATTCGGAAATGTTCAACAGTTTTAGCCACCATTGGTCCAAATCGATCTGTTCTTTATTTCTCCAATGGAGCATAATAACCTGCGGCTGTAACAAATAGAAAAGCAATTTCCCATGTTTATCTCTCAAGGATTTATCTGTCACCATATTTAATAAATAAACGCCGAATCCATCTTAAACTATAATTTAGAATCTTCTGTACCAGCTATGAATTAATTTCCAAAATTTACATACATATTCGCAATTCCACCATAAATGAAATAATGATCCTAGAGTTTTGCCACACTCCAGCAATTTGCGTCAAATCCTTTGTATATTTTTGCTAGTTTCGTTGAGTTAATACCAACGGTATTAATTGTATTAATAATTTTCCCTTAAATCATTACTGGTGGTATACTTCAACCTTTTGTTCCAATTAACCTCCCATTGTTCTAAGGGAATAGTATGATGCAAGTCTTGCGCCCATTTAACCATTGAGTTTTTGATATAATTTTCATGCTGTTCATATGTTAACAAATTTAAAAAGCCAGCATTTTATGTGGTTTATAGAAAAATAATTTCATCAAATTCAAGTTTTTCCAATTCAAATCTTTTTCTTGTCCAATAAAATCTTTCTTTTATTTGTCTGTAATTGAACCAACTAGGTATACCCGCTCTTATTAACTCCCTGTGTTTTGAGAGAACATTTTTAGTTGTGTATTCAATTTTTATTAACTCTTTGTAAGTTAACCATTTATTTGATAAGAATGCTGGCTTCTATAAAAAGCTTCGTTAACTGATGTCCACAGAGGATCTTCTTATATATATGTGGCTGTATTTAAACCACACTTTAAAAAGTGCTTTTCTTATGGCATGGTCACAAAAGCTTTATTAGCATCAAGTTTCCCATAAAAAAGATAAGCATGCCCACCCAAAAATGAGTCACTTCCCTCTAGCTGTAACAATCTTAGATTTTAACTACACCATTCGGATATCCATTCAAAACAACATGAATAATAAAAGTTTAAGGCAGGGAGTGCCAGTCCACCTCTATCAACACTATCTTGCATTTCTTTTAACCTGACCCTGGGTTTCCTCCCATCCCAAAGAAACTTTGTCAGGTCTTTATTCCAAGTTTTAAATGGAATTTCATTACATATGATTGGTATATTTGAAATAAAAAATCATTTTGGGCAGAATGTTCATTTTATTGCTGAAATTTTGCCAAGCCAGAAGTCCTATTTACTCCATTTATTTAAATCTTTTTATTTCTATCCATGGCTAGGAAATTTAAAAAAAAGAAGGTCCAACATTTTAAAACTGTCCTACATTTGTCCCCGTTGGGAGGTCCTCAGCTATGGCAACCCTACCCCCACTGATTATGACAGCTCCTGTCAACCTCATGGAAAATATCTTACCTCAAGCATTAATTTTAATTAATTTTTAATTAGATTTTATGTTGTTGTTTTATTTTGTTATGTTTTTAGGGTAGAGAGGGGGTGGGGGTAGGAGTTGTCCTGAATTTAAATAATAATGTATTTATTGTTATTTTGTTTTCTGTAACCTGCCTCGACTGTAGGAAGAGGGCAGGAATTATAAATAAAATTATTATTATTATTATTATTAATTTATTAATTATGCATACTGAGTCAAAAATGCCTATATAGCAGATCCTCTGTGCTGTAAGTATGTGGAAATGCCTAAAGTTTGGCTGCTTATTTTATAGGGTCAGCAGCCCAGAGAGGTTTGTTTACTGACATTTACTCCAATTAGCTCAATGAGAGAACAAGAGAGAACAGCCATAAAATGTTACATGCCACCCTCAACTCCAGTGTCTCTCTTCAGTGCAAGGTATCAGTGAATTGAAGCAGCTGCTGCTTACACACCAGTGGGTGCATCGTGTCACATAATACCATGGCAGGAATGCCGTTCCCTTAAATAGGGGAGTGACAAATTTATAGCAGCAAAGAAGAATCTCTCTCACAGCACACACAAGCATAGAGGCACGTCTATCACCCAGATTAATTAAACAAATAAAAATAACACTCTGGTTCACTTGCAGTGTGAACGCAAGAGATAAGATTAAGTTGCCGCTGCCTTGGAAAATTTGCTTAGGCCATGCTCACAGAAGTGTTACATCAGCTCTCCTGCTCCTTCCAGTACATTTGATACTACAGGTGTATCTTTCATAATGAGGAATTGTGTCGGTAACTGGGTTATATGAGGGATGTAGGAACATGGGTCTGACCAGTGATACTGGAGAAACCACCTTGTGAATAATAGACTTCACTGTATGTAAACTAGGCACCAAGGTTGGAATCAGAAGTGGGGCCTTCCAGATGTGGGTGGACTCTCATCATCCCAGCTGACAAGGATGCTAGGAGTTACAGTCAAACAACAACGTGACCACCCTTACTACAAAACAGGGAAAAGTTGAGGGAAATGTGGGGAGTAAAATGCCATATAGCTGGCCTTGGGCTCATTGGAGGAAAAGTGAATAATAAATAAATAAATAATAAACATGTTTTTGTGAGTTTTTGGGCTATGTGGCCATGTTCTAGAAGATTTTCTTCCTGATGTTTCACCATGGTGGCGAAACGTCAGGAAGAAAATCTTCTAGAACATGGCCACATAGCCTGAAAAACCCACAAAAAACCATGGATGCCGGCCATGAAAGCCTTTGACTTCACAAATAATAAACAGTTTAAAAATCAGAAGGGACGTAGAGAATGTGACTTCTCTGTGTCCTGCTGGCGCAGTGGTTAAATGCCAGTATTGCAGCCATAATGTGAGTTTGATCCTGAGGGGCTCCAAGGTCAACTCAGCCTTCCATCCTTTTGGAGGTTGGTCAGATGAGTACCCAGCTTGGGGGCAATTGGCTTATATGTTGTAAACTGCTTAGAGACTGCTTAGTTCAATGTGAGGTGGTGTAAAAAAACTTTTCTGCCTAAAGGCTCCCAAAATGAGCATTTTTGTGCTTTGGGAAACAGCCCTGTATTTAAAATAGAACAAAACGGGAAGTGAACTTGCCATTTCTGATTTCAATTCCCCCCCCCCTGCATTTTGGGGCTTGTTGAAACCCACAGTGGGTCCTCAAGCTGAAAAGTTGACCCCAGATGGGTTGAAGTTGCCCAACTGTTTTAGGCTCTTGATTTTTATCATTGTGGTTTGAACTAAACTATTGGTCAGGGCTATCTTTTTTCTTCATGTCAGTAAAGCGTATAATCACTTTCCTTATCTCCATGTTCCTAAGATTTCTTTGACAGTATTTTCAGGCACTGATGAATGATTTCTGCACAGTCAATGTATCATATAAAACCAAAAGGAAATCCTGCTGAGAGAGATGCCAAATGCCATATAGTTCAAGTTCGTAGGTTTAATTTCTGGAATACAGATAAAAACTTATCCCAGTTCTGCAGCTCAGAACTTGTGATGATACACAAAACTGATTCCAATGTTGCTATTTTTGAGAGGGAAAATATATTTTGGAACAGCCTTATTCCCATTGCATTCAAAGAAGTATATGGTTGAAACAGATTAATAGACACAGTGGGTATGTTCATGCATCAGAAAAAGCCATGGTTTGTGTTTACCATGATTTGTTGTTCAAAGCACAAATTGTGTGGTAGACAAACAGACAAACAGTGACTTCTTGTTCTGATATCTGGTTTCTTTCTCTTGTTGTTATTAACTGACCCCAAGTCGAAGTCAGTTCATGGTGACTCTGTGGATGAGACATCTCCAAGAACCCTGCCCTCAACCTCTCTGTTCAGTTCCTGCAGGCCCAGGGCCATATCCTCCCTGACTGAGGGCCACTCCTGGAAACATGGGATTGGGGAGGTGGCAACCAGCCACCACATCCCCAACTGCTCAAAAAAGGAGACACGAAATGCAGCTCCTATTCCCGGTGCTACAGGGGTGCCACAAGGGCCATGGCACGGCCTTATGACACCCCTCGTGCACAGTACCATGTAAGTGCTGCGCATGAACGACATAATCATGGCGCACGCCATCTGTACAAGTGCGTGCCAAGATGGTGACCAGGGCGCGCGGTACAGATGCTGAGCTCAGCCCTCACGCAGCCTTACTCCACAGTCAGGCTGGCACAAAGTGCCTAGTGTACCACCCCTGAGTCTCACCATCTGGGTCTTCCTCTCCTTCTACTGCTTTATACCTTTTTTAGCATTATTGTCTTTTTTAATTATTTATGTTTCCTCATGATGTGGCCAAAGTATGACAGCTTCAATTTAGTCATCTTGGCTTCCAGAGAGAGTTCAGGCTTGATCTGTTCTAGGACCCATTTGTCTGTCTTCTTGGCCATCCATGGTATTCTCAGTCTTTTTTTTCCAGCACTACATCTCAAAAGAGTTTTCTTCCTATCAGCTTTTTTCACTGTCTAGCTTTCACATCTGTACATGGTGACAGGGTAATACTATGGCTTGGACTATCCTCACTTTAGTGTTCAGAGTTATGTCTGTACACTTTGTGATCTTGTCCAGTTCATTCATAGCTGCCCTTCCCAATCCTAGCCTTCTGATTTCTTGACTGCAGTCTCTGTCCTTATCATTATTTGAAATTATACTTGTAAAGATGAAATGCAGAAATCTTTTCATTTATTCAGATATAGGCCCTGAAAGTAAATGTTTAAAAATTAGTGATATTACAATTTGTTTTAGATCTTGATTTTAAAGTTTGGCAATATTTTTTCCTTTGAATGTTTAAATTAATCCCTGCAGCAAAGACAGGAAATCTGTAATCTATAGTCATGATTCAAATTTGCTACTCACTTTGGTGAATAATTTAAGCTAATATATACCAAATAACTATTCATTATTGTTGTTATTTGTCATCAAGTCATTTCTGACTTATGCAAAGAAATGTATCTAGGAGGTTTCTTGGCATTATTTATTCAGAGGAGGTTTGGCATTGTCTTCCACTTAAGATGAGAGAGTGTGACTTGCTCTAGGTCACCCAATGGGTAGCCATGCCTGAGTGGAGATTTGAAATCTGTTATCCAGGATCGGTAGGCCAATGCTCAAACCAATACACCATGCTGGCTCATCCATCACTTTATTTATTCCCTTTCCCCAAACTGGGACTCAAAACAGCTTACAAAAAACAGAAAATTAAAATAAATATACATGTAGTTAAAATATACAAAACTTGAGATTAAAACAGTATTAAACTAACAACAGAATTATTAGCCCAACTTAAAATATTACTTTAAAACAAAGGTCTAATCTGCACTGCAGAAACAGTCCTCTGCTATGTTTCCACCAAGCGTGCCTGTGAAAGCAGTGGGATAGAGAGAAGTGCTTTTTCTGAAAAGGTTTGAGTAGGCTCTTATGGGAAGAAATGGCCCTACAGATAGCCTGGACCACAGCCACATAGAGCTTTGTAGCTCATAGCCAGCACTTTGAATAGTGTCTGGAATCAGACTGACAACCAGTGGAGCTGTTAAAACAACCACCTACAGTTGACATTCTGGCTGCAGTGTTTTGGATCAGTTGAAGTTTATGAACCCTCTTCAAAGACAGACCCACATAGAGCATGTCACAGCAATCCAGTCAGGATGTAACTAAGGTGTTTGTCACAGTTGTCAAGTGAGATGTCTTAAGGAATGGATGCAAATGGTGCACTCGCTTTAAAACTATACAAATGCACTCCTGGCCACTGCAGAAATGTAAGCATCCAGGGAGACCTTTTAAAAACAAGGACATTATAACTGTCTCTTTTAGGCATGTAGGAACTATCCTTTTCTGAAGAGAGACATTTCACAATCCCATTATCCACCCAGACAGTTCCCTTCTGGACTCTTTGTTAAGCCAGAAAGGGTAAGTGATACAAATATGGTGGCTCTCACTTCTTCAAGGATTCTGTCCATATCCTTGGAGTTTACAAGTTGAACATCATCCATTAACACTGGACAAGTAGGAGTCAAGGTTACACCCACTTGATCTGTATTGATAGTCATGTTTGCTAGGGATGAGAGGTGTCTGAATCTGACAATATTTAGAGAAACATACAGGCTCTCCCTTTCTCTATATTCTCTAATGTTTCACAGATGAAAAGCAGGACGTGCGTGGCTAAGCAATATCAAAGTGTGGTCAAGATGAGAAAAGTTATGAGTGAATAAGAACATATAAACTAGGACAACCTGCAGCAGTTTGCTTTTGCCTGAGCCTACAGGGAAGGACAAGATTCCACCTCCTACCTTCCTCTCCTCTCTGCAGAGTTAATGGAATAATGCACACTACCTTTGCCCTTTGAATTCAGTTTGCAGCAACTGAAGTAAGTTGAACTTGAAGACAAACGGTAAAAGTGGGAGGAGGGCTACATTTACACTATAGAAATAATGCAGTTTGACACTGCTTTAACTGCCATGGCTCAATGTTATGAAATCTGGGATTTGTAGTTGTAGCATCAGAGTTCTCTGACAGAGAAGGCTAAATATCTCATAAAACCACAAATCCCAGAATTCCATAGCATTAAGCTATGACATTTGAAGTAGTGCCAAAATACATTATTTCTGCACTGCAGGTGTAGTCGAGACAGAAACTGGGACATTTTAGAAGCAGCTGAAGAAGTAGGACAACACAGATTAATCAGGACTATCCTAGGAAAATCGGGACAGTTGGAGAGTATGCAACACTGACAATGCGATATTGTTTGTAAATTTCCCTCATCTGAAGGCAGACTGCTGGCTTGTGGGATACAAATGGGCCATATGACACAAATAGTTTTGCCCTTCAAAAAGATAGGAATAGCTGGAAGGTTCAGGCTGAACAGCCAGATTGCTATTCTCATCAGTGTTTCTGAACAACTGATACCTGGGGCTTCTGCCTCACTGGTAGGGACAGCTCCTGGACCAAAGGGGAAAAGCAACAACAATGCACTAGCTAAGGCAATTCTCCTTCACCTATTGCCTTTATTTGTGTATTTCACTGTTTTGTAGCATCAGTCTTTTCATTCAGTCCTTATGTAGGTAGAATGAACAATGACTGCATGATTCTCCAGTCCCCACGCTTTTTCTGTATGTATTTGGATTAATTAACTTAATGAAAATTCATAATGGGAGCCTGGGATTCTCTGGAGATTTTATAAGTTATCACAACTAAATATAACTGTGCAAACAGTCCACGCATGTATGATCAAAATAGATGGAGTGTGCACGCTGCTGAACTTCCTTGGAGGCAACTGTACTGAAAAATGATGCAAGAGGCAGGCAGGGAGCTTTGCCGGTATTTCTATTCCATCATTCTAAGGAGGCCTTGTATCTTATAAATTGAGAGCTGTCAGGCTAGCGATGGAGCATATACAGCAATAATAACTGAAGTTATGGGAGATGCAAAATAACTGCTCTTTTTTTCATCACCTCACAGATTTACATGTATATTTGATACCATGCATCCAATCAGAACTTGGGAAAGTTTCTGTCAGAGATAAAACTCCTATTATCCCTCTGATGCCTGTGGATTCTGGGAGCTGTCATCCCAAGCAGCAATTTGCCAAACTCTGATCAAGATAAAGAGTGTTTAACCACATTATTACATTATTTGTATACAAAGCTTAAACTGGTTTGTAAAGTCAAAACCTGTTCTGGATTGTACAATTTGAAAGCATTAATGTACACTGGGGTGGGCAAAATGCAGACCATGGCCCACATGGCAAGTGTGGTTCAGATGTGCTTTAAAGCCCCCAGTCCTCCTCATTTTTTTTTTGGACTATGACTCTGGAAACCAGGGTTGAATTCCCAGCTTGGGCATGTCACATACTCTTAGCCTTATGGAAAGGCAATGGCAAGCCTTCTCTAAACATATATTGCCAAGAACCTGCCATAATAGAGTCCCCTTAAGGTCTCCATAAGTTAGAAACTACACAAATGCACACAACAAACCAATTTTCTGATATTTTTTCACTAGAGAACTAAGAAAACATGAGTGTAAATGCAGCACTTCACTTCCTGCTCCGCCAAAGCTCCATCCTGTCCAATATGCCCAAACTTTAGCCAGAATGGCAGCCAGAATTGCTGTGATGTCCCTCCTGGCACACAGAAACGTGATATTGTGCCCTACCAAGGGTTGAAGGGAGAAAATTGCACCCCTCTCCTCACAGTTGCCCATTCTTGCTGTTTATTATTTCAAACTGCAGCATTTGCATCTGAAATTGGAGTCTTCACCCCAGCATTATGCCACAATTTTTAAAATCCTTTTTAAAAGGTAATTGTGGAGAACACAGACAGTTTAGACTGCTGAGAACAGCCAATGGGAGGGAAGCTAGAAAAGATGGGGACTACTCCCAGGAGTGGATATAAATAGAGAGGTAGAGCTGTGTGTGGAGAGTGTGTCATTGTACCCTGAGAGGATTGCAGCCAAGGAGTCTGAGGAAGACTGTTGCGAGGTGCAGTTAGAAGGGGTTTAGTTACCCAAATTAGGGATTAGGGGAGTCCAGAGTTAAAGTGTATGTGTTAATATCCTGAGTGGAGATTATTAAGTTATCTAGAGAACAGACGAAGTAATTTTTTTAGAAAACTCCCAAAGGGAAAATACCGTTTTCTTATTTAGGACACTTCAGCTAGTGGTGAGGTACTTACCAAGCCGTCACATGTTGGTGCCAAGCGGTGGAATTTAAAAGACCCATTGCGCTGGCATCTGAGAAAAGTAGCAATGCAGGGTGGGCCTCATTACAGATTGGTGGCAATGGTGGGATCAGATAAGGAAGGAAACCGTAGGGTCCTGGTCCTGAGTAAGAGTCTTGCCACAGCCACTTCATAGACATAGTAATATTTAACACATTATCTGAAAAGGAAGGGATAGGCCTAACACACATAATTCCAGTTTTGCTATAGAACAATGTATCAAGGCCCCTATATTCAACCCAGTCCATGCAGATTTAGGCTTATAAGAATTGGAAGAACTGGAGGGTTGCACACCCTTTGATCCTGCAGTAGATGTATGCATGGCATTTGATCTCCTTGAGTGCTACAAATACTACAACTGTTCTGAGTTCTTGAACAGGATAGCAAATGCTTCAAAGGACTACCCACCTCCTTCACAATTCTTAGATCAATGTCATTACATTCTATTGAATGTCAAATGATCCGAACACTTGCTCCTTATTTTGACCTGCCCTTATTTTGTCCTTTCCTATCTCCTATTATATTTGTAGGTTCTATAAAGTCTGCAATTATATACATATCCAGAAGTAAGCATAATGATGTAAATTAGACTTACTTTGAAGTAGATTTGCATGGGATTGCAGTATAAGTATCTAAACATTTCTTTGTAAAAGTTGAAGTCAAAATAGTTATTAGTTCAGACTTCTTAATAACCAAAATGCTTTATTTTTCTAACAGTTATTATTCTGTTATGACAAGTCTTCATTATTTCCAGCACTGTTTTAGCAGCTCTCTTGAAGTTATCATACCTATCATAGCAGCCAAGTTAATCTCCTGGGGGAGCCTTTCACAAGTTTTGTAGATTTGACTCTCGGTCTTAACAATTCCACTAGTATGAAGTCAGTTGACATTAAGATCTTTGGACACGTTTATTTCCCATCAGGCATTAAATTGTGAGGTAAGCAGATATCTAACTGATGATCACATCCCAAAATAACTGAGCAGTCACCTGACCTATTGCCTTTAAATGTTGACAAAGAAAACTTCCTGAAGTTTCCAGCTGAATGTTGCACATTTAATTATATCTGCCAGAAATTCTTGGTGTGCATGCCCTTTTCTTGATATATAAATATCAAACACAGAAATGGTTACTTCTGTGCCTTCTGGCTGATCCCTCAAGTCCATAAAGTTCCTGAGGCAGGTGATGACATGCTAGCTATTTTTTGGCAAACCCTCAGACAGCAGTTCTGAGAGATGCTACTTTAATTACTGCTTCCAAAAGTCATGTCAATATTTTCCTCTTGTGCGAGGAATACAATCTCTGAAGAGTGTGTAGGTGTGTGAAAGAGAGAAGCACATTTGAAGTCATACAGATGTCATGTCTAATTTCGGAATTTACTTCCCTCAAGATCACTGTCAAGACTCTTATTTGCTTGAATGGTTCTGGTTTATAAACCAGCTATATGATCTTATATTTGCTTATTTCAAGGTGCATTCACACAAACAAATGTCCATCACTACAGCAATATTGATTTGCTCAGTTTAAACCTCCTTTTCTCCAAACTTAAGACAACAATGCATGACTCTCTTTTTCCCCACTTCATAACAGCCCTGTGAGGTAGCTGAAGCCAACAGAGAATGAATGGCCCATGGTTACCCAATGAGTTTCATGATTCAGGGAGAATTTGCACTTGATTCTTCCATATCCTAATTCATTCTAGTTGCTAAAGTGGCTCTCTGTTTACTTTGGCAGTCTTCAATAGTGCCCATGCTGCTGGGCATCAGCAACCCTTAAAACCTACTAGGTATATGTGTATGTGCCTTCAAGTCACCTGTCAGTGTATGATGACTGCTTGAAAACATAAGGGTTTTCTTAGGCAAAAAATACTCAGGCAAAGAATACGTAGGGATACTTAGGCAACGAATACTCAGAGGTAGTTTTGCTAGTTGTTCCTCTGAAAAAGATATAGCCTACACCACTTGATATTTCTTGGTGGCTTTCCATCCAAGTACTAAGCAGAACTGAACATGCTTAGCTTCCAAGATCAAACTGGATCTGCCATCTGGTGCCTTTATGGTATAGGCACAACACCCTAAATTGTAAGGAATAGCTGAACTTTAAGCAAGGTCTTCGGATTTGCCAGTTTGAGGAACAGGTAAAATTCCCCAATAAAAACAGAAGAAAACATCAACATTAGTAAAGAGAGAGAGAGAGAATTATTTTGTCTCGATGACTTCTCTGTAGAGTCAAGTAGTCATAAAACACTCATTTCCAAAAAAAAGGAACTGAGATTAGGAATCAAGACCAGGAATTGTAATAACCTGATACTTGACAGTTTTATGTAAAAGTCCTCTTGCCATGTTGGCCATATAGCAAATCCAGTAACAACAAAAATCCACCAAACCGTTATACCTTTATTGCGACAACCAAAATGCACAACATACATGTTGCAAGCTCTCGAATCTACACTGGCTTCTTCATCAGGCAAGGTGTTAAAAACCATACAGGAGAAGAAGAAAAAGGAAGATGTTAATCATAGGCCTGACTGTTGCTGTCTTTGTTCTCAGTTCAGATGGTATGGAGAGGTGTTTCTTGTATAAGTTTTATAAACTTGGATTTTTTTATTCGTTGTA
This sequence comes from Sceloporus undulatus, assembly GCF_019175285.1. Lineage (NCBI taxonomy): Eukaryota > Metazoa > Chordata > Lepidosauria > Squamata > Phrynosomatidae > Sceloporus > Sceloporus undulatus. The sequence continues at coordinate 111,806,917 of NC_056524.1, read as the reverse complement.
TTCAGAATATTCAGGAAATCTTCCATTAACCACTTTTTTCCATTTTTATGGTGGAAGCAGAAGGCTTTGGAGCAAAAACAAAACAAAAAACCCAATCTCCCATCCCAATGTTTTCCCCCAGATCTTCACATCTCTAAATATAACTGATTTTCTCAGCAGAGTTATCAGTATTTCTAGTGTCTTTAGAAGTCAAAGGCTTCCACTTTGGAGATCTTATCTGAATTGTTCCATGGATGGGTCTGAATTGGAGAGGGACAGTCACCGTGTATAGAATACATTTTTGTTTCAGAAGGTTTAAGGTTCATCTGCTCCATAGGCAACAGAACCAAGAAACAAACTCCAACTCAGAAACTGGGGAGGGGGGGTTGTTGCAACATTGCAGCCACATACCCTCCAAAATACTTAGTGTTGCAATCACATACCCTCAAACAATTCACAATGAAAACTGTGGCCAAGCAACATAAGAATGTGGACAAGATGGCCAAAGTTATCAATGAGGAAGGATACCCAAGTTTGGAAATGCAGTAATTTTGCCTGAACCTATTGGGAAGGTTCAGCTTTTTTCTCTCCTCTCCTCTTTCCACTGCTGAGTTTATTGAGTGCATTCAGATTGCGCTAAATGAAGTAAACTGTGCACAAAGGGAAGAAGTGGAATGCTGGAGGGTTAATCAGGATTGTCCCTGCCAAATCAAATTGAAGGGTATGCAGTCAGAACAGAAAACTCTGGACAAGATGGAGCAATTTTCTCCTATTACATATAATAGAATTACAGATATTATTACAGTATCTCAAACAAACCCTCACCTAGCGTCCAAGGCCACTAAACACATACATTCAGTAGCCTCATGTACGTATGTACTGCCACAGTTAAGAAGAAGAGTGGGAAACATGTGGCACTAAATGTATTGGATTGTAAATTCCTATCCAGCATAGACAATGGTGAGAAATGCTGGGAGCTGCAGTCCAACCACATCTGGAGGGCTTGCATGACTTCCACATCTGGTTTACATGCTCATCTTCAAACCCCAGCCAATTTGTGAGCACAATCCCCAAATTAGGCTAACCTGTTGTTCTTTCTTTATCTTTACCTCCAATAAGAATGATATACCTAAACATCGTAAGTGTTTAAACTGCCTGATTTTGAAACATGCTAAACCTTTAATGAATTTATAATGCATAGACTGACTGGAACAGAAAAATAAATCTCACATGGATCAGATGATACCTGTAGATGATTTCCTACATGTTAAAATGTTAAAAACAACAACTTTTAATACAATTTAACACACAACAACAAATCACATTTATGTTACACTTTCATCTCTCATATACACACAGATACCATGAGTTGCTTCTGACTTAATATCTGGAGTTGATACCCTACACAATTCCAATGCATGGATATTTCAATAACGGGTGCAGTGCTGATTCAGTGGTTGTCCTAAGAGGGCAAGGGAGTGATCCAGGTAATAATTTTGAAGCACGTTTGACACAAACATTGCCAGCCCATCCCCTTGCATTATTCCAATGTTATTACATACGTAATTTCAACAGTATATTTGATGTGACAGAGTATAACATTACTGTTTTTATAACTCATAACTGCATTATGTTTTAAAACACTTGTATACTTTTTAAAAATTTAATGGTGTTTTAATGTGATTTATGTGAATTCAATGTGATTTTTAATGTGAATTGTGAGTCAACTTTTTTATTATCACTTTCTTTTTTTACTTTTATTTATTTTTAGCTGCCTTAGGTCCCATGCTAGGAGAAAGCTGGCATATAAACTGACAAAATGTATGTATATATTTATCAAATTATATATATTTATATACATACATACACACACACACACACACACACACATATCCCATTAAAAACAGCTGTCAATCGCTTCTCGGCCTTTTGGCTAAGATCAAGTGTGTGTAAAACAGCTGTCACAAATGGTCCTGATCCCAGCTGCATTACAAGCACTTGGAGTACATGGATCCTGATTCCTTTTCACTCCAGTCTGTCATAATTTCCCCTGAGGAACAGGGTTTATTTTTAATATTTTTCCCTACTGCAGAAGCCAAATGGCCAATACCAAGCAGATGTTTCTCCTTGATCTACCAGCACCATGGGTTATTTTGCATTACTATACAATGCATCACATAAACTAACAGAGACAGAATCACCAAGACTTTGGAGTTTATCACACGGGAGGAATTTCTCTTAATTTCGAATGAAAAGAAAGTGGAGCCAGAACGCATTCACGTGAATTCGCTAGTTCAGCGAATTTATGTGAATTCAAATTGCGTTCAAACTGACTTCCCATTGCCTGAAAATAGCCTGCCATTGCCTGAAATTGTGTGCGGTAGTCTATCACGCAATAAAGTAAAACCTCATAATTGCATTCGGACTGACTTCCCATTACCTGAAATTGCGTGTGGTAGTCTACCACGCAATAATGTTAAACCCCATGATTGCGTTTGGATTGCCATTGGATTATACTTCCAATTTCCCTTGTCTGATAAACTCCAATAATGACTGAAGATGGATTAGCAAGGTCCCTGAGTTGTGTTGGCAGTCTGGACGAAACCAAAATTGACAAAAGTTGTAAATTGATCAAACTCATTAAACTTTTAAAAATCTAATGATTGAAAGCATTACTTTCTAGGTGTCAGTGAACCCTGCAACCGAGGTACTGCTTGTAGCAACAATGCAGCTGGGTCCAAAGTAGCTAGGTATATCTCCACACATGTATCCTTCTTGTTCAGTCAATTCATTTTCCCCAATAATACACTAATAATATACAGTTATGATGACTGAAACTACAAATATAATCATTTCAATCATTTATATCTGTATCTTCTTCTCATCAACTTGTTTTTAGGAAATAATCATATTTATTCATTCAAAGCCCATATTGTCAATTGCTCAAAAACCTATGTCATAATCTACATTTTTTCTTTCAATGTTGTGTTGTTGTTGTTGTTGTGTGCCTTCAAGTCGTTTCTGACTTATAGAGACCCTGGCTTTTTCTTGGCAAGATTTGCTCAGAGGCAGTTAGCATTTTGGCCTTTGCCTTCCTTGGAGGCTGAGAGAGTATGGCCTACTGCCCAGTGGGTTTTTCCATAGCTGAACGGGGATTCGAACCCCGATCTCCAGAGTCATAGGGGTTTATCACAGTGGGGCTGATTTCGATGTTAAAGAGAGATTAAAGCGCATTTAAAGCATCCTTTTAAATCTCAAAGTGGATTATTTCTGCAGTGTGTTTTGGCCCTTAGTGCTCTACCCTCTTATAGTGCTCTGGCTGCCTACTGTTGCATTGTGGGGCTTGTAGTCCAGTGAGGCCTAAGAGGTCTCTGGCTGAGAATTCTAAATGCCCCCTCCTTAAACTACAAATCCCAGAATGCAACAGGAGGCAGCCAGAGCAGTTTAAGTGGAATAGCAGTACTGTTATAAGAGTGTAGTGCAGTAGTCTCCCAAGGTATTATTATCCCTCGTCTCCTAATCCAGCAATGCCCAAATTTAGGTCCTCTAGGGGTTTGCTTGTTTTCTTGGACTTCAACTCCCAGAAGTCCCAGCCACTTTGGTGAGCAGTCAGGAATTCTGGGAGCTGAAGTCCAAAAACCTGAAGGACCAAAGTTTGTGAGTGTAGGCACAAAACACACTGAAGAAATAATCCAGTTTGAGACTGCTTTAACTGCCCTGGCTCAGTGCTAGGGAATCCTGGGAATTGTAGTTTCGTGAGATATTTAGCCTTCTCTGTCAGAGAGAGCTCTGGTGCCACAATGAACTACAGTTCCCAAGATTCCCTAGCACTGAGCCAAGGCAGTTAAAGCAGTCTCAAACTGGATTATTTCTATTATTATTATTATTATTATTAGTGTGTTTTGGAAAGGAAGGGATGCTCTCGGTTTTGCAAATGGCCGCCCACCGCCCAACAGGCTTTGAAGAGGGAGGGGGGGGCTTGTTTTGCCGGTTTGGGCTTGACTTGAGGACGACTACAACTCCCAGCATGCCCTTCTTCTTGGCACCTCGAGGGAAAAGGGAGGAAAGACGGCGAGTGAGTTGTTTTTTTGGAGGTCGGTTGCTGCAAAACTGAAGTGGAGCGGCCCCAGTTTCCTCAGGAGACCCTTCTCCTTTCGCTTCTAATTCTTTTATATACTGTACTAATAATATACTCAGGCTGCATCCTCACTGGAGGAATAACCCGGTTTGGCAGCGCTTTAATTCTTTGGCTCAAGGCTGTGGAATTCTGGGAGTTTGTTGTGGGGCCCAGAGCGGAGCCCCACATTATATATATATATATAAGAGAGAGAGAGAGAGAGAGATAATAAGTGATGTATAATATATATATATATATGTGTGTGTGTGTGTGTTCCCTTCTCCTCTCAGCCTTAAAAGATGCAGCACAGCTTTGAAACATATAATATACAGTATATGTGTATGCATAGATAGATAGATATGTTAAAGTGGTTCCCTTCACCCCTCACCCTTAAAAGAGGCGGCACACTTTTGAAATGTATATATTTTATATTATATTATATGTGTGCAAGTGTATATTTATATATGTAAAAGTTAAAATGGTTCCCTTCTCCCCTCACCCTTAAAAGACACGGCACAGCTTTGAATATATATATATATATATATATATACACACACACACACACACACACACACACACACACACATATATATACACACACACACGCACATGCACATACATATATATATACAGTATATATATATATGTATGTATGTATGTATAAAATAATATCAAAGCTGTGCTGTGTCTTTTAGGCTGAGGGACCCTAACATCCTCTCAGGGTAAGATGTAGGTTATCTATATATGTGTACACAGAGTCCGGACCCCCCACAAGTTCCAAATCTTGCACATATTCAAACCCCATTAAGGTAAATGGTGGTCACCCATCAGTGGATTTCAAATCTGCAACTTGGAGTGGCGCCTGTGTGTGTATATCTTGTTGTTGTTGTTATTAGTGTTTATATAGCACAGTAAGTTGCAGAGCACTTCACAGAACCATCAAAACAACAAAATCCTTCTGATGGTGTACAGTCTAAAATCACAAAATACAAAATTTAGTCAATAAGCAATTTATCCATTAAAATAACTATACAAAGAGAGACAAACAATATACCCTTATCTGAATTCTGAAGATATCAAGATTATAAAAAATAACGCAACTGCAGCCTGAAATGAATATATACACAACTGATAATCTGCTGCTCTTTAATGTTACGTTCCCCAAATGTTTGTTATCAGAGAGGATAACTTCCCCGAGAAAATGAGGGCAGACGAACACAGTTGAACTATGAAGCATTTTTATTTAAAGGGGTGATCAGGTGTCCTTAATGGTTCATATGCGACAGCTGATCATTTTGCAGTTTTAGTACATAATTTCTTCCAGTAATTTTAATAAAAGTCATTGAGGGTGAGTTTATTTCATCAAGGAATAGAGGTTGTTTACAAATGCTGATAAAGAGACACTACTGATCTGTGATTTCCAGGGATACTGTAGCTTAATAGATAACAAATGCTGACGAATACAGAGGGAATTTTATTCTTCCCTAGTTTGCAAGGTTGTCTTGTTGCTATTTTAGTTATCAACAGCTGAAGTTTTATTTTAATTGTAGTGATTTGTGGTCAAACCTTCTGAGACATAAATTTGGAAGATTATGAAAAGGACATGGGCGACGACGGTACAGAGGTATGGTATAATCTTATATTGTACTGTGTATACTATAGTTGTATCTCCACTTAACTTGGAATAAGTACAATTGAATTTAATAATGCTAATGGCTCGATGTGGCGTTTTCTGAGATTTTCCAGCAAGGCACAGTCATCTGCAACGTATATTTTAAATGTGTTACTTTGAACCTGTCACGAGAATCTTTGATGGTTTTTATTTTGGAATAGATGTGTGTAGTATTGTACTGCTAAATGTTTCCTTTTCAACACAAAATGTGTTCCCAAAGTCACCTGCCCATGTTAAATGTCTGTAGGATTCTGTAAGATGGAGCCATGGCAGTTAAAGCAGTGTCTGACGGCATTGTTTCTGCAGAGCAAATGCAGCCAGCCACACTTACTAAAATTTGAATCTATCACCTTGACGTGGAAGACTATCCAGATGCACCTGCTTAGTCAACTTGTGACTGAATTTCTCTTCTGCTTAAAAATGTGCGTGGGAGGAGGCGAAGAAACCTGTTATATACAGCTTATCGACCTTGTATTTTACAAAATGTTAGTCTTGACGATGGGGACAGATGTCAGGTTTTCAGAGCTCCTCAAAACCTGGGTTGATGAATGTTTCTAGATGAATAAATGCAGATACTGATTGAAAGGAAAGAGAAAAGTAGATCTTCTGAATATGCATGTTTCTTAACTGCAAGCACAGCTTTCACTTCAGTTTGGAGCACAGTCCCCATTGGCAAAGGGCCATCTGAGTTAATGCTAGGCCATCTGAAATTATACTGAATCCAAATCCCTTTTGGCCTAGGGATGTTGATATTTATTTAGGAAAACCCTTTCCCTGTCTGAAATGTTTGTTGGCATTTTGGTTGTGTCCTTAGGCCTGATGAGATCTGGTTCTGGCCTAACATGGCTCCTTCCCTTCTTCACCCCATTTTTAAAAAACTCTTCTGCCAGCAGATCTTATCTAGCAGAGCAGATTGCTCTTTTGACAGTCAGCTAACAGAACAGCAAATAAGTACTGATAAGGACAATTTCTCTTGACAGAAGAGGCATGTGCCTAATCCTAAACCCCCTACATCACTACATCTTGATTTAGGATTGTACTGCCTAAATGTAAATTTTTCTTTTCTATCAAAGCACAGGACAACGGTGCTATATTTTGTATATGCGGGCTGGAAATATATCTGATGATGTCAATACCGTATCTTTATTTCTAGATTAATGTGAAAATACCTTTTGGAAGCAAATATCTAGATGCTACTTTTTCTGTTCCTGGCAAAATACTACCACATGCTGTGGTTCTCACTCATGGAGCATCTGGTGATATGAATTTCTCTCACCTCATATCCTTGGCCAAGTACCTTGTATCTCATGGATTTCTGTGCCTGCGGTTCACATGCAAAAGCCTTAACATCATCCACAGGACTAAAGCATATAAGGCTGTTGTGGTATGAAAAACCAAATTTACTTTTTATTTCAAGAAAGAGAAAGAAATTTCAGGTTCATTATCGTACCCTAAAATTGCTTAAGAGCCTAATGTAGCCCATATGTTCAATTAACATCTAGATGTTTTGTGTCTGTTGAGGTGGATATGTACCCCTCCAAGTAGATCAACCCTTTCATTTTACAACATAGTTTTATAGGAACCATTTTATTTTCTGTGTAACTGATTCCTTATGTCTACTTGCTTGTTAATGTCTACTAGATAAACTACATTTTGGTGTGCAGATCTTTTAACAGGCCCAATATTTACCTTATCTTACCAAGATACGGTTTATTTGTATTGTTTACAGATAATTCACAGAGTACTGTTTCAATCTGAAAATAAATTGTTTTTACAATTAAAACTTCTTTTTTAAAAGGAGTATTTAAGATCATCAAGTGACTACAAGCTTTCTGGCATTTTTCTTGGAGGTAAGAAAACCTGATGATGCTGTGTGAATAAATAAGGAAATATTCACTATTGCCTGTTACACACAGGAAACTGATTCTGTATTTTCACTGTAGAAATAATCCAGGTTGACACCACTTTAATTGCTATGGCTCAGTGCTATAGAATTCTGGGAATTGTAGTTTGATGTGGCACCAGAGCTCTCTGACAGAGAAGGCTAAATTGTAGAAACAGAATTCTATAGTTTTGAGCCATGGCATTTAAACTGTTCTCAACCTGGACTATTTCTGCAGTGTGGATGCAGCCCGAGAAACAGTTTCCATTCTGGGAAGAACATTTACATTCCAGAAACTTTGAACAGTGTGTCATTATAAATTGATATGTCTTACTTCATAGGGTTGTTGTGAAGATAAACGTGGCAGATAGGGAGAGTCATGTATGCTACCTTGAATTCTTGGCAGAGAGCGCTCTCTCTACACACACACACACACACACACACACAGAGTATATTCAAAGTGGGCTGTTTTAAGTCAAAGACTTAGGCTACTGCTATTTAGCAGTATATATCATTTACTAGTTTACTTTAGCAGACCAAAATAAAATGTTCATTCATACCTTTAATTGCAGAACAGTAAGCTTTATTTCTCTAATCCAGAGTGGGCAACTACCCAGTCAGAGGCGGCTGCATCTCTTGGCTGATCCAATTCCTTGGATATGTTTGTGAAGGGCAATTCCACCATGTTATTTCCCTGTTTCATGCCAAGAAATGTTATTGTTGTTTTAAACCAGGGAGTCAAATTTCTGATTTGGATCTTAGTCAAGGGGCATGGTAACAGAAATGAGATGAAATTGCCCCAGTGCTTTCAAAAAAGTGGGTGGAAGTGTATGTGTGTATGTATGTATGTATAAAATATAAACTAAAGCTAGGGTGGAGGCCCTTAGGTCCTCAGAAACAGACTGGGGATTGCATTTGACCTACAGGCAGCACTTTCTTCACCTTTTCTCTAATCAGTGTATTTGTTGGGACTGAGAGTTTTCCAAGGTAACAACCCTTTTTGGGGAGGAGGGAGTATAAAAGCTAAAAGTGTTTGGGATGAGCCTTTTTTAAAGCAGAGTAGCAGATAAGCATGTCTCAGTATCACATTTCCCTGAAGTGAAACTGGCTCAGAATAAACAAGGCAGTCAGCTTCTAATCAGAAATACAGAAAAAAATTACTAATGGCTTTTATATTTACATATGCATGCAGTGCCTACATCCTAACTAACTAATGAAAAGATGAGGTAAAAGAAAGAGCTTTAGTCATTATCTTGTGGGTAGAGAAAAAAAAGAGTACCAAAGCATGGTTGAAGAAGAAGAAGAGAGGAAGTGGAAGTAGCATATAGAGATGGATAAAAGGGAGTGTTTATATGACCAACACCTAGGAACTTTCTGAGGTCATATGGTCTAGTTGCTAGTATACATAAAAGGATTTATGGCCATACATTTCAGTAGCTCAGAAGAGCAAAATGGGGAGACTTTAAATGAGACAGCTGAAGGGTTTCACATGCAGGAAACTGTCCTATCTAAACCCTGATTAATAGCAAGAAAGTGGGGTGAGAGAGGAGGCTGGATTTTTCCAACAATATTTACTGTGTCCATTTAGTATGAGCACAAATATAACATGTTTTTTGAGAACAATAGATAAAAGGCCTGTCTTCTTCCTCATGATTCTGAATGGAATATAGGTCGTTCAATGGGTTCCCGGGCTGCTGCCTCTGTAACACGTCAAGCTGACCAAGACAATGATAGCTTCATTGAAGGCCTGATATGTTTGTCTTATCCACTTCATCGACCAAGGCTACAGACAAAACTTCGGGATGAAGATTTATTATTTATTAAGTCCCCTGTGCTCTTTGTATCTGGAACTGCAGATGAAATGTGTGAACAAGTGAGTTGTTAGGTACACTGAAAGTGGGGGTAATAATAGCCTTATTTAAAGATGTAGCAATTAGGATTAAACTTGTTTTTTTTTAAAATACAGAGGTCCCATTCATACTGACCTTTTTTCGCTGGAAGGAACTGGGAAGATTCAGTTCCCCCCCTCACCCCGAATCCCTCCGGAAGCAAGTGCTCACTACCTCATCAGGGTATTTTAACCCTGAATGACCTCTCGAAGAAATCGGGTTAAAATGAAGGCGCCTGGCTGTCAATCAAATTTAGTTCCGCCTTCGTCATAGGTGATGTTTCCTGCAGCCATTGGGCAGTTGGAAGTGTGCTCCCCCCTCCTTTTTAAAAAAAAATCAGGCGCCAGGATGCACATATTTTGTCAAATATAAAAACCTCCTGTGTGTGTGTTGTGGGGATTTGGGTCACTGCAGGTTATGGATCTTCCCTTGGCCCTGTTTTCAACCCCAAAATACAGTCTAATGCCATCTCTAGATCCTGCATCCTCCCTCCTTGCCACCCCAGAATGCCTAATAATAATAATAATAATAATAATAATAATAATAATAATAATAAGTTGATTAATTCCTCACCTCAGAATACAATCTCTGCATCCTTTGCTTTCCCTCAGCCAGCCCAGTTCCTTACAGACAGTAGCAAAAGCATTCTGTATCAATTTGCCATCAAGTCAATCTCTATCCATGGCGACCCTGTGGTTGAGGTATCTTCAGGACCCCCTGTCCTCGACTACTCTGCTTAGTTCCCGTACAGTCATACCCGTGACCTTAATAGAGTCTATCCATCTAGCAGGCAACCTTCATCTCTTTCTACTTCCTTCCACCTTTTCTAGTATTATTGTATTTTCTTCTCATCATGTGTTTGTCATCTTGGTTTCCAGGGAGATTTCTAGCTTGATCTGCTCTAGGACCCATTTATTTGTCTTTTTGGCTGTCCATGACATCCTCAGCACTCTTCTCAAGCACCACATCTCAAATGAACTGATTTTCTTCCTATCTTCTTTCTTAACTGTCCAGTTCTCACACCCATATATAGTAACAGGGAATACAATGGTTTTGTGCTTAGTTGTATATCTTGGCATTTTAGAATCTTTTCTAGTTCTTTCATAGCCACCCTCCCCATTCTTACTGTTTTTCTGATTTCCTGATTTCACTTATCTCTAGTATAGGACATATATACCTTAGTTTTAACCTTGCTATATTTTATTGGAATAGGATACATTTTTGTGTGTTTCTTACTTCTGGATCTTCTGGCTAAAATTGAGTATATTTATTTATGTTATCTGACCTCTCCTTCATCATGTTACAGGAGGGTAAATGTTTCTTTTTTCACCCTTCTAACAATGCTGTGTGTTGTTAGGCTGAGAAGTTATTTTGCTGCTGTTAATAGATATGAAATTTTATTACCTATGTTTTACTTCTCTTTGTTCCCATGGCCTGGTAGGAGAATGGCCTTGATACCCTTCTAGACCGTCTGACAAGAGAAGTAACACCTGAGACAAAATGTAGCCCTCTAACATCCTTACACTTCTTCTCCTGTATGATTTTAATATCTTTACTTGATGACAAGCCCAATGAGGCTTTGAATGTTTTCATGATATATTTTGTGCTTTTACTTGGTCCAATAAAGGTGTCATTGTTCTGTAGATTTTGGATTTTGTGTGTTAGGCTGAGAGTGAGAACTCCAGCACCATGTAGTGGAGTGGGTGTTTGAACCTGGGGTTTCTGAGCCCAACTTTGAACCCACCAAGATTTTCTTCTGGCTTAACTACCAGAGTTTATGTCTGACATGAACCATAGAGACATAGGGTCTTGCAGCTTTCTCTTGTGAGCTGTATTGTTGCTATCCTAAAGCTCTATAGATGTTGCTGAATTGAAATCTCAATAATCTTTACCATTAGCTATGGTGGCTAGGGCAAATGGAGGAAGCAGTCCAAGCACATGTGGAAGACCACATCATTTTTACTCTTGTTCTAGAAGTATTGGCCTACAAACCCCATCAACACTATCCACCACAGACAGCGATAAGGGATTGCTAGAACTGTGACTGAAACCCTCTGGGGTGACAAAGGCTCCTCTTACACTATGCTATTCTCAGAGTTAACTGATTACTTGAATTAAGTAATATTAATTCCTGTTGGAACAGAGTTCTTAAATGGACCAGAAAGATATCTTTATTTTGTCCCTTTATTTTAATAGCGGCTCCTGGAAAATGTTGCAGTCAAAATGAAAGCACCTAAAAAAATCCACTGGATTGAAAAGGCAAACCACAGCATGACAGTGAGAGGACGAACTACCGATGATATCCTTTTGGAAATAAACACACAAGTTTTGTCTTGGATCAGAGAAATCATTGGGTAGGAATTTACACTTTTGCTAACTAGTAATCAACATTTTCACTTCCTATATGAGTAGTTAGTAACACCTCTTAATAAAATGTTTTCAGCATCACAGAAGTAATGTATCAACCCAAAAAACCCCATACCCTGATCCTGGGCATCTTCTGTAATTCCATTGTAGTAGAATGTTTTGTTTTAGATGTTTCACTTTTGTTTTCTCCATGTTTTGAAAGAAATAAACTTTGATTTTCAGTAAAGCTTTTCCAATACTGTATTTTATACATTTACATTCTACATAACACCATCTTTTTAAAAAAAATAAAGAATAAAGTGGAACTTACAAGTCTCATTTTCTTTTGTATGGCATTTCTTATATCACTGCTCCTTATGTGAAAGGACAAAAAAGCAGTGTCATGCCATTAAATTCATTAGGAAATGATTGAATCTCATGTTTAATGAGTGGCTTTATGATAACTTTACTATGTTAAAGGTGTTTAAAATTTATAGTGCTGTACAGAGCTCTATAAAATAAACACAATAATAAAAAATTAAACAGAGCTCCTGTTGTGAGCCATTGTTATCACTTTCTTATGGTTTCCTATCAATATATGCCCATGCCTCTTCTCTTTCCATCATCATTCACCTTTCAAAAATTAACAAGTATAAATAAAAATAACTTATGGCTGAAATGGAGTGAAAAAGACCTAAAGGGGCATTTCAGTGCTGCACTTAATCATATTGTGTTCCTAATTCACATGCACATAAAATCAAACTGTTTTTGAAAGGCAGTATAACTATGTTAAGTGCAAGTTATATAAACAGTAGAACTATGTATTCTGCTGGCAGCATGGGAGTTTAAATAATTCTTGTCCTAGGTCACCTAGACAGAATGGAGCATATGCACTATTCAGAGTAAGAGGCACACAAGGATTTAGTAGTGGGGACAAATGAAGGATTATAGCCAAAGTGTTTGATATACTGTAATAATTTAGGACCACAGCACACAAAACCTAGTATGATAGGAGGACCAGGGCATGCTACTCTTCTTCACTGGGGAGGGACTTAACATGTGGAAGCATCCAAACAAATACTTCTTCTTGGAAGAACTATACCACATTCTTTTTCCAGGAGTGGGAGGACACTTGCTGTGATAGGTAGGGACTAACCAAACTTCTGGCCAGGTGCCTAGCAGGGGGGGACGATCCTACCAGAGCCAACTAGTCTCATTCCTACGTCTCTCTCCTGGGTTGTTTATCTTCTCATCTTCTATTTTATATTCACTGCCTTAAACAAAATCCTCCTTGCCTCTTCTTTCTCTTTTAGTTCCTTTCTCTTTTCTTCTTTCCCTGATTCCTGCCACTCTGAGGATGAAAATCGTTCCATGCAGCTGTTATAGACAAGAAAATAATACTGCATTAAGCAAGCATAGCATAAACCCTGTTAATCAGCTTACTTGAGAATTGCTGGCACAGTTTAATCATACTGTAGCCAATTATTTTAACATTTGTTTATAAGGCTTCCAGCTGTATTTTTTTTTTTTTTTGTCTTGTTAAAAGCAATACTAGGTTACACACTGCTGTGCTGTTTTCATCTTACTTCACAGATGTAGTGAATTGTATAAAATTGGTTTGATCCAACAAAAGCAATGGGTACAGGTCTTTTGCAGTTTGAATGAAAAGTGCTCTTGAAAGAGATTCCATGACTGGCTTCCCCAAGCAATTGACTTTTAACCATGATCTGTTGTTTTGTTTTCTTTGGAGGAAGTGCACTGCTGTTCAACATTCTGCTCATACTACCTGACACATTTGGCTTTTCCAACACTAGTTGAAAATTTTGGATCTAATTCATGACGAAGAGATGAACTGCAGAAAAGACCACATGCTCAGAATTCTCCAGAAGACATAATGACTAAACTGCAGTGGTGCTGGAAACAGCCATTACAGGAAGACAGATACTGTTCAGTGAATTTTTAGACGTATATATTGAATTTAAGGGTTACTAGAAAAATAACAGTTTGTCTTTAAATAAAAATCCCCACAACTTATGGAAAGAATCTTTATTTATTTAAAAAAACATATAAAATCAGTGCAGTAATACTGCACAGTTGAAGGTACTAAGGCTATTTAAATACCTAGCCTTTTTATTGTCATCTGAAGACAATGAAAAATCAAAGACTAGCAAATGTTTCAAAGAACAATTTTCTTTCTTCCACTTAAAGTTCCTCTTTAACCTGCAAAAAAGAAGAAAACAGATATTGGTGATTTCCCTACTGAGATAATCCTAACCATTTTTACTTTAACTATGTTATGCTGGGCTATTCTGTTACACATGTATAGATAGATAAAACTGTGATCATTAAGATCTTCATGGTCTCTGATGGTCTGAACCCAGAATGCATCATACCCACTTATTTGGATGGATACAGAAAGGATTCGTTTCTAATTTTATTTTCACTGGAGCAGGTAAGTGCATATTTGAAGCTTGCCTGGAAAAAAAATTGGGACTTCAGGAATGCTTCTGTTGATGCAGGATTACTGCTTTGGAAGTGCCAGTGCCTTCTCTTCTCAATCATGTGATTGTAAATAGATTTATCATTCCTCCATGGCCTTAATCTGCTCTCTTATTGTGTGTGGAAGTGACCTTGCTTCCTCCAGTGCTATGCCAGTAGAATGCAAGCTGATAAGGGTTCAAGCGTGGCCTAGTTAGTGAACTGCATGTTGGATGTCTGACAACAAGCCCACCTGAAGAAGAAGAGGCTTGTCACCAGACAGTAGGTCACCACATGATGAACTGGCCACAACAACTAATAATATTGTGACAGTGTGCAATACTTGTCATCTGCATTTATGGAAAGAGTTCTGAGGTCCTGCATCATACTGGCAAAGCATATGTCTCCTATATCTCATTCCTGGATTAGTGGAGGAGAGAAGGAAGCAAAAATATAGTTTAAAGTTCATGAGCAACATTAGCTGAAATTTCAAAAGCCAAAATAAAATTTCCAGTAGTTGGATGGGACAGAACAAAACAGCAAGAGCTAGTATTTCATGACTAGCAAAACTAGAATGAATTATGCAGATTTGAAAGGATTACCAAATCAGACAAAATGTGTTACTCAGATTTTGCCCCAGTAGTATGGTTTTTACAAGTGGCAGAATCAGATTCTAGACTATCATTTTATAAAGCATAGACTACACATAGGCTGCATCCGCACTGCAGAAATACTCCAGTTTGACACCACTTTAACTGCTATGGCTCAGAGCTATGGAATTCTGGGAATTGTAGTTTGTTGTGGCACCAGAACTCTCTCACAGAGAAGGCTAAATGTTTCACAAAACTATAATTCCCAGAATTCCATAGCACTGAGCGATGACAAAGTGGTATCAAAGTGGAATATGTCTGCAGTGTGGACACACCTGGAACCAGGGGATCTGGAAACGCTGGTACAAGCCCTGGTAACCTCATGACTCAACTTCTACAATGTGCTCTACATGGGCCTAGTCTGGAAACTTCAGTTAGTTTAAAATATGGCAGACAGGTTGGTCACTGGAAAAACCAGAAGTGACCACATAATACCTATTTTAAAATTGCTCCACTGGCTATCTATTAGTTTCCGGGTGCAGTACAAGGTGTTGGTAATAACCTTTAAAGCCCTACGGCTTGGGTCCAACCTATTTACGGGATCGCCTTCTTCCGTATAATCCTCCCTGCATGCTCCGGTCCTCTGGGAAGAATCTAATGCAATCTATAAAGACCAGGTTGACTGCAACCATCCCAGAGGACCTTTTCTTCAACCACTCCTAGATTATGAAACATCCTGCCGGAGGAGATCCATCATATTACCAGCATTTAAAAATGCTGTCAAGACGGATCTCTTCCGGCAGACCTTTCCTGAATAGCAAACTCAGCCACCAAACTGAATTTAATCCACCATCTCGCTGAGTACTCTGTAGCCCCAGTTGCCCATCTCTGATTATTTTAATGTATTGTTTGAATGGTTAACGTGTTTAATTGATGTTTTAGGGGAGGGAAGGAATAATTGGGATATTGGGTTGTGTATGCTTTCTTTTTAATAGTAAGCCGCCTCGATTGTTTTTTTGACAGAGAGGCAGGGTAAAAATAAAACTTTTATTTATTATTTATTTAATCCCAATTTCTGTGAACCTGCAACCTATGTCTTTTCCTGCTGCCATACCACAATGATTTAGCAGGATTTAACCATTCCCAAACATTGCTACTAGCATTCTACTGTAGCACTCAACATTATGAAAATCTATCTCGATATATGGGAAAACAGCAATGGATTAGTTTGGTATCAGTAACAAAACCTGCATCCTAAATCTTAGACTCTGTATGTGTGGGTTATATAGTTTTCCTACTAGATTAAATGATTGATCAGGACTCTCAACAAACAGTTCCTAAAATGCTAACTTCTACATACGGTACCTTTTTTCTGTGGCAGCTACAGGGAAAGAGGTCATCGTCAGGCTGTTCCACTTTTTCCATACCATCTCTAACTTGGGGGTCACTTACTTGTAATTTGGAATACTCCTAATTAAAAACAAAACAATTTTTTAATCTTATTCTTTCAGGTTTGACAGCCTCACGTGGATAAATCTGTAGCCAACAAATTGACCAGTGCTCCAAGTAACCTCCTGGAGAACACGAGATTCAGTATCACAAGAGCTGTAAGCTGATACAGTCGGCATCTGGTGACTTGCTGAAATACCAGTATCTCCGTGTTAATGCAGAGACATTTTCAGCTGTGTTTTGGGAGGGGCTTTCTAAAGCTAGGTTCTTTGATGTCTGCTGATTGCTGCTTTGAGGAACATATCCTTCTAGGTCAGAATGGATTTGTGGAAATTGGAATGCATCTTTAGCAAAACTTCAACGGGATTTTTGTAGGTCATACCTTTCACACAGTGCTTACTTGCAGGCCTTGATTATTAAAAAATCCCATCAGTAGTATGTTCTTAAAGACTACTCCTCAATAAGAGGCAAATTCTTTAGTAATACTTTGCTATCTTGTGCTATAGATCTATCTATAAAACAGGGAACAAAGAAAGAAAAAAGAAAAGAAAAAAGAAGACAGACAGAAATTAGAGTGTAAAGATACTTTTATAGTACAGGGTGATTAAAAAAATCATCCAGTATGAAAGGTCTGGGGAATCAAATGAATTTACTTACTACTTAATTCAGATGCTATCATGCCCATATTTTCAGAAAAAGGTAATAACCATACTTATGACAGATATATAGTCCCCTTGAGTTCCTGCAAGGAAATGGGAGGAAGTGTCCTCTCCAGACAGAATAACATGTTTCTTCCGTGTCAGAGAAATCTCTGCTAGTGAGAACCATGATTCTCAGTGTTAAACAATTAAAATAAAATATATAGAGATATTGACACTTTCCCCTTCACTAAATCTCAAAAATTCAGTTTCTTGAGTTTTTTATCATCAGAGCATTTTTTTAAAAAAAAGATAGCCGTATCAGTTGTTACTACATAAAAGGAAAAGCTTTGGGAGAAGGGAAGGAATCTGGCAGTACCTATAAGACCAATTAGTTTCAGCATGAGCTTTTGTGGACTGTAATCCTCCAGATGCACAATATTAAATATTATAGTTAATATTAAATAGTTAATATTAAAGCCACAGGTATGCTAACATTTACAAGGTTGGAGACGGGGCCAGGGGATCAGAGTTTTGTGAGAGTATACATGCCTTCAGATCAACTGCAACTAATGGTGATCCCATCCTAGGGTTTTCTTGGCAAGACTTATTCATCAGAGGTTTGCCATTGTCTTCCTCTTCCTCTTGGCTGAGACAATGACTTACCAAAGGTCACCCAATGAGTTTCCATGGGTGATCAAGGATTCAAACTCTGGTCTCCCGGAGTCCTTATTTAATGCTCAAACAACTATACGCTCACAGGCATATATATGGGAATTTTAATCTACAAATGCAAATAAAAAATCTACCCTGCTGCTGATGAAATAGAATAGATACCAATCAATGTAGGAATTTGGAAGTTTCCATTTCAATAAGGGCAAATCAGATCCCATATAACGTAGTAAGGTAATTTTTTTAGAAAAGTAAAAAGGGAAGGGAGTGGGAGAAAAAACACAACTGTTCAGGGATATATAGAATAGGAAATTCTGAAAAGGTTTTCAAAATGCTGTTAACATCAACAGCAACCATCATGAGTTTAGAATGATCCAATTTTATTCAAGTAATCAAAGAAAGACTAACCTGGAAAAGTTTGAAGTAATAACAGAATATATGGTCTCCCATGAGGTTATTTCTTGCAAATTCTTGTCCGGCTTTTGCAATATTCTTTGCCTACCATGGAGAAAATGGGAAGGTGGGAAAGAATTAGTACATCATAATATTTGAACTTTAAATATTTTCAGCCTGTTATGATATACTAAATTTTCATCTCCCCCCCTCCCCTGTTGCTCCTACCTGACCCATATGAAATAAGCAATTTTCAATTGTCACATTCTTCCAACTGAATCAAACCAAATGAATCAAATACAGAGAAGGACACTGTAAACGCATGTAGATGACTGAAATGATGCTTATGGGCATAAATACATCCATACCTTTATTAAATGAATCCAAACAGAGGCTGTGAAACAATACTTTTATTTGGAGCAGCTAACAATTACAAAACAGCAACATGGGTTTTCAGATTCATGAAAGGTTCCTCGGGCTTGGGATTATGAGTAAAAAAAATTAGAAATGGGATGGTTAGGGAAAAATCATAACAGTATCTTGAGTGGAGCAGATGGGAAAGTCACTTTTACAATTGTAAGGTGGCAATTCAACACTTTTTTGGAAAATTTATGGTGCCCACAGCCAAAAATCACAAGTTGCACAGAGGCACATAGGGACAAATCAGTCATTGCCACAATACCTTTGAACAGAAAAAAGACCAGAATATCTTGAATCTCTGAAACTGATGAACTCATGAATTTCATGTAAAACAAGGAAGATAGGTTAAGGGTAGTATAATACCCTATTGAAAACAATCCACTTTTGTGTGGTGCACATAAAGATACAGTGCCCCTGTATCTCTTGTAGGGCAATTCATCACAAAGAAAATATGGTAAGACACAATTTAGTTTGTATGTTTTAATTTATATGTACCAATGTAAATGTATAAATGTATAAATAAGTATTGTAACATGTTCCAGATAAGGATGCCTTTCAAAAGCGTTCAGAAACTTCATTGGGTTCAAAATGTTGTGGCATGTGATGGTTGTGCAGACGGATGTGTTGATGTGTGTGCTGTATTTTTATTCTTACTGTTATTTTTAAAATACCTTTATACTGTTTTAAATTGTAGTGCTTTAATAGGATGGCTTAAAAAACACTTTTTTCACCATCAGTTTTCTAGTTGTACTTAATTTTAATCTATATTATAAATTTCTATAAATTGGAGGAAAGATGGGCTATAAATTAAATACATAACAAGAACAAGATCTCATCCTCATACCCTGATTATCTCAAGGCAGGTCTGGGTAAGATTCCTGGATAAAATCCTGGAGACCCACTGAAGACAATTCCAAGCAAGAGGGCCCAATGCTCTGACAGGTTTCTCTGTTCCTATGACATTTTATGAACGCCATGTATCCTAAATATAACCACTCTCCTACTCAGTGAAGCACATGACAGTTTTTTCCTAAGATCCTCAAGTTGGGTCTTAAGGGTCTCTACAGATATCCTGACCTGTAGACGCTCTTTCGACAGGCATGTAGCAGAGCATAGTCTTCCATCTCTTTCTCAAACTGTGGAATATACTTTCATTGAAATTATAGTATGTCTTCACTTTCAGTGCTTTCAAAACATTATGTTTAAACCCACCTTTTTAATTTGGACTTTTAAACTATCCCAGTGCTATTAATTTTAATTTTAGCTGGTCTTAGTGTTTTAATGTTTTTATTTCTGCTGCACAGCACTTTGAGAGGGTTTTTTTTAGAAACATTGTAAATAAATAGTGTAAAACATCTCAGTAGATTTTGTGAAACTGCACTTTCAAACAGTATATCTTTTACCTCTTCATCGTGGTCTTTTGCCCATTGGAGCTTCTCCAAGAGATCGCTCAGGTCATTTTTAAACGGAATGTAATGTTTCCAAGGCTGCAACTCATTATAAAAATGTTCGTAATAAATGGAATCCTGTTTTAACACGATGCTGTTTCCTGCTAGCAGATAAGGCAGTCTGTATGCAGCCACTGTGCCATCAATATTAATCTGGTATTTATACTGAAAGAAATAATAATATATAATTAATAAAATTATGGCCTATACCTCATTGTGGGGTCTCTTTACCCTCATGAGCACACCAAGCCACCATCCCGTTCAGTAGACTTGTACTGTAATTGCTTTTACATTTCAGTAGGAACGTAATTGCTTTTATCCATCATACCTTGAAAAAATCAAAAAAGGAGATGTGCTTCACAATGGGGCCATAGAGACTTTCATCATGCTTGAAAAAGAAGAAGTTTGTAAATGCTGCATCAATGATTTCTGGGTATTTTCTGCTCATTTGCACAAGTTCAAGCCTCTCTTTACGACTGTCTCTACCCCTCCATATTGCAGTGCTGTTCTTCTCCTCCCAGGGTGGCCCAGTGTTTGCTTGAACAGACATCATGTCCAGACTGACTCTATTGGAGAAAATGGGACAAATATGTAATAGTTTCTTGTGCTTCAGAGGCAGAAAGGACTTTCAGGAAGAAGAGCAGTGCGATTCCCATGTTAACAGCCCTCCTCAACAGTCTAGTCCTCTGCTGCATTTGTTTGAAGGAAGATTGGCCACAAATGCTGGGTGATTTATCTCAGTGGGAGGCTTTTCTCTTCTTTAACAAATGGGGCCAGCCCCATTGGTAAAACTGAGCCAAACATTTTTACTATCTGCAAATGGGGGGCGGTGCTATTCCACCTGCAATACATGGCTGGAGTGAACTCTGATCTTCAATACTGGTTATAGGACTGCATGCTTCATCTCAACTGATGGCAACAAGATAGCTTAGTGGGTTCAAGATATGTGGGATGAACAATTCTATAGTTATCTCTCCATATCCATGGATTTGTTACCCACAGATTCAACCATTCATGGCTTGAAAATATTTTTTTAAAATAAATAAATTCCAAAAAGCAAACCTTGATTTTGCCATTTTATATAAGGGACACCATTTCGCTATGCCTTTCTATTTAATGGGACTTGAACATCCTTGGATTTTAGTATCTATGGGGAGTCCTGGAACCAAACCCACTGTACTTTCTAACAGACAGAAGAGCCAAATGGCTGCCATGACTGCCACACCATCTCCATTGTCTCAGATGACCTCTTCACACAACCTATTGTTACTGACTCTTACAGACAAAGGCCTTCCTGACCATCTCCTTCCAGTGCTTTTACCTTTCAGTGAATAGAGGCTGCATCAGGGATGAAACAAAGATTGTTACCTCCTACCACTCAGTGAAGGAGACCCACAGTGACTTCTACAGTTAAGAAATCTGTTCTGAGATACTCTGTTCTATGGTTAAGCCATCTGTCCATTATTCTTTCTCCCCAAGTCCCTGCCTATACCACATGCTGTAGCAAATCAATAAGATGAAAAGATAAGCAATCAAGCCTACAGTATGAGTTCCATTATAGACAACGCTAAACCAATAGTAGCCAGTTTTTGGTTTTCATTTTGGAGAAAGTGACAACTCAGAAATTCAATGATTTCTAATACATTAATTGAGTTTGCTATCTTGTTCTGCCCAGCCCCAAGCAACACATCATCCAGACAGTCTTTCCACTTCTTTCTCTCTCTTCTCCCTTCTTGCTTCCCATACAGAGTTGGTGGCTTGTTGTAATAAATGCTGACTAGAAGCAGCATTATTTGAAGACTTATTATATTTTTCATGACTTCACAAAGTGTTATAGGAATTCTTACCGCCCCATTGTTTCTAGCACTGAGTCAGTCAGGTCATATGTTGGCATTACAATGTCTTTTGAATCGTTGGATCCGCACCATGAGAATATGGGATGGAGGTCCTGCGAGGATTTCTTTTTCTCCAGAGGCCAATCTCCCAAATTGACAAAAAACTCTACATCTGGCATTTTCACCTACAACATACAAGCACACAAATTGTATTATAGTACTGTATTACCACACTTTTACCACCCCTAAATTACTTCTTTTTTCATTTATGTGATTGCTAGAGTTAATACATAACCAACAAGGGGAAACATTCCTTAATGAAATGTATTCTGGCTCTTGAAGAATGTCTGGCAGGTACAGCTGGACCATTAATGGCAGCTTGATTCCTGACAGGAGTAGATTAGCAAATTTACATTGTATAAGTGCTCCAAGATATTCATTGCTTTTCTACAGTTTTCTAGGTGCAATTTAAGACATCTTTATCTTCAAAATTCCCATCTTTAACAATTAATTAAATGTAGCACATTTGTTTACCATTCACTTAAATGCTCTACATACTTTACACTTACAACAGCCCTGACAGGTAGTTATTTCCACTTTTTAGCATACTAAACATTACTTCTCTAAAGCCACAAGAAAACTGGCTACTTGTAGTTCATTTTCTCAACCATTACATTACCAAAAGATACTGCGACTCTCTGGGAAGCAGTTTGGCCAGTTTCCAAAAGGCAAAGTTAAACTGATAGAGTGTGACTTTCGTGACTGTACTATACTTTTTCTTTCTCTTCTTTTAATCTTTTTAAAAATAAAATAGGGGAGGGGGGATTGAGTTTGTCTTTGTATGTTTATGTTTGTGGAAGTGTATAGTTCTGTGTACATGCTATTACTGAATACTGAATAAAAATAATTTTATTTATACTGTACCTTCTGTCTCGGATATGTACTTCAAGTAGTAACAAGTCTGAAATCTTTTTAAGAGTGCAATGCCCTCTGCTGGTCTGGAGTCTCAAGTATAAATTGGAAAACATACTTTTCTCAGCCACTACAGGAGCTTCAGGTTATAAGTATATATAAATTGTTTAGGCATTAAGATATCAAAAGATGGTCTTCCTCTAGATTAGTGGGGAAGCACTTCAAAGCTAAAGTCCATTTAAACTGGGAACCAGGGTCCTCAGAAAAGCTTACCATGCGTTCCTCAACTGGTAGTACAGAAACGGAAGATATATCCCTCAAAGAGAGTTCTGATATTGTTCTGGTCTACAATGTGCATCCAGAAAGCTATGTATTGAGTGTGTGTTCTATAAGCAATGTGCTCAATCCATAAGGAGCAACAATAAGGCCCCAAAGCTCTGCCCAGCATGACCTTAATGTGCACTATAGGACATTTTGGAACACTCAGGAGTTCAGTGGTAGAGATGCAAGAGATCAATGAAACAATTTGCTCAAGGCAGATGAGGGAAAAGCAGATATTTGCTACAGAACACATTCGTTTTAAGGTTACTAAGAGCCCACCCACTCTCCTGAGAATAAGGCTCAACATATTATTTGAGTTTTTTGAGGTAAAGAAGGGATAACTATTAAATAGTTCAAGCCATAGACCTCCTCCCCAGCCCCTTACAATCAGCTGTGGAGGGGAGGTCAGTGCCAGATTGGAACTGTGGGGTGGGGTATGGCTTGCTAAAAACTGCATTCACCCAAACTGCTATTCACATCTACTAGTACAATGTACAGTCCTGTATAACTATCTATTTTACTCAAGGCATTGGGGTGATTTTCAGATTTTCAGTCCCAATGTGGCTAAGGCCCACCACAGATGATTTTATAAAAGGGGGAAAACGTTAACCATTCATTGCATTGATTCATTCAATTTATTTCTCTCCTTTCATCTAGAGAGATCAAGGAAGAGCACTGATACATTTTATCTTCCTAAAAACCCTGCAAGGGACATGGGGTTAAAAGATAGCAACTGGCCCAAGGTTACCCAGTGAAATTTAAACCTACATAACACAGTCTCAAATCGGTGAACACTGATGTCATGTCTAGTTTGATCCTACCCACATACAGTAAGTACATTCCCTTAACAGTGCCATACTGTGAGTGAAGAAGTTGTACATCTTACACTTCTTGCTTCAAGACAACTATTAAAAATTCCCCCAGCTGCCTTTTCTGGGTGTGCTCTGGTAAGCAGCCATTATTACTCCTGTTAATGACCCTGGCAATTTCTTGTTTTCTTTCATAGTTAGCATGACATAGTCATCTGGATTTGTTTTTTGTAATAATTGTGACATATCTTGATGACATCTCTGATTTTATATAGGCTGGGATTTGAAGGTTAGAACTATTTTTTTTCTGCATGCAGTGGTGCTTTACAGAGATCCAAATTTCTTGACCCATTCCTAAAGACTAGAATGAGCTACAAGAGCAGCATTCAGTGCAGCTGGAGCAGCTGCCACCAGAAGGAAGAGGCTAGAAGTTTCTCCACATGTGCTCAGAAGTACTGTCGACATGTGCAAGGAACACTTTAGATTTCAGACACAGTGCCCAATATTTACTAGAGGTGTTTTCCAAAAAATAAGCTTCAGGGATTTGGGGGTGGGTGGAGTGAACAAAAATGTATGTCTTTATGGGACTTCAAATCACTTGGCAATTTATGGCATCCCCATTAATTTCATAGGGTTTTCTTAGACAAGGAATACTCAGAAGTGGTTTTGCCAGTTCCTTCCACTGAAATATAGCCTACAGCACCTTGTATTCATTGGCAATCTCCCATCCAATTACTAATCAGAGTTCATTCTGCTTCGTTTCCAGGTTCAGATGGGATCTAATGCACTTAGGGTATTTATGCATGACAACACAAATCCAAAGCAAATCATAACTGTACAGTCATTTAGAACAATACTATGGGTCCAAAACACACTGCAGAAATAATCCAGTTTGAGACCACTTTAACTGTCCTGGCTCAATGCTAGGGAATTCTGGGAACTGTAATTTTGTGAGACATTTAGAGGGAGCTCTGGTGCCACAATAAACTACTATTCCCAGGATTCCCTAGCACTGAGCCAGGGCAACTGAAGCAGTTTCAAACTGGATTATTTGTGCAGTGTGTTTTGGACTGTGGAATTCTATGAACCAACCATTTAACAAACAATGGGAGAATGTCAGACATTACATGGATGCTTTGTGGATAACTACTGTTCATAATGTCACTGTCAGAATATTCTTATATAATTTCCTTTTCTGTCTATAATGTCACCCCTAACCATCTGTGCTGTAGTGTATGTACCTGAAACACTGGATAATATTCCATGTGCCTGTAAAAACTCCTGTTATAATAGATTTCTTAGTCTGTAAGGTACCACATTGATTTTTTATTATTATGATTGTCTTGCTTGATGAAATTTGTTAGACCGAAGCAGCATTTTCTGATCTAGATTACAAAATCTGTCTGGGACATTGGAATTGGTACTTAAGGGTATAGCTTTTTAATGTTTCTCCTCCTAGCAGGTATAGCAGTGATGGATGGTAGCTGATGTGTTAAGTCTATAGGATTTAACTTGCAAGGTGCTGCAGGTTCCATATTTTCTCCAGTAATCAGGCAGATCACTGTTACGAATCTGAAGCTCAGGTGGCTGCACTCTGCTGAATTTTCAGTAGTTAAAATTCCTATAAATATTTTTCCCTGGTTAAATGGCAGTCAGAGCTGTTTCTTTGTATCATTTTGAAACTTCTGTCTAGTTTTTTTTTTATTGATAAGTTTCTAGGTCTTCTAGGTGTAAGGTAGATTTTTAAGCATTTTTGTTTACAGTTGATTGGCTTATTGTGTTGTGCAGTGCCTCAGGTACTATGTGCAGGGCAGAGGATGCCACATTTAAATTTAATTAATATAAGTACAGATCAAAAATTATTTATAACTAGAATGCATTTACTCACCTTTCTTGTCAAAGAAAGCAGAATAGCATCCATGAAAATCCTAAAACCTACATGCTCACCATGAGTCTTTATATAAACCTAAAATAATGAATAGAATAGCTGAATTAAGTTCTTGCTCTTTCAAAGACATGAATAATCTAATGTAAATAAATTCTGGCTTCAGTTTGTGAAACTGAAGAACTGCAGAAGTAAGTGACACAGGATTTATGACTGCCAATAATCTTGCTGCTACTACTAATATATTTTTCAACAAGCATATTGGGCCAACACTAACACTTTATTAAGTTCTAATTAGGACCATTCAGTAAGAATTTGTCATACAGAACTGATGTGTCCCACAGCATTAAGTAGAATATACAGAAAACAAATGTTGGTTTAAAAAAAGAAAATGAACAATGATCCATTACAACAATTGTGCCAATGCTTTACTCATGCAATCCCAAGGAAATGAAGCCAATCCTCAGATGCCCTGGAGAGTTATTAATGCAAGAGTGAGGAACTTCTTTGGTTCTCTCAAAGAATGGCCAGTGCTCAAAAGCCCAAAATATCTTTAAGACAAATTATTCCTCACCTTTTGTTAATACTTCCTCCTTCTCTTTTTACTACTAATAATTACAGTTGGCCCTCTATATCAATGAATTCAGCTATCCATGGCTTTAAAATATTTTTTGAAAAGAAGAAAATCCAAAAAGCAAACCTTGATTTTACCATTTTATATATGGGATACTATTTTAGTATGCCACTGTATATGATGTGACTTGAGCATCTATGGATTTTGGTATCCATAGGGGGTCCTGGCTCCAAACCCTAGTGGATTCCAAGGACCTACTGTATTAAGCTTCCTTGGAAAGAAATAGCCATATTTATGATAAACATGGACATTTTTCACATAACACTTAATTCATGCAGTATTTATTGCCAGAAGACTGGCTCAGGGAATATAATATAATATAATATGTATGGGTTATAGCAATTAATGGATAAAATAAATGTTTATCAAAATAAATTGGTGATGGTAGTTAAGAGGAACCTCCAGGTTTAGAGGCTGTTTACCTCTCAAATCCAGATATGGGGACAACACAGAGGGCGATCATGCTTTCCATTCCATTTCCTTTCCCATAAATATTACAGGAATCCTACTTGATGCTCATGCTATGCTAAGTGGGCCTTGGCATGATCCAG
Source organism: Sceloporus undulatus (assembly GCF_019175285.1). Classification (NCBI taxonomy): domain Eukaryota; kingdom Metazoa; phylum Chordata; class Lepidosauria; order Squamata; family Phrynosomatidae; genus Sceloporus; species Sceloporus undulatus. The sequence continues at coordinate 111,779,997 of NC_056524.1, read as the reverse complement.
CACAGAAATTCATACATTTTGCCTTGTTTCTACTTTCTCATTTATTTCTTGTAATTAAAAAAAAAGACTACAACTTACATAACCCTATGATCAGTTATGCTTGCAAAGGCTGCTGGACGTTACAGTTCAAAACCATCTGGAAGGCCACTGTTGCCCATCTTTGGTTTATTGGATGAATTACTCATATTTCTCTCCAAGAATGGTACTCATGGTGACTAACAATGATAAAAATCAAATGAAGCAAATACAGCTAAAACATATCAGTTAATAATGCCTTCCAGAGCAGCCCTACTTGAATGAAAAGGCCTCTGCTGCAAGTAGAAGGACAGCAAGGAGAAGACTAAGCTAGCCCACTTTAACCTCTGGGTGCTTCTTGTAATACGGCCAGAAGAGAAGATGGCTCTGCTGAGATTTGCTCTAAGATTCCCAGCTCTCTGCCTCTCTCATTGCCGTCTGAACTCCTTCATCTCCCTGTGAGGTACTTACATATAGACACTACTACTAGCTGTCTTCTGGCAGGTTTGACACTAAAGGAGTTGAAAGGAAAGTTTATGGCAACGCTCCATCTTTCAATACCCAGAGATCATATATGCTGGTGTGGCACAACAGTTATTTTTATCAATAAGCATACCTTGTTGTTTTTTATAGTGTAATGGCACAAGCTCTGCCTCTGCCCAAACCGCTGTGGAATTTCTTTGGCAATTTTATCAGGATCCACGGTAGGAAAATGTGCCAGATCTCTCTGAATCTGAAGAATGGCTTGAGGGCAACTCATTTCTTCTAGCCAAACATTTCCATCTTCCTGAGGGCAATCACAGTTCTCATGGTAGACAGGCCCTGTGCACAATATATGTGGCATAAAATGTGAATTGGAAGTTATACACTGTGTGTAATCTGAACCTAATTTAAGAATTAGTTCAAGTTAGTTTGAAGAACTTAATGTCATCTATACATATGAATAGCAAATACACACTGTTGTTTTTAGTTTGTTCCAGAAACCATGGTCTACTTTCTCTGCGCTTGAATGTTTCTTGAGTCAGTATATACTTTGTTAAGTGAGAAAGAAATTAATGTCGTATAAAGTGAAGAGGAGGGAAAAGAAAGCAACCTATCCTACTCCTGCAAAGCAGTGAAGCATGAGATGCTGAACAAGGCTGAGTGGAATCCAGTACCAAGTTGCATATATCCAGATAAAAATGGACAAGATCTAGCATTGAAGGCCCAGCCCCATATGATGATGGAGTTCAACAATTACTTCTTTTAAATAAATAAATAAATATCAGCACTCATTACATTGGAACTACAGCTCTGCTCCACCGGGCAGGTTTAAGTCTCTACAATTACATCATTTTCCCATCCCCAATTAGTATTTGCTCAAAAGGGAAATATATACTGAATATGTAATGAGGAATAGATTTCCGTTTCTTATTTGAAAAGTATCCTAGCCTCAGATTAATAGTTAGCTGCTGAATTATTTTCCTTTACGTTCCTTGGGTCAGTTTTAACTTGTATGGTTTTAATTCTCTATTAGATTTAATACCTTTTTAAGGGGGGGAGGGTACTAGGGATTTGATATGTTTTGCATTTTTAACTTGTTAGCCGCCCTGATTGTTCTCAGAGGGGCAGGATATTTTTATTATCATCTACTGAGTGCCTTTCTTCAGACTTAGCTCAGTCCTGGCCTATGATTACTCTTGCATCAGGATCATGTCAGGAATCTGACATTTGGGACATATTAACAAAAATGAAGCACAATTCAACCAAGATTAACCATTTGCTTAAATCTTTCACTTTGAATTTAGTGAAACTTAAACATACTTCAGTTTTCCCAGATCATAACATTTGTTATTGTTTTTTATATCCTGACTTTGCAACAAGACTGGTTCTCAAAGAGACTTACAAATTACAATAGAAACAATATAATTAAAACATAAAAAGACAACATTAAAATGGAATAGAATCATTAACAGTGTTGAAACAATTTAAAGCATACACTTTAAAAAGAATAAAGGCAGTTAAAACAATTTAAGACAATTCAGCAAGCTCTCAAATGGGTGTAGCACTTTTCAAACTTTTGTTACTTTTTTCTTCTGGATTAAAACTCCAGAGAACTGTCATTGTTACACATAAAAATGATACATTTCTATTTTCTCTTTTAACTCCCAGAATAATGGATAGGCATTTTCCTTACAGCTTGAAACAGTCCAATTTTAAAGGAATGCCACTCATAGTCTCACTATTCTGTTTGTACATCCAGTGAAGGGCAGAGATGGGCAAACCTAGTTGATGCCAGACAATCAGTTCAGAGAATACTGTGAAGGCAACCCTATGGGGGAAGAAGGTACACAAAACTGAGGCTTGTCTCTGAGAGATGGCACGTGTGTGTGTGTGTGTGTGTGTGTGTGTGTGTGTATCACCGTGAGACTCAGGTACCTGATGCAGGAGGGGATCTTGAGGGGAAAGGGGGAAAGGTGAGTGGCAGGCACCTGAAACCCTGGAACTGCAGGACCAGCCTAGCATGGGGATCTGTCACAGGCTCAAAGTTGCATACATCCTTTGGGGGCCATAGGTGATGTTTCTGGGACTCCCCATACTTGTCAGCTGCAGGCTATATCAGGTAACACTGATACATTATCCTACAAGATTATATATTATTAGCTTACAGTTGTAAACCGCTTAGGGAATGCTTAAGTGCACTGATGAGTGGTATAAAAATGTACTTGCTATTGCTATTAATGTTTATACATTGACAGATGAAATCCAGCATGGCATAGTGGTTTGAGTGCCAGGCTACGAGTCTAGAGACCAGGGTTTGATTCCCAGCTTCACCATGAAACCCACTGGGTGGCCTTGGGCAAGTCACATGCTCTCAGCCTCAAAGGAAGGCAATGGGAAATTTCTTCTCAACAAATCTTGCTAAGAAAACCCCATGATAGGGTTGCTTTAGGATTGCTATAAGCTGGAAATGACTCAAACTACACAACAACAATAAATATTGACAGACAAAAAGAGAACATGTTTTATGTTGCACAGAACCTTTGCATTGGAAGGGGTGCAGAGCATAGAATTCATCCAACATACTGGTCTATTAAGGCAAAGGTCTGCTCTGACTGCAGCTCAGTAGTGGGCTGCCCAGCATTGCCAACCTTTGTTGTTGTGTGCTTTCAAGTTGTTTCCGTCTTATGGTGAGCTTAAAGCAAACCTATCATGAAATTTTCTAGGGCTGAGAGTGTGTTACCCACTGAAGGCTATGGCCAAAGAGGGAGTTGAACCCTGATCGCCAGAGTGCTCCATGCTCAAACCTCACTAGCCAACTGTTATTATAAACTTTACCCAGGGTCAAATTAATACAATAATACAACACCATTTTAATACCTTTTAATATATATGGAGATTTGGCAACATGCTTGTCTTTTGTTTGAACCTCAATCTTCAGACTTTTGTAGCTTGCATACATTCTGTACCTCACAATAAAGGAGCCATCTTTCCTGTCTAATATTTGCACACCCACTCGTGTAAATTGCTCCTCAGGAGCAGTGATCTTCACTTGGAATGCATTTTCACCAGGAGAGACGGTAAACCTATGCAAGAAACAAACAATTACAATATGAAAACAAATTAATTTTCTTAAGGCTGTAATTCTAGGCTTGCGAGGGAAAGTTTAAGAACAAATGTGGAGATTTTGTAAGTGTGGAGGTGAATGAATCTAACCACAGTTAAACTACCTCATACCATCTCATAAATATGTGTCAGTAGTTTTGAAACATTCAGGAAAGCCTCCCACTGTACACTTGTTTCTTGAGGAATCTCTCCATTTTACAGACTTTGAGATCTTACATCTTAAGGTCTGCCCCAGGATTTCAGATTTCTACGTAAGGTTGTGAAAGCTGGACAGTAAAGTAAGCTGGCAGAAAGAAAATCAAATCATCTGAAATGTGGTGGCAGAGAAACCATCTACAGATATCATGGACACCTTAAAAGACAACTGAGTGGGTTCTAAGGCAGATCAAGCCTGAACTCTCACTGGAGGCCAAGATGACTAACAAAAGCTATCATACTTTGGATGTATCATGAGATAACATTACTCACTGGAAAACATGGTAATGGCAGGATACACACCGCCAGAAAGAGGCACTGGGAAGGCGCCTCTACTTGCTCCATAACAGCACTGCAGCAACCAAATTGCGTGACGCTGCTGAGCAGCAAGAAAGAAGCACTCAGAAGCGGCTTCTTTTTTGCAGCAGGTCAGCGGTGCAGCTCCGTATGGATGCTGCGCTACTCACACGGCATCACTGCACACACCATCTAAATGGTGCCACGCAGTTGCGGCACACTCATGACATGCTAGGGTTGTGGGGCATGTGCATGCCCCGCCCCCGAGCAACCCTAGCACGTCATGGGCATGCCACAAAGGGCCCATCTGTGCAGGGCCAATGTTTAGTAAAGTGGAAGGGAGTAGGAAAAGCTGAAGACTACATCACAGATACATCATTTATAGACCTGAGTTTGCAAGATCTGAGTAAGGAGGTTGATGGCCAGTGATCTTTGAGGTCTCCCATTCATAGATAGGATCACTGTAAGTTGAAGTTGATAATAACAAGTAACAAGAAGAAAGATGTCTGCTAAATGGGGAAAAAATACATCAGTATTCAAATACAAAGTTGGGACACACTTGAGAAGGGGTAGGCATGGCAAGGTAAAACTCACTAATATCAGATTCATTGCAAACTTAGGCGGATACTGACTGCCCATTTGGGGTGGCCTGCAGTCACTCCTTTGCACCACGTATTGGGGCCAAAGCAGCCACAGCGGCAGCCCAAAGGCCCCAATCCGGCACTTTTTGGGACCAGGGAGAAGCGGCAAAAGGGTCCCGAAAAGAGGTGTCCTTGGGGCTCCCCAGGGACCTGCTGCCACTTGGTCCCTTTCTCCCGGCTTCGTTCCCGCTTTCGTTTCGGAGCTCCTTTAAGCACTGCTGTTAGGCCGCCACAAGTGGCCTGACACGGTGCAAGCACGTCATGCCTGTGACGCTTCAACGCAGCATGGCCGTCACGTCAAAATGGCAGCGCCCATCTGTACAGGGCGCCGCCCTTTTGATGTACGGAATATTTGCTAGGGTTGTGGGGTGTCTGTAAAGGATGCCCTGAGGCAACCCTAGCACGTATCCAGGCCAGTGCAATGCATCAGTCTGTATCCCGCCTTTCATACTTAAAATATAAAACCCTGATGCTTCAGAAAACTAAGCAGCTGAAGTTAATTTAAGCTGTCTGACTGTGCTTAGGACTATAGCCAAAAAGGACAAGAGTTGCAAATATTTTCCCCCAAAGGGCCCCAGGCTGAGGCTGTCTAAGGCATTATGGAATCTACAGATAGCTCTGTAGGGTCCCAAAACATCAACAAAAGTTTCAGAATTAGATTGTTGTTGTGTTTTTTTAAAAAAGCAACTAACAAGATACAGTAATAGAATTCTGCCAATGTAATTTAAACACATATATCTATAAAAAGTATGTACTGTAAAGTCTGTGGAAACTGCAGCATTGCACATAGAGAAATAAATGTCTATCCTGGGTTTTGTTTATTTAGAGGGGGAAACCTGAATTTCCTCTCTGAAGGGATAAAGTAGGAAAAATGGGTGCATTACCTCATTTCCATCTCTGTAGAGCAAGAGTAGGCAACTCCCCCTCCCCCATGTTGTTGGACTTCATTCCCATAAACCTGGATTATTTGCTATGCTGGGCTAGGGCTGATGAGATTTGTAGTCCAAAAACAATTGGAAGGACAGAGCTGCAGTGTGGTGTAGTGGTTTGAATGCTGGCCCATGACTCTGGAGACTAGGTTTCGATTTCCAGCTTGGCCATGAAACTCACTGGAAGATTTTGGACTAGTCACATGCTCTCAGCCTCAGGGGGAGGCAATGGCAAACCTCCTCTGAACAAATCTTGCCAAGAAACCCCATAATAGTTTCAGTCTAAAGTCACCATAAGTTGGGAATGACTTGAAGGCACATAGCCCCATGCTCAAACCACTACATAGTGTCAAACCCACATGTGTAGTTTCCTAAAATGTGACATTTCTTTCAGTCTCCCCATGAATTAACCCACCTGTTTTGGACTATATAAGGTGGAGTGGAAGAGACAGGCCACACAATTGCTTATTATAGCTTCCACAACTTTAGGGCATCTTTCAACTTTATGGAGGCGTTGTTGTTGCTGTTGTTGTGTGCCTTCAAGTCGTTTCCAATTTATAGTGACCCAAAGGCAAATCTATCATGGGATTCATGGCAAGATTTGTTTGGAGGATGTTCACCTTTGCCTTCTCCTTAAGAGCCCTGGTGGCACAGTGGGTAAATGCTGGCATGCATCCTCTCACAGCCACAAGATTGTGAGTTCAATCCTGCAGGGCTCCAGGGTCAACTCAGCCTTGCATCCTTCTGTAGGTCACTAAAATGAGTACCCAGCTTGTTGGGGGCAATTGGTTCTACACATTGTAAACTGCTTAGGGAGTGCTTAAGTGCACTGATAAGCAGTATAGAAATGTACTTGCTGTTGCTATTCCCCAGAGGCTGAGGGAGCATGACTTGCCCAAGGTCACCCAGTGGGTTTCGTGGCTGATCTTGGAATTTAATCCGGATCCCCAGAATCATAGTCCAACGCTCAAGTCATTTTACCACACTGGATCTCTATGGAGGCTACTGCAAAGAAAATCAGCATTCGTGTCTGCAACACCCAGCCACCTAACAGGTTTACTCTTCTTTCAGTCTTTTAAGTCACAGGGCGCATCCACACTGTAGAAATAATGCAGAAATAGCACAGTTTGACACCACCACCCCTTTCTATGGAACCCTGGGATTTGTAGTTTTACAAGGTCTCTAGCCTTCTCTTCAGGGTGACCACACAGATGTCCACCTTTTCCAGGGCCTGTCCTTCATTTCAGCCTCCTATCAAAATGACCTTCATTTGGAACAGGGCTAAGAAGCTTACACTTATAGGAGTGTTTTTTAGCTTTTATTTGGCAACGTCCTACATTTTACAGTGCCTTGCCCTCCTTTGCAGTTATGACATTTGGCCACCCTGCCTCCTCTGCCAACCCTACACATTTCAATCTTAAAGTGACACATTTAAAAGCATGGAAAGGCTAGTTTGCAGTGCCTCACTAAACTAAAAATCCCATTTCTGCAGGATGGAGCTATGGCAGTTTAAAAGTGGTGTCAAGCTGCATTATTTCTACTGTGCAGATGCACCAAAGTGTCTTTTTTTAAAAGAAAAGCTGTTATTAACCTGAGAAGCCTCTGTGCTTACCTCTTCCCTTCGGTGTCCACAGCCTGGACATAAAAATATCGAGCTGGAAGGACCACCTCTGACTTCAGGCCTGGTCCCCAGATGAAACTGTGCTCTGGACTTAGCTGGCTTCTTCCAGCAGCAGATTCCCAGAAGGCCAGAAGAAGGGTCCCCAAAGGCAAGCAGCAAGGCAGCCATAGGCTAAACATTTACAGAGTTTCTTCTTGGGAAACAAAAAGACAGGACAAAGATGGGAGGAGGCCAAAGCTTGGCTCCTTCTCAGAAGTACAACAAAAAGTTGAGTCTTTCCAAGGCAGTAGAAACAAGATCAGTGAGACATCCTTCTGTTTTCTTGGGTGCAAACTCCAATCATTGCAGCCCTCCTAGATAAAAATGCAAAGGAAAAACAGCTTTGCTCTGGATAAGTCATCAGGGAAGGGAAGGCATATAGATAAGATTAGAGATATATATTAAGTGATCTCAAACCCCAGCGTCTTCTGCTTCTTTGTCTTGCACTCTAGCCTTCCTTCTGCCTTCAGTCTTTCCAATCGCAGGGGGTGGAGAAAAGGCAAAGGGGTGGCAGCATCATTGGTCCAGCAAAACTTCTTCCGAAGGCTCAGGAGACATGCTGGGAAATGTAGTTCAGCAAGACCTTGGACTCCTGAAGCGGAGGCTTGAAAGTAAAGCTGACCAAATGGCAGAGAGCAGGGGAAGCAACTTGTGAAGCTGTCCAGTGCCTTGGAGTTTATGGGAAGCCTCCTTCTGCTTCCACAAATTAGGGCTTCTTCCAACTTTATGGAGGCGTGTTGTTGTTGTGTGCTTTTTTATTGCTGTTGTCATCATGAGGTTTTTTTTTGGGGGGGGAGTTTCTCTTCTGTATGCTTTTCTTGAGTCTGAGAGAGTGTGACTTTCAGAGTGTCACCCAGGGGGTTTCAGGTCCAAGCTGGGATCAGTCCCTGGTCTCCAGCGTTGCAGTCCAACCCTCAAACCAGTGCAGGGGGATAAGGCACCAGTACTCAGCCATGGAAACCCACTGAGTTGTATTAGACAAGGGAGTCACATTCTCTCAGCCTCAGAGGAAGACACAAGGATACCCTCCTCCTTTGAAAATGTTGCCTTAGGAGTGCATGTCAGAAACAACTTGAGGCGCACAGCAACAACAACGTATGTATTCAGTAGTTGTGTTGGCGATGCAACCAAATCCAAATGCAACAAATCTAAACCCACAAAACAGGGATGCCTTTATTGGAACAACTAAATGCAGAAAATCACCCATGATGCTTTCAGCTTTGTGGCTTCTTCATCAGGCTAAGATGTTAAAAAAAACAAAAAAACCAAACCTACAGGAGGAAAAAAGTGGCAATATTAAAGTCCCAGACTCCCAGCCTTTCTTTGTCTCCTTCTTTCTGTTGTCAGTTAAAATGATCTCAGAGATATCAGTGCAGGAGGCAACAGTTGCCTTGGCATGTGGGATGGGACAAGGGGCAATGAAGGCCGGAATAAAAGTTCCTCTATTATTAACATGCAGGGGTAGCTATTAGTAATTCAAATAAAACCCCACCAAACATTTATACCTTTATTGGCCAACTGAACGCGCAATATACTTGTTGCAAGCTTTCGAAGCTCCACTGGCTTCTTCATCAGGCAAGATGTTAAATACCAAACAGGAGAGAAAAATGAGAGGTTGTGAGAGCCTGCATTGTTTTTTCTGTCCTTAGTTAAGAGGGTATGGGAGGTATCATACAGGCTAGCCTTCCTCTTCTGCATGGCTCTGTCCGCTAGGCTGTGCTTTGAGCTGTGACTCTGGGGCCAGGGTTTGAATCCCGCCACCGCCATGTACACTCTCTCAAGCCTCCTCAGCGGAAGGCAATAATGTGTAAACCTTTTCTGGGGGGAAAAATGCTTAGGGTCTCCATAAGTCAGGAACCATTGAAGGCACACACATAACCAGGTCCTCCTTTTCAGGACACGTCCGGGAGGGGTTCCAAAGTGTCCTCCAACTCGGCTAAGAATTACATTTGCAATAGGATTTACATTTTTATGAGTGGTTTTTTTTAAGCCCTTATTTTCTTGGGTGTCCTACCTTTTGCAGTGCCTCCTCCTCCTTGGTGGTGTGGTTGTTGTTGTTATATTTTTATTAATTTTATTCATTAAAATCAACGCATTAAAAGAGGAAAAACAAAAACATAATTAAACATTTATCACGACTGTTACAAATCCTTTAGATAGCTGTCGGGTCCTTAGATACTCTGACTCCATGTAATTTGGCTTCATACAGCTTCCTCTCCTCTCAGTTGTTCATTTGTTTGCTTTGTTCATTCTGAGGCTGTTTGCTCCTACAATTCAATAAAAAAAATAGGCAGTGCCAATGTGCCACTTTGCCTGGGTTTTGAAACGTTTCAGAAGAAAAAGAGATCTCTTATTATAATGTAAAAAAGTAGTGTTTTATGTAAATGCTGAGTATCCCTGCTTATCTAGACATCCAAAATACAAAATTGTACACATGTGGGCTCAGTAGTGGCCTCTTTGTTTTCTGATGGTTTAGTGTACGCAAACTTTGTTTCATGCACATATTATTAAAAATATTTCATATAAAATTATCTTCCGTCTATATGTATGAGGTGTATTGAAACCAAAGAATGAAGATGTGGGTCCCATCTCCAAGATATCTCATTATGTATATGCAAATTTCCCAAAATCTGAAATAATAAAAAAATAGAACACTTTTGGTCCAAATGTTTCAGATAAGGCAGAATCAACCTGTACAAAACACTAGTGTTCTGAGCATCCATTTCTTCCCTATTACTGATCTAATGCGAAAAACAGATGGCCTGAACGGGTGGCTTGAAGCCTCCATTTCCGAAGATGATTGAGGCTGCATCATCCACATGCCGTGCCCCAATCCGCCTGATGCCAGCTGAAAATGGAGTGACAATGCACTGGCAAAAAGCCGATTTCATCTATGTGATTAGAACAGTGGGAATGGATTCAATTTTGAAGATTGCATAGTGGGACATGTAGGAGAACATGAAGAACCTGATACTACCTTGTCATGAAACTCTACATTATAACATTATGTTCTATGTTGTTGTAAGTGACAAGCAAGGCACCATACATACTTGTGTATAAGTTGAAAAAATTTATGCCACAAATTAAAAACCCATTTCAATTGAAACCATTTCTTGCTAAAGATTGGGAGGAGAAGTGCAAATGAGCAGTGACTTACTGCTGCTTCTTCACAGATAACCATCTCTTCAGAAGCAGTGTTTCATTAGGATCCATTCAACGATTATACAGAGACTATTACGGTGTTACTACATTTTCCATTGCAGAATTCCTAAATGAATGTGACACAAAACACTGCCTATTAATCACAATATAACAATGTCCATGAAGTCTGTCCCTGCTGATGTTAATAATCATTCTTGATAAGAGAGTGAGCTTCAAATTGATTCTGTGCTACCGTCTCACAGAATGATCCCTGGTTTCCCTACTTCTGTGTGTACATTCCTCCAACCACCTACCTCTCTTGTATGTGAAGTGACCTCCTCCTCCTCAGCAACTCCCTCTGTGCATTTTCCATACAAGACCATCCGGTCCGTTCTATCCAGGAAAACCTCTTGCCCCTAAGATGTGTCTCCAGCTGTTGGGCTTTTTCGTCTAAGAGGGCTACCTACTTGCTGCAGGTGAAGTTCCCCTCATCCATAGGCAAGAAGACAAATTCCACAAGTGTTGCAGGTGACTGTAGCAGTTCCATCAGTGCCCATACTGAGAAGTCTTAAGGAGGCATTGAAATAAGACTGTGGGCTTCCCTGCTAAACACCAGCGTAAAGAATCCCTGTTGGCTTGGCCTTTGTCCCCAAGCTCTGTTAGCGAGCTCAATCAACTGGGCCTATAGTTATTAGGAGCTCTGGCTACTAGCCCTTCCTTCTGGCGGAAGTCTCTGGCTCACTTCCTCTGAGCAGAAGTCCCCACAGCCCCTTAAGGGGAAAATGAATAAGGAAAATCAAAGGAACCCCTCAAACACTGTTCCCAGGTGACCTTTTCCTCTGTACTCCAAATACCTCCTTGACATCTCTCTCTCTCTCTCTCTGCCCCTCTCTCTTCTCTCTCTCTCTCTATTATATATATTATATTATGCATGCAATCTCTGACAATAGTTTATAAAGAATTTGGCTTCTTGCTTCACCCCCCCCCCCTTAATGCTGTGTATTATTTACCTTTAAGCTTCGCCAAGTTGGCAAGTATTTCCTCCATATCCCGGTCTGTAAAAAAAAAAAAAAAAAAAAAAAAGGGGGGGTTAAAACTTGGGTTAGGTGTTCAGTGTAGAGTTTATCCTCCATATCCATGGATTCAACCAGGCATGGCTTGAAAATTCCAAAACATACATAAATTCCAAACAGCAAACTTGCTTTTGCTGTTTTATATAAGAAACCCCAATTCACTATGTCATTGTATTTAAGGGGACTTGGCATCCATGATTGTATTATCCACCGGGGGTCCTGGAACCAAATCCCAGTGCATGTCAAGGGCCCCACTGTCCAGGCAAAGCCTCTTGCCCCCTAAGATGTGTTCTGTAGATACCCGGGTCTCCAGCTGCTGGACTTCTTCTTCCAAGACGGCTACCAACTTGCACGTGCTGCAAGTAGGGTTGCCATAAGTCAGGACCTCCGAACCGGTTCAATTGTAGGACAAACAGTTTCAAATGTAGGACCTTGCTTTTTATTCAAAAAAATCAGGACGTGCGGAAAAAAAACTCACGCTTTTTAAAAAATCTTAATAGAATGCACGTTTCATAGGCGTGCTCATAAGGACGACTGGGCATTATTCCTAGCCAGATGGCACCACCGACTTCCCTTTCTGCCCAAACCACCCCCCTCCGTTCAAAAACACGCACGACCACACATTTCGGCATTTCACGTGGCTTTACTTAACGTGGCAATCTCTTGCAATTTCAGAGCCTTTTCCATATCTAAACCCCTTGGCTTTACACTTAGCGTGCTTTAACTATGCGTATTGAACATCATCTCAAGGTGCTTTCACAAGAAGGATTTGGCCGTTTCAGGTTTCTCCCACCAACTCTACTCGGAGAAGTGTCTACTTAGTCAAGGAAAGCACAAAATACACCAAACACACCTTGCTAGGTGACACTGTCTCGCCTTCAGAAAGAGTGAGCGCAGCCCAGAAAATGATTATTCAATATCACCATCCTCATCATCACCACTATCAACGGGAAACTAGGGCGGGGTACAGACCGCTGCAAAGCGGCGGTGGCGGGCCGCCGCCAGTAGGTCCGGGGGGAGCCGGAGCCTTCAAACGGCCCGACTCCCGCGCGGACCGAAAAAGAAGCTCCAAAATGGAGCTTCTTTTGGCGTCGCGTTTGCGACGTAGCGGGCGCCAGGGGCGCGCTCGCCACGTCAGCAGCGGCGCACGCGTCTGGACGCTGTGCGTCCGATACGTAAAGATGGCGCCGGCCTGTAGAAGGGCCGGCGCCATCTTGTACGGACGGAGTCCGTACTGGCCATGGGCGTCTATAAGGACAGCCCCTTTTTTAAAATGGACGTCCAGAGGACGTCCCAAAGGGCTGTGTAGAGCCCCTGGATATTAATAATAATAAAAATAGCAAAATTAAATAAAAACAGGGAAACTTGGATATTTTTAATAATAAAAATTAAACCAAAATAATAAAAACATTGATTCAAACCACTGCACCACACTGCTCTCTTAAACAGGCCCTGCCCTGAATAAATAAATAAATAAATAATAATAAATAAGGGAAACCTAAAATGAGACACACCTCCCCTTTCTCTGCTGCTCTGCCCCTCTTCCTGTTTGTATTTCGCGCCTGAGCCCTTTCCCTTCCCTCTGGCCCAGAGTCGCTCTGCCTCCTCCTCTTCTGAGGCTCTGCCTCCTTAAGGGGACCACTCCCTTTGGAGGGCTGGCTGCGCGCGGCCACGGCCCAGCACGCAAGCGTGCCGATTGCGCGCTTCCGCCGGCCAGTCACAGAGGAGGAGGAGGAGGTGGGTGGCCAGCCGGGTCCCATGAGTGGCCGCGGCGCACATGTAAAGGGAGCATGCCGGGGCAGGGCAGGGGTGGGGAGGAGGCGGCAGAGGGCCCGTCGGCTGCATGAGGACCATGCGCGGCCATTCTGAATGTTGAAGGAGGGTGCGCAGGGGCAGGAGGAGGAGGAAGAGGCAGAGAGGAGCGGGAGGAGGAGTGGGTGGCCGGCCGGTTGCATGAGTGGCTGTGGCCATAAGGAGGGTGTGCGGTGGAGAAGAGAGGAGGAGGAGGAAGAGGGTGGCCACGGATGGGACAAATCCCGCTTTTGGCGGGAAACCGGACCGGGACTAAACTTAATAAGTAGGTATATACATTGGAAGTGGTTTCTAATTAAGAGTGTCCAAGAATTTATTAAATCAGGATAGAGGGTAAAAGACTATACAAGAAGGATCGATCTCAATCATTTTCTTCTGTCCTGATTCACCAAACCCTACACAGACTGGCTGGGAGAGAACAACAACTGATCATGCAGGCAGGGCAGTATATACCAGCAGCTGAGGAAAGCATCCTTGCCTGTGGAGTCTCTTAGGAGAAAAGCCTTTGTCAAAGGACTAGTGTCAAGGAAGGCAAAAGAAGAATCAAGATCAATACCAGTCCAAAGGTCCAACAAGCCAGGATGCCTGAAGTGCAGGAGTCTGGGGAAGGAAATGTTCAGGTACAGGCTGCTGGGCAAGAAACAGAGGGGGTGCTTCCAGCACTAGCCGTAGGCAGACCCAGGTCTTAAAATGGCCTGACACCAGTGGTCCTCATCGGAGCTTCCCTATTGCTGCTTGGCCTGCAGCCTGGCTGAGCAGCATCTTTCACAGAATCATGAATTGGAGCGACCTCAACGGGCCATCGTTGATCACGCTCCTCTTGACACACTCTTGACCTGGGTTCTCGTTCTCGAATGGTTTAGATCTTATTTGTCTGGCAGACTTTTGTAGTGCACAGGCGGTCGACTCATCTCCTGTTCCCTTATCTGTTGGAGTTCCCAGGGCTCTGTTCTGGGTTCCCCTTTGTTTTCTCTCTACCACTGTCCTTAGGTAAACTCATTAGCTCTTTTGGTTTTTCCTACCATCTGTTATGCCGACGACACCCAGTTGTTCTTTCCACCCCTGACCTTCTCCAAGGCTGAACAGCAAGTTTCGTCTTGTCTCACAGCTGTCTCGCTGTGGATGCGCATCGGCGTTTGAAGCTCAACATGTCCAGATGGGCTTCTTGTCTTTCCTCCTAAGTCCACCCTTCAACATCCTTTTCTGCTCTGTGGAACAATTTCTATTCAACCAGTCCATCAAGCCCGCAGTCTTAGTTTTATCTTTGATTCTTCTCTGTCGTGTATCCCTCAGATCCAGTCCACAGCCAAGGCTTGTAGATTCATTTGTACAATATTTCCAAAATCCGACCATATCTCTCCACCTCTACTGCCAAGATCCCGGTCCATGCCCTAGTGGTCTCACCGACTCGATTACTGTAACGTCCTCCCGGCTGGGGCTTCCTCTTTCCACCTCCGTCCTTAATCTCTGTCCAGCATTCACTGCCACGCATTATCACTTCCACCCTCGCTCTGACCACATCTCTCCTGTGTTGGCATCTTTCACTGGCTCCCCTCCCTTTCCGCATTCAAATAAGCTCCTGCTGACAATGTTTAAAGCCCTCCATGGACTGGCCCCCCCTTACTTATTCAGACCTTATTCTCCTCACCTTCCCCTAGGGCCCTCCATTCTGGAGTCAAGGTCGCTGTCCCAGGACAAGATTCCTCTGCCCCATCTAGGCTTTGCCCTTTTCACTCGTGCCCCTCCCTCCTGAAACTTCTCCCTGCGAGCAAGAGCCATCACTTCTTTTAACCAGTTCAAACGGCGAGTTGACGACATCCTGTTCAGAGGAAGCTTCCGGCATTGCATAACTGTCACTTGCCTATTGATGTTCTTTTCTTGTCTGTTTTATAGATCATTTCCTGTATTGCGATTAGTAGTTTATATGTATTATCCTACTAGAAAGGCCCCTTCCCCACACAACTCCCTTCTCCTTGTATCATGTCTTTTTAGATGTAAGCCTGCGGGCAGGGGCAGGAACCGACCATAAAAAGATGTATGTACAGTGCTGTGTAAATTTAAGGCCTTATAAATTAATTTTAATACTAATAATTAAAATAATACCGTCAACCCCATTCTGCCATGCAGGAATACCCACCAAAGCACCCCAAGAGGTTGCCATACACCTCTGTTTAAATCCTCCAAAGAAGGCGACTCCCTCACTCTCTAAGGGCGTTGTTCCACTGCCAAACAGCTCTTTTGTGGAAGTTCCTCCTAAGGTTGAGGTGGACTCTTTTGCATCCACTGTTCCAGCCTGTCTTGGAGCAGCAGGAAAACAAGCTTGCTCCATCTTCAATATGAAATCCTTACTTAAACAGGGTTATCTATCACCCCATAACCTTTCTTCTCCAGGATCTAAACATCCCCGCTCCCTAAGTTGTTCCTCATAAGGCATGGTTCAAGACCCTTCCTCATTTTCTGCTGCTCCAAATCCAAAGGGTGCTCAACAATGGCTCCTTTTCATCCTGGAGAGAAGTGACCAGTGGGGGTCCCACAGGGCTCTTGTCCTGAGGCCAGTGTTATTCAAATCTTTATCAATGACCTGGATGACAGAATTGGGAGCATACTTACCAAATCTGCAGATGAGACCAAATTAGGAGGAATAGCTAATACCCCAGAGGACAGGATCAAAATTCAAAATGACCTGAATTAGATTAGAAAGCTTGGCCAAAGCTAAAAAATTGAAATTGTTGAACACGGAAAAAAATGTAAGGTACTGCACTTATGCAGAAAAAAAATGCACACATATATAGGATGGGGAACATCTGGTGAATAAAACTACATGTGACAAGGGATCTAGGAGTCCAAGTAGACCACAAGTTGAACAGAATCAACAGTTGTGATGCGGCAGCTAAAAAGGACCATGCGATTTTCGGGTGCATCATAAAAGCTATAGTTCTCTAGATCAAGAGAAGTAATGTGCCACTATAATCCGCCTTTGTCAGGCCCCACCTGAATACTGTGCCCAGTTCTGGGCACCACAATTTAAAGGGACATTGAGAACTGGAGCGTTGTCCAAAGGATGGGTGACTAAAATGGTGAGGCGTCTGGAAAACCATGTCCTATGAGGCGAACTTAGGGCGCTGGGGTATTTAGCCTGGGGAAGAGAAGGTTAAGGGGTGTGAATACGATAGCCCTGTTAAAATTTGAAGAGGATATCTCATATGGAGTGGGAAGGGAGCAAACTGGTTTCTGCTGCTCCAGAAAACAGGGACCAGAACAATGGATTGCAAGCTACAGGAAACGAGAGATTTCACCTTAACATTAGGAGGAACTTCCTGACCGTAAGGGCTTGTTTGACAGTGGAACCAACTCCCTCGGAGTGTAGTGGAGTCTCCTTCCTTAGAGGTCTTTAAACAGGGGTCTGGTGCCTGGATGGCATCTGTCAGGGTGCCTTGATTGAGAGTTCCTGCATGGCAGGGGGTTTGGACTGGATTGCCTTTGGGTTCTCTTTCAGCTCTTGACTTATGTGTTTATCAAACGGGGGGTTTTCCAGCTCAGATCCGGGCGATATGCGAATGCGCGATTGTGAATTCGCGTCATACGTTCATGTATTTTCACACCTGGTTGCTTCAATGGGAGCCCCTTCCGTGGGGCTTCCGCAGGGTTCCGAACTGAATCCTTACTGGCTCCTCATTTTGGGGCAGGGAGTTTGCTAAAAAGTGGTTGACAGGATTCGCATTGAGGCTCAGTTCGAATTCACTGCTGATTGGTCTGGTGTGGAATGCCAGTTTGCTTGTGCTCGGTACACCATCGCAAAAACCCTGGGTT